>NC_136903.1:82779567-82917082 GCF_949606895.1 Notothenia rossii
CCCGTAGGCTCCCATCACGGCCGTCACATGGGGTCTCCCTGCCACCCTGCGAGCCTCATTACCCTGCCAAGGACTGCCGTGAAGGATTAATAGGCCCAGCAAGTGCCTGGGCCAAGTGCGGGGCCCGAGGGCGTGTGTGTGCCCGGCTCTGCTCCCCTGCGCCCGGGCACACCTAGCAGACGGGCAGACATATGCTTACACATGTGCAGACTCAAATACACACATATAAGCAACAATATAAAGTCAAAGTCAACTTTATTGTCAATCTTTCAGTTTGAGTGTACAGACGAGAGATTGAAATACTGTTCCCACAATCCCGAATACAAAAACAAATATATATAAAAAAAAAAATATATATATATATATATATATACCGTTCACACAATCAAAGACACATTTATACATATACACACATTAAGGCACAACACTCAATATATACAAAAATAACTGTCACTTCAATATCTTTGAGAATGTACATTAGTGCAAGACTGTCCATAGCAGCGTAAAAAAAAAACACAGACCGTGAGAAGATTTTATTCAGATGGTCATACAGCTCCTTGCCCAGATTTCTTATTTTAATTAAATTCATATTTGTTTCCCCTCTGCACCTTTTGCATTTTAAAGAGATGGTTGGAAGCTGGCGGTGGATTATGTCCTTCACTAGGGAGTCATATTGTTGGTTAGTGTAGCTACTGAAGTTAGCAGTGAAGAGGATTGGGAGAAAACAGGCTGAAATAGAAACCGTTGATTAGAGGCTGCTCGGGGGGGGCTCTGGCTGGCTGATGGACTTTACACCATGTGATGATAATCTGCCCCACCAGTAAACACACCAAGATAAGGTGGAACAGGGTGGAGGTTTCCTTTTAACAAGACTAAATTAAAACCAAACAGTCAGAAGTTAACATATTTGTATCTACATTTTGTAATCAAAGTTTGTAAATGAGTTTTGAAACATTTTATTTCTAAGGTTTCATCCATTTACTCGTACGTTACATTTATCTTAATCTTCCTTCATTTAATTAGTTTTCAGCTTCCCTCCACACATTCTTAATTAAAAATGATGATGAGTATCTTCTTAACATTTACTGATAAAAGGTGAACTGTTGTAAATTAAATAAAGTCAGCCTAAATAATAATGTATTCCTTCATAAAATGTAAAAGGGTATTGTCAAGTCATGATTTATTTGTATATTAGAAAGCTATTCCTGTAATACACGTCTACTCTCCATGTGTTTATGAATGATCTGTTTGGACACACTTTGATAAATTCACAAGAACACAAAAGCCCTTTTTCCTTGTGCTTCATCATGAGACCAGAGAAGAGGATTAGATTGACATTGGAGAGGGAGAATATAGCACCCTTAACAATCTACCTGCAGCTCTTCATGTTCATGGAAAATAAGGTGCTATTAAATTGAATATTTGGGTGAAGAGGCAAGCGAGGGAATGTATTACCCAGGCTCCCTAATTTATTTCTACTTAAATGGAGAAATTATTTCTGCAATAATTCCAGCTTTCTGTAATGAGATTTTATCCAGCCCAAGTGAAGTGAGATGGAACCTTAATGAGCTCCAAGCAGAATCAGTCTTGATTTGATTTAGCGAGTACCCTTTGGAGTTTAGGTTCAGGATGCTTTTCTTACTTTTCAATCTCTCTCCACACAGGCTGCGGACTCTCCTTAAACCTCAATGCATCTCTCACCATCATCAGCAAGTATTTCCTGGTCAAGCGGCCGTTAGCTAACGGACTAGCTATGGCCGGGAGTCCCGTGTTTCTGTGTCTCCTGGCCCCTCTAAACCAATATTTACTGTACACATATGGCTGGAGAGGAAGTTTCCTTATCCTCGGGGGTCTGATGCTCAATTGTTGTGTCGCTGGGGCCCTGATGAGGCCTGTCATTGCGCGTTGTAAGATATCCAACTGTGCACCACAGAAGAAGGTGGAGGACAAGCCAAATGAGTCCAACACCAAACTAAAAGAAAGCTGTATGAAGAGTGCTAAGAGCTTCTTGGATTTGACCTTCTTCAAGGATAGAGGCTTTGTCATTTACCTCATTGGGAGCATAATGTTCATCTTCGGCGCTTATGCACCAATTGTATTCCTATCAGCCTATGCTATAGACCAAGGGGTAGGGGAATTCTCCGCAGCCTATCTGCTCACTATCATGGGCTTTGTGGACATGTGTGTTAGGCCTGCCACCGGCCTGATAGCCAGCAGCAAGCGGGTCAGGCCCAGGATCCAGTACTTCTTCAGCTTCGCCTTGGTTTTCACCGGCACGGTCCACTTACTGTGCCCAATGATTACCATGTTCAAAAGCTACTCCTACATCTTCCTGGCCACCTACGCTGTCTTTTTTGGCGTTGGGTTCGGCATGGTTTTTGCCCTGATATTCGAATGCCTGATGGACCTGATGGGAAATGAACGCTTCCCCAGTGCTGTTGGACTGGTCACCATCATCGAGTGCTTCCCCATGCTACTGGGACCGCCTGCTGCAGGTAACACACTCAACATGCACTATCCGTTCAAACACATGACCGAATCCTACTGACTCACTGAAAAATCAAAACCTCTTGGAAAAACACGTCCGGAATGCAAAGTTTGAAAAGCTTAAATACTTACTTTAAACTCACTTTGGATCCCCTTACACTGATGCTTTCTGCAAAATAAAGGGCCAAGGGAAGATAATAGGGCTGCTTGATTATGGCAAAAATCATAATCTCGATTATTTGGGTCAATAATTGATATCACGATTATTGAAAACGATTATCCATTTACTTTGAAAACATCAATTTATTGGAGAATTTTCTTTTGAACAGTATGTTTTTAGCAGTTGAACTTTAAGTGTAATTGAACTGAAAAACCAATAAAAAAAGAAGTAATAATAATAAAAAAATATCGTTTTATTTCAATTACGTTTGTTTCGTAATCGCTGCAAGCCATAATCGTAATTGCGATTAAAATACGATTAATTGAGCAGCCCTAGAAGATAATAATATTCACAAACTGTACATAAACATAAGACAAAACTCAGTACACTGAATTTCAGCTCTCTTCTCCCATCCCTATCTCAGTCACTAGGTGTCCATTGTGTTGCCTTTGAGCTCCATTCCTCTAAAACAGAGCAGGATTATCACTGATTGATATTACATATAGAATATTCAAAACTACTGTCAATAATTCTAACAATAAAACCTCTCTCTTGAATCTTTGAAAAAACCAAAAAGATGCCAAACTGTATCCATGTGATCCTTTTCAAAAGTTATTATGAGAATATTTAGTGTTTGATATAAAAGTGAAAGTCTCCACAGCACCTTCACTTGGAAAGAGCATTGGCTGTCACAAGATGGACCCTTTAGTCTTCAATAGATCATTTCTATATATTTTAATAAATATAATATTGATCATAAAAGAGGGACTCCCTTACCTTAGTTGTTTTGTTCAGCATCAACCTAAGCTGTACTGTGTTTGCTTATCAGGACGGCAACAAACAAAGACAGTCGTTTTTCCTCTGCTGTCTTTATCTCTTTGTCTCTGATAGAGCTCTGGACTGAAGTGTGGGAGCGCTCCCTTCATGGTGTAAATAACTGTGTAATCAGAGGGATATTGTTCACCCCCTCTGCTTCATTGCCATTTTCAAGATTAGTGTACCTTTTGAAGCCAGCACTCTAAAACACTCTTCATGGCACATAATAACATATAGAAAATAGTTTTAGTGACAATTTTTAAAAAATGGAACAAAAACTCTTTGAATTTAAGTCTTGCTTTTGTCTTCAGTGCCTGCAACAGCTGCCAGAGGAAACGTAGAAACACAATTCTTCTTGCATTCAAATGCATAAATGCTTTCTGCCGAGGTCACTACGTTGTTGTGAAATAATCTTAAAGATGTTAGGTCCATGTTTTGTAACAAACTGCGCAAAAAGTGGTAGTACCACGCAGTGTCAATGCATTTTTAAAGTTACCAGCAAAGTGAGGCTCTTTTTAGGGATCTGTTTAAAGCCTGAAAGATTCATGATTTTAAACACCGTTAAATTTAGTCATTGAACAATTGCAATTGTATTTATAAGAAAAAGGTCATTATTGAATGTTGCATTATAACCATTTTGATAGAAGCCTGCCATTTTCCCCAGTTGAAGACTTTTAGAAGATGTTGAACAAAAAACTGAATTTGATTCCATGTGTGGGGGCACCCCCGGCAAGAAAAGCCAAAGGCCACTTAACCTATTAAAGTGGCCCACGCATCCACTCCCCCCTCAAATAAGAAAATACATGCGAGTTCATGGCTACTGTGTACACAACGTTCTTGTTACTCTGTGTTGCGTTGTTAATGAGTGAGACACACCGGAGTGGAGGATCTGTGGGGTTTATTCACCCAAAAACAATTTAGGCATTTAGCAGACGCCTTATTCCAGAGCAATTTACAATGACCGACCACAGGGACATTCTCCCTGGAGTAACTAAGGGCTAAGTGCCTTACTCAAGGGCACACTAGTAGTGATGTTCCAGGCGGGATTTGAACTCGCAACCTTCAGCCCACCTTAGACCAGCAAAAAAAAAATCCATTTGTGGCGGACGATATTTAATTGTGACGGCCCGCAACAAATAAATCAATGTATGGGAAACACTGACTGATCATTATGTATAACAATAGAGCAAGATAACAAACCAAAACAATACCAAAGTTTCCAACACCTTCTTCACATGTTGCTAGCAATTACACTAACCACATGTAGTATGTCTAAAATGTTAACATACCGTTTTGGAAGTATGTGTGTTAGCAGTTTCAATAGAACAAAAGTATCTCTCAACGATAACGCTAGTATAGAGTAAGTTGAAACTGCTTTAGAAACAGTTGGACGCAGAATAAACTAGCTATTCAAATATATTTAGCTTTTATTTACCTCTCAGCTTGTTCATCAATCAATATGTCAACTTTCAACAGAGCTTTCTGAGTACGTACACTGAGGATGTATCTGCACGTGACTTCATCAGCTGTACACATTGGGACGCTGCTCCTTTGCCTCCACCCTGAGTTTTAATGAGGTGAAAATGTGTAGGCCCCCCAGTCCCATTTAATAGGGTAAATAAGCGCCTCCCTGCCCATCTAACGCTCTCCTCCAGAGGGCACGATCGTTATGTCTCCCCTAACTATTCTGCTTGTTGCTGCACCCCCAAAACCTCCGGGTCAATCCAATTAGGAGGAAGTGAGGTAAGTGGGTGTAATTAGCCTCTTGCTTTGGGTGTTTAATGACGCTCAGTTCAAACTCTCATTGAAGTCCTGTACCTGGGCCATAATTAAGCTGTGCATGCATTAAAAAGAGAAAGAGGTAACTATGCCAGATGGACTTAATTACCCCTCAGCCAATCAAGGGCTGCCTTAATGAGGGTGATGCTTATTGTCGTACTCGTGCCAGATGAGTGCTATCAATCAGACGATACACGTTCAAAAACAAAGTGACCCCTCCTAGTGTAGCACTGAACAGGACAAGCACACACCACTATATCATTGTTGTTGTGAAGATGGTATTTAGTTAAAATGTACGAGACCTACCAAGGAAAAGGACTTTAAATGTATTAGATTTTGATAAAAACTTGCTATGATATAAAGGCCCCTTTTTTAAAAGCAGAGAAGTCATTGAGATAGCGGGTCATAGAAATTTGGGGGGGAAACAGAAACCCTCCTGAGTTTGGTGATAATGTAGATCAAGTACAAAGAATGTCTTTTTTTCCTAATTGAATAATGCTGATGCGGAGTAAGAGATATATCTTCCTTATACTGAAGTCATTGAACTTATTCCTTTAAGATGATTCAGATATACGATGTAAAATGGTATAAATGAGGTATCGTAACATATGGACAGATAGACTTACTGTTAAGATAGCGCCACTCAACCATGGACCCACGTCTGGAGGCGGGGGGGGGGGGGTCGCAGTGTGGTTGAGACTCTGAAAACCTGGAGGCCTAAATCTGATCTAAACTACATTTGTCACTTTTCTGCTCGATATTTATGGCTCTGAGAATGGGCTTCTCTTCTGATTCGTTTCGGTAGCGGCCGTCCAAATTGCCCTCCCGGAGACGCTGGGAGAGCCAGTGAGGGGGTAATGGCCCTCTGTCATATCCGACATGGCTCTCCTCAAATTGGCTCACTCTCAGTTTTCACACACACACACACACACACACACACACACACACACACACACACACACACACACACACACACAGAGAAGCCAAATCAGAGTTTGGTCTTGTTCCTCACCTTCAAACTTGTAAAGTGGCCGAATGAAGATGCTATTCCGTGACATATTTGTGTTTTGTTTTCCATGGTGTTCAACTATTCCAAGTGTTTTTTTGTTTAGACATAGTGAGGCATAACATGGGCAAAACTGACACTTGTTGGATGAAATATTCTTATCACGCTTCTATCTTTCTCCACACAGGCTTACTGGTGGACATCTTCGGTGACTACAAGTACATTTTCTTCATGTGTGGCACTGTGATCTTGACCGGCGGGCTCTTCCTGTTCGTCATGAACATCTACAACTATCACATGCTGGAGAAGGAGAAGCCAGGAAAGGATGGAGAGCAGAACCAAATAAACGTAGAGAGCCAGGAGCATGTGAGCGCCTTAGAGGCGGAGATGAAACACACCCCCGAGGCAGAGATGGAACGAAGTGAGCCCGAGGCTAAAGAGGCAAACGGAGTCCAGAGAGAACCACAGCCGGAGAGCGCAGAAACACCACGTTGAATTGAGTCAAACGTAACTCTCCAGTCGGGACTTTTTTAAAGCTTGCAGGTGAAGATGATGCAACCAGGAGACGCAATTAAACGCACGCCAGTCCAACCTGGAACTTTGGAGTTGCTATCTGTCTGCTTTGTGAATATGTATTTTAGTTTAGTTTTTATGTTTTTATATATGCTTTTATCATAATATAAGCATCTCTGTTGAATGTTGTTTTACTGATTTGTATTTACCTGTTATTTGAAGTGAATTTGTTTTTAGGATGACTTTCAACATCTGTCCAGGGACTACAGATGAAAAATAGCCTGTTGGCTAACTCTGGCGCATTTACAGAAATGTTAATCAATGTGCACTGTCCCCATCAAATAAATATATAAATATATATATATAAAAAAAAAAGTTAGGATCTCCTCGGCCGCCATAAGTGTTTTCTATGGAAGTTTGTGTTAAATAAGTAACACTTCATGTACACCATGACTTATTCACAAAGTCTGTTTTCATTTCATTTTCTCGCATTATAATTTTCGACAAAATAAAATAAACAGGTTCAGTCATTTAACAAGCAACAGTAAGAGCCTATGGTCATGCTTTTGACTCTCAGAAGTGTGTGCTGACACTGATGGGTATGCCATTAATCCTGCAACTATTTGTTTTAATTCATTCGTAGTATTTGTTTTCATTTCCTTTTAACATTTTGACCTGCTGATGGCGTCAGAAGAAAAGTGAAAGCATCCCCAGAGTTGTATTGATTCATCTTTAGGGGAACATCAGTGTCTGTACTCAATTCCAGAGCAATCACTTTAAATGTGTAAGTGTCAGCTACATGGTGACTGCAGAAGTCATAGGCTTTCTTGTGTGGGGACCGTGGGTGTTTTGGTACAAAATCCAGGCAGTTTCAGAGAATGCACACATCCTTGATATCTGGAAGTGAATGTTTGCACTCTAAACACCTTTCTCTCCCATAATTGTGAACACACACTTTGTGTTTTGTTACTCTTGTGATGTTGTTCATTAGAGTCTTGTGAATTTTTAATTGTTCTTGCGTTAATCCACATAATATCAAGAGACTATCACAAGATATTTTGCACTTGCAGTGTTTACATAACGAAACTGACAATTGGTTTAACTCATTAAATACTGTAGCTGCCAGCAAAGACATTGACATATTTAAAGTGTGTCTTGGAACACAACTTGTAACAGAACCTGAAGTTTACATTGACTTAAAATGATTCTCGAAAGTAAATAATAATGTCTTTAGATAGCTGTGAGCATTTATTTAATTTGAATGTTGATGCTGTAACATATTATAATCTATGTGTGTTCTGTTGACATTTAGAAGTGACATTTGTTTTTCTGGGCGAGAATGGATTTCTGCGCACTGTTAATTGATCTGATGCTGTGTGTGTTTGCATTGAGTGAATGAGTGACTGACAAAAAGAGTGTGTCTTTAAGATAATCCTACATTTAGATAATGTGGAGTTTTATTTTTTAGATTTGTGTTTTTTAGAATTCATTTAAATTAGAATTATTAGTTTGATTATAAGAGCTGTAACTACCGACGTCTTATACGCACATGTGTTACACAATGTACCATGGATACTATGGATAACCCTACTTTGTTAAATAAATAAATAAATGTCTTCCATTTTATTCATTTCATTTATTTTGTCATATCAGAAATGTGGCTTGCCCCAGTAAAGTCAGACCTATTTGTTGTGGGCGATGGTTTTTTTCTGCAAATGAGGACAACACATAGTCCGGGCTCATTTCCTGCATCACTTACTGTAGAGTTTTTACATTTCACATCCAAGCAGCAAGGTAAATGACACCCAGACATGAGAGAAATGTCGTCAAAATCAAGACAAATCTCAATGTTGGTGGCCGTGTCCAATTTTTCACGACAATTAGAATACTGTGGAACAAGTTTGGAAATGTCAGCAGCTTAAGGGCGTGAGCACCTAATGAAGCAGGGCCCGGTGTTCCAGCCTGGTGCTCTAAGCTGAACCCCACACACATCAGCAAATCAGTGAGCCAATAAATTAGAGATGCACGTGCACACACACACACACACACATTGGTGCTATGTCCCATCCCAGTGCTGAGTGTGAGGCAAGGTCTTTGGGCATGACAAGGTGGAAAGGTACCCCAGAGAGAAGGCGATGGGCGCTGTGACCGGAAATCTGTTTATCATTATATCATTATTATATTTTCCGTTCCCCTCTGGCCTGCTGACCCTCCTCTACAGCCCCCCCCCCCCCCCCCCCCCCCTCCTACAATGTGTGTTCTCTATGAACTTCATGACTGTTGTCCTCAATGCTAAATGGTAGAAAAAAACACAAGGGGTCTCCAGAGTCTTGTAGAGTTAGGTGGTATTGCTTGGAGAAAAATATATATAAAGAATTGTGAATAACATGCCTTTAGGTAGTTTGCCTTTTAGTTTAAACATACTTGCTGCAGTGTTATGCTGTCAATAAACACAAATCACATCTCACCTTAGGGAGGACAACTCTATTTTAGCTTTGGAAACCCTTGCATTTTGAGTTCCATTGCCTTGCGAAAGACATTAGGATGGTTGATGACATTTTGGCAACATTTAATTGAATTTGAAAATAGCCTGGATCACACTAATTGATATCCATGTCTGCAAATTAAAAAAGGTGGGTTGATTAACTGGAAGAGAAGCTGTGATCCAATTTCTTACTCATGAAGACTATTAGAGTTTATCACCATGTGTTAAGGCTAATTGACAGCCATCAGGTAGCTTTCAGCCTCTGTTAAATTAGTGGCAAACTTGGGAGTGCGTTATAATAACTTGGTATCACTCTTCAGGAAATCAACCCGCCTGTGTGCGCCAAACATTTTGACTTCCTCACCATCTGCCTTCATAAATGTAGCGAGAGCGGACAAGCGCCTGGTGTCTGGATGTTGGTTATCGGCCCCGTCTCCTGACCTTTGGATCTGTGAGAATCAGATCTCAGTTGTTTACAATAGGTGGCTGACCTGATGAATCTGGAGAGGTTTTACACAAGCGCAGAGTGGGACAAGCGGGAAGGAAAGAATGTGCTCCCAGAGGGCTCAAAGAGCACCGGCATCTATCAACAGAAGAAATTGAATGTGATGTTTCAGCGCGGCAGAGATTAGATAGGCCCTCGGTGTTGAGCAAGCACGGGCTACCAATGTAAAGCTACCCTCGTCAACCGGAGGTCAAATTTACAGAACGCAGTGAGAAAAGAATAGTACACACACACACACACACACACACACACACACACACACACACACACACACACACACACACACACACACACACACACACACACACACACACACACACACACACACACACACACACACACACACACACACACACACACACACACACACTGGCCTTTAGGTTTGAAGTACAGATGCTTTGTTATTTGTTCAGGGAATACACTGAGGGATAATGCTAGATAACACTAGAGATGTGTTATTTCCACATTTGCCTCGTCTTCATTAGTAGGTGTACATGTCCGGTCTAATGTGATTCCCATTGGAGAGTAACATTAGAAGAAGTTCATCAAAGAGGGCTTACATCGTTTCATCAAGCGTCTTCTGAAATGTCACAACGTGTTCCTCTGCAGAAAGTGATATTTGTTTTTCACAAATGTTATTAGGCTCCCAAACTTTGCATGGACATAAAGAACACTTTGAACCTTCTTGATATATAACCATTCAAAGGTAAATAATTATGTTATGTGACACATAATTCATTATTCATAATCAGCCCATCTGCACAATGGCGTCTGAACTGTGTATTTTTACATTAAGGCTTTGTTTGTCTGATTTCCTTTTCATTAATTTTTTTTTTTAAAGTTAGCTAATATGCAAAGGCAAGGACGGTAGGACCTTTTTTTAATGTCATATAGGTTATGAAATGTTTTCAACTTTTTCTGACATAAATATGACAGCAACAATTTGTTTCATGTGCAAATAACATCGCTATATTTTCAATCAGCCAATCTTAAGACTCTATAGGCCAATCAAAAGGCACCTGGTAATGGGCTGATCAAATAATTCGTTTTAGTTGGCCAATCAAATTGCTTCATTCAATGGGCCAATCAAATCTATAATATTTGTATCAACTTTTGATGACACACTTACTTTTTCTTTATAAATGTATAAAATACGTTACTTTTACTCTTTTATGATGTTTTAAACACACTTTTTTTTAATGGCATAGCCGACCTTAGTTAGCTTTGGAGGTGCTGGTGAATGTTTTCACCGTAACACCGAGTCAGGCTGTCAAATCTCCTGAAATCATAATCCATTTTCATGCTGTTGAAAAAGGTTAGGCACCCCCACTTTACCTACTACCCATTTTTCTCCCACTATCTTCTTCATGTCACAAAAAAAATAATTAAATAATGTGATCTTGTGAGTGTAAAGAGACAAAGTGAAAGATAAGCACAAAATCAAGAGAAGTTCATGCGAAAATAAAGAATGAAAGGGCAGCGGAAAGGGTTAGAGAAATTAAAAGAGGGGGCGTTTAGTACTTGGAGGTATAGCGAACCCCCTTCCATCCATCATGCCTGTCTCTGTCTCTTCTACTGAGCAGGGGAGGTAATGAAAGTAATTTAACGTACATCTATAATTAATATGCTCTCTTTGGGCGGTGTGGTTGGGCTGAACGGGTGATGGAGTGTGTTTATTATGTGTGTGTTAGGGAGCTGGCATGACAGGGCACTGGGCCACTGACATGGTAATTCACCAGCCATCACTCCAGCAGTGCAGAGGTCAGGTGGGTGCGGCTATATGGGGCACCGCCGGCCTCAGAGCTCCCATAGGTACGGGTGGAAAGTGGGTTTTTGTTCTTTCTCGTCTCCTCTCTTCTTCTTTCCTCCCCTCTGAGTCTCCTGAAGAAAGGGGGGAAAGAAGGCACGTAGCACCGCCCCGGGCCAATGTTCTCCCTCTATGTGTCCTGCTCTTTCTCTCTTTCCGTCTCCCCCTGACTTTCTTCTTCTTGCCTTCCAGTCCACGACTCCCTCCTCTCTCTTATTCCTCTCTGGTCGGTTAGTAAACTCCCTTTCTGTCTGGCTCCACTGCTTTCTCTTTATTTCTCCCAATATTCTCTCCTCCTCCAAGGAAACGTATTGAATGCACTTCAGGAATCTCTTTTTTTTAATTTTTTTTTTAAGGCAGACTGCTTTGCACAAACACAGTTCAAACCCGACTGCCCTCAGTGCTGTCTCCTTTTGAAACTCCCTGCTCTTTGAATACTATCCGTTTGAAGAGAATGCCCTCTGCATTTCTTTTACACAGTCACTCAAGTGGGCTCGCACACTCTTTTGCATTTCCACACATACACAAACACGGGCACATTAGGCTTACAATCCTGCATGCACTAAAGCCCACTGACTCACATCAAAATACACATGCATGCACACACACCTACATCAACATTCAGCAGTGTCGTCTGTAGAGGGAGTGGATTTCTCATCCACTTTGAACTCACACTCCCTCATTTCATCTCTCTGTCTTTCAGGCTACACTTATATGCAAGGCCTTACTCTGGCTACTGGCCATTCTCCAGTAAAGGTCTAATTCAGGTTAAACTACTTACAAGCTTCTTTTATACTCTACAATTGAGAATGAGTGTTGTTGCCTTGAATAAAGAAGTTAAAGGCTTGGTTCACTTTAGGTACAAATAGCGTTTCCCTACCTCCAACAGAATCGAGAGATAGTTTTGGTTTCATTTGCCCACAAACTGTCTTTCTGGTGACAATGGCATCACTACTCTGGAAACTCCAAACATTATGTTGTCCCCATGTTTCAAAGAGGCCCCCTTTTTTAAGAAAGTGATGTAAGATGAGACAAGAGGAACTTTATAAATCACAGCATATTGACACACAACAGTAGAAGTACAGCAGTAGTCGCATAATCAATAACCTTTAAACATACACCAGGCAGCAACATAACAGTAATCATATTAAAGTGGACCTATCATGCTATATTTGAAAAATATATTGTAGGGCCATACCTATACAAAACATGTCTGTGAAGTTTTTTGCTTAAAATACCAAACAGATCACCCATTGTAGCCTTCCCTCATACTGCTCAAACCCCTCTTTTCAAGCCCTGTTAGAGAAACGCGGATCTTGGGTCCTTAGCTTGAAAAAAAAGAAAGAAGAGGAGGCGGAGCTAATGCCTGATCAGAATTCTACCGGAGATAAAGTTACATTCGGTTGTGATAAAACGCCATCCTGTTTAAACCACGTCAAGGATTATTTCTGAAATAGTTTGGAGCTCAAACGCTTTTTCTCTTGCAGGTTTATCACAAGGTGAGTTCTTCTTTTATTTCCTGCTTTTTAAACACATGTGCTCTTCAGTACAAGTTAGCTCTGAGTGTTAGCGAGGCTTGCTAATGTAAACAAAGACGTCCAAAACACGTCAGGCATTGTTTCTGATAGCAACTTTCTGTGGGTCCGCTGCCGATTTGACGTCAGTTCGGATGGAATCTGTATCCGCTCGTTGTACACCTGTTTTTAAAAGATTTGGGTACGGAGGAAATGTGAGAGGGTTTTATTTTCTGACGCTGCGTGAGTTCCCCGACGCACCGGGGACACATATTTATGTATAAAAGACATCACAAAGTGCATTTTGCATGATAGGTCTCCTTTAAGTTTACTGAGACAGACAATTGTGGGAAAAGCCAAGACAATTGTGTCGTTGGAAAATTGTTTTGTGTTGCATACAGGAGTTAGCATCTTAAAATATAGTTATTGTGAGGACTGTATAGGTAAAGTAGCCCTGCTTAGTGAGGTCTATGAATAATGGGGTTGGGGGTTAAACATAGTTTAGGAAAAAAACAAACTGATTGCTGTCTCTTTCTTATATAATATTTCAATGCTGTAAACACAACAATCAATTTCCCATTCACCTACATTTCATTTTGGGGGAAAGCCGACATCTCGGGGAATGATATTATAAATAAGGTAGTCTGGTGTTATTTATTATATAAAAACCAAAAAAAGAAAATGTTGTCTGTGAGTGCAAAGTCTTACATTTTGCCCTTTGGCTTTATTGTTAAACAAAACCCTTTTAAAAACAGTTAAATTGATCCCACATTCAGCTTTCTGCTTTCATCTAAATCAGAACCTATCAATCTCTGTTAAAGTAGTCACCATCATTTAACTGCTTTTGTACTAACTTTTTAAGGCTTTGGGCTAAGTGCTTCAGTCAAGGAGGAAGGTCAGATAATATTGAGATACTCAGGGGTCAAATTGGGCCCGGGCTCTCCGGGGCAACACATAGGCCAATGCTGTTTCGTCATAAACTTTGCAAATCTTCAACCATTTGGTTTATATGAATTAAAGCACTTTCTAATCCAACTGAAATAGAAAAGCAAGTGTTAGAGATGTTTTGACTTCACTTTTGGCAAGACGTCACCCCAGATCTGCAACTTGCTTAAAGGTACGTCATTCACTTCAGAAACACTTTATGTTATAGTCCATGGAATGCTCTTAACATCCCGATAGCAATGAATAAATTAAATGTTTTGACAATAAATACATAAAAAAATGTAATCTGTGGAAGCCGTGGCGCTGTAAAAAGCACGACCAATCATCTGAGCCGGCCCGGCTAAAATAACTGGATGGCCTACCTGCCTGTGCACAAACTGATCTCGTGCCCTCATTTGACACTCGAGCTGGTTTCTCCATTCTTAACTACCCTACCTTTAAATTGTTCAGCTTGGTGAAAGTGGCTCTCTGTATGTTATTTAAAAAATGTTAAATATTATATGTTATAGTATTTCGAAAAAGTCAGACTTTACTATATTAAAACAAATGGTAAAAAGTAATAAAGTAGGCTATGTCAAAAAATGAAAAAAATATCACAGTACAGTAAATCGAAGAAAGAAAGTCATGGTATAGTATGTCGAATAAATTGTTAAAAAACATAGTATAGTATTTGGAAAACTATCATGGAAGTCATAGTATAGTAAGATGAAAAGACACATTGATCAAAAGCCAGTTCACCTACTGTAAGTCTCCAACAAAGTACATTTTCATTATAGCCACAGTTTCTTGCTGCTTTCCTTCCCCTGCCGACTGTCCTTTCCCCTTCTCCGTGCTGCATGTGTTTAAAGCTTTGTCAACAGATGTGGTCGGGGCCACTAGGTGATGGACTCTGCCAGCCTGGGGCCCACATGTCTGATTTTAATGGGCAGCATATGGAGGTGGTGACTGATGAGCGGGAATCGGCCGGTGACAGGTGCTGAGTTGTCTGTCACGCTGACCCTCGCCCCACAAAGGACCAAACCAGAGGACACCTTCATTTAGCAGACATGACCCTAGCACACACACTCCCACACACATCTCTCTGACTTTACATGTATTAGCTAACTCCACTTTGGTAGAAAACAATACTCACGAATGATATCTCAAGAAATGACTGATTTTATTTTTGAATAATGCTCTGATGTGTAGGGTTCAAATTCATCCAACGGTGTGTGTTCAAAATGTGGACTTTCACAGAACTCTGAGCAATGTTGTTCTTAACATTTGATAATAAGAAGACAGGAAAATACATAAAAATCCCACATTTGGAGCTTACCTTGGGCACTTCTATTCAAACACAGAAAACTAGACAGTGAGGCACTGTGCCGTTCATGGTACAGTGTACATTAGTCTTCATGTAATGATTAAAGTACTGTAGCAGTGGAAACAGTCTCATCAGCAGAACACCTCTCAGTAATAATGAGATACTAAAAATCAGTACCCGGTACACCAACTTAGAAGCAGTTTGGGGAACCCTAAAAGCCCACATTTTACCTGGCACACTCAACACCATTCTTGATGTTTCTTTTTCTTTAGACCATTTTTCTTTTGGCAGGTCTGAGTGCCACCGACACCAATTCAGGAAAGCTCTCTCATGGTGCTGCTCTGCTCTCCTCCGCTAGTGAAACCTTTTTTAGCCGTGGCAAACTTGTTTCTGTATTACAGAATTTTTGATACTCTACCCATAAAGCTTTCGTCGGTCAGATTGAGAAGCCAGCAAGACTGAGCTAGTTTAAAAATTGATCCAACCTAAAAAAAACAGCCCAAGTAGCACTTGCTCCTAAATCGCCATGTTGGCAACCTCTACCGTCCATCCCCATAGGCCTGTATTTAAAGCCAACCTCCAAAAATAATGTTATCTAGGCGTAAACATATAATTATGAACTAGGCCTACAAACAGGGAATTGGTCTATTATTAGTTCTTACAGCTGTCAAGTTAGCAGCTTGTTGAAGACTCTAGAGACCAGCAATGAGTGCATGGGCAGATATGTAAGGCTATGAAAGCAACACATATCTTTTGTTCTTTTGCGAATAATGAGTGCTGTTGAAATATTGTTTAGACAAATATCACAACAGGTTGTTAAAACATACTTTACCCATTGTTGCTTCAAGGTAAAAATATATAGTCATTACTGAAACATGCAGTCAGAGAACGTACTTGTCTGCCTAAAAAAACGGAAACACTGTATGACTAAATAAAGGTGTCTGGGTATGCAAGTCAATATCTCTATTCCCAGTGAAGAGATTATTGTGTGTACAGTATAATTTTCTAGGGGTATGACCTTTAAACTTCTTATCCTTCAGTTCCTGCGATGGGAGATGCTTTCAGCAGGGCAAAGAAGATGATCTCGGAATCTATGGCAACTGGCGCCTGCAATAAGGTCGCATAGGAGGTGTTTAATTAGTGGGCCACAGCCGTCCCTGCAGAGGAGCTTTTTATTACCTCAATATGTCATAGAGAGCAGTAGCTTGCAACCACACAAACACACACACATATGCTCGGAGGCAGGCGCACACACACTAGTGCTGCCCTGCAAGAGGATGGCAGGGCAGAAAACAAACAAACTGTCTGACAGAAAAAAGAGGATGAGAGAAAACGAATGAGAGACTTTAAAAAAGGAACTCGAGGAAGAGGTTGGAAATAGAAAGACTGAGCGAGGGTCAGCGAAATATCAGCTAAGTAAGGATCACCCCTAAAAACTGGCAAGAGCAGAAAAAGTACGAACAAAAAGTAGGAGAGAAATGCGGCCACGGCAGCCTGGCTCCACGCGTCGCTGCCGCCCAGCAGAGCATCCATTCCTCTCATTACCAGCTTGCTGAGATTTTTAGGTGTTTAGCCAGCTGATTGCCGGGTCACTTTGGCCAGCAGAAATGAGTGGCATCTGTTCAGTCCTGACTGTGTGCGCGCCACTAAGCCAGTTGGATGTATCACTTTAGCGTGGGCGTGGGGTGCCAGGGCCATTAACTCATGCCAGCCGTGTGAATGGCTACGCAGCCACACGGTGCGTGCCAGTACATCATTAGCCCCACACACACACACACACGCACGCACGCACGCACGCACGCACACACACACACACACACACACACACACACACACACACACACACACACGCAGAGGGGGTATGTTTTTTGAATTGGTCTCTGATAGCTGTTTGCTCATGAGATCTTTTTAGGTGTGTTGAACAAACACACAGTATGAGAATAGGCAAATACAAAAAAGCAATGAGACAGACACTGGGTGTGTACATCAGATGTGTGTGGATCTTGTATTTCACAGTTACAATATGTTATACTCTGCCATTAGGGGTTTCTCAATATAAACAAGGACAAAAGACAAAGTTTTGTGGCGTTGAGAAGAAGCCTGGGATCATGGGAGTTGTTGTCCTCATCACTATTGCTGTCATTGCAGTCGACTTCTCCCCGGTATGATTCCTTCATTGTTCATCGTTTGAGGTTGGAGGTTATTTTTCTAGGAGCCACATTTTCCGCAGAGGTATTCTCCTCTCTAAAACAAACACCCCTGAAGATTAAAACTGGTAAAAATATTGAATAAAGTTGTTTTAGATCATAAATCTTGTTTCTGTATTAGTGTCTGGGTGCGATAAAGTTTGCCCAGTTTCTCTGATAGGTCAAGATAAAGAGGTGCAAAGATTGCATTCCCTAATACGGTTAAAATATTTATAGTTAAAAACAACAATCATAAAGGTGTATTGTAAAAATGAAGCTTTAAACTGGTTAAAATGTCACACTGCATCTGTTCAGTCAAGGGCATACAACCCCATTACACAACTCAAAAAACACTGAATGTGACACTTACTTAATATCTTTAAGCAATCACTTGAGTGCATGGTTGAACAAATAATACAAATGAATGTAAAAGTACTTAGTATAGCTCTTTGTTGTCCATGGCACCCCATGAAGAGGGAGATATTAATGAGCACGCCTGTGCCTATGTAGGACTCCAGGGGGACACCGCTCTCTCCTCACCAACACGCTGCTATCAGCTTGAGGTGGCATCCTCGGTGCCCGTCTGAAAATCAACTGAAGCTTTTAGAGGAGAATGGAGTCGTGCCAGGGGTCCAGTAGGAGAAGATTAATGGTTTTATGTATATGTATGAGAGAATCCATGCCTGTCATCTCGTGTGCTCTTCTCTCCCCGTCTCTCATTTCCAAGTTCACTACAAGGTGTGCACAGTTGCCACGTTATTAACCGGAGAGCCCCGTTACCTCTCCCCCGATGACCTTTCCCTGTAACTGCGGCAGTGGGGTGTTAAACTGTGGACTTCATTGTGGGTGGCCCTCTTTGCGCGTGATTGATTACATTTTTATAAGAGCAATGTAGAACCTGAGCCAGTAATTGGCACAGCGCTTTGTGTTTTTTTTGTATTATTTCTACTCCTCAGCGTGTTTGATCTATGTTCCCTCTCACTCACATGGCTGGGTGATTTAAGAAAGCAATTTTAAAGCCGCTGGTGGGGATTTAAAGCGTGTGGCAAATACTGACAAGAAAGGTGTGTTTGCCAGCAGAGGTCAGTGTTGCTCCATTGATGAAGTTAAAGGCCTGTAACCTCTCTCTACCTGTCATCCTTTTGTCAATCCCCTGTTTTCTATCTTTACTGACTCAATCTGCTTCTTTTTCTCACGCTTTCCATTTACCCGACACTCTGGGAGTACTGGGAACAGTATGTCATAATCCCAGTATAGCACACATATCTTCTCCCCCTTATATACACTAGCTTGCTCAAAGACGTAATTGCATTTGACTCAACTTAATCTAATGGCTTTGCGAACAATGGAACATAAAAGGCCTGCTTTAAATGAGGAAATCCAATGAGCAACAGTATGGAGAAATTAATAGAATTGTGTGTGAGAGATGCTAACAGGATATTGACACACATTAAGACACACACATGAGAGAGAAAGAGATTAAAATTCCACCATCAAAGCATCCCTCCCATCCTATATTGATTGGAGAATGTGTTGTTGTCAACGTTTAGATTTGATTACCGCTGACACGCAGAGCCGAGGCTGAAACACAAGGCTGGTAATGGCCGCTATGCCTCTTGCATATCAAATATAGCACGAATCCTACCGGAGTAATTAATATCGCACTGTGGTTATGAATTTCCTGGCATAAACGGCCAATCGGATTTGCATGGCTTGCTCGGCGGTAATTAAGATGAAGCATCAGGGAAAATGTTACATGAATGTTTCAGCTAATTCCCCCTCTCTGTGTTTCCTTCTCTCTCTCTCTCTAAGGACTTCTCCTTTAGTCACAGTTTTCTTAAACATTTGCAGAGAAAACGAGGTGTTGACATTTTGCCTTTTCGCCGACATACAGTTCAGAAAAGACACATCGGGGTAATTTCACAGCTCTGCCCGGTTAATGGCAAGGAGCAGCAGGCCATGGCCAGTTATTTTTAGCACTACTTAATTTTGCTCAGAGAAAGAAGGCCTCATGGTTAGGTTGCCACAAAATGCTTTCCACAGCTTTGATTTTCACATGTTTCAGCTCCCTTTAGACGGCTTGGATTGTTGTGTGTCCCTCTAGGGGGATTTGGTATTTTTTTCATTTTTAAACCTCCTCTGTCCCATTTTGCACTGGATTGTATGTCCTGTGTGCTATTGGCCCAAAGCTCTTGGGAATTGATGGCGGTTTCTCAAAAATCATCTCATCAAAAAGCTGTCAGTGTAGTTTAAGATCAGTCGGTGATCATCAGGTGGGGGCAGATATTGACCTTGTGGTAGGTAAGCTACACTGCACATTTCCCGCCCATCATAGGGAGAAGTGGTGGTTATTGGGTTAACGATCGATTTCGTTGCAATCTTCTTGTCAGAAGGTACAGCGTAGTGATGACCTCAACACGATTATGAGCCCTATGACTCTAAATAACGATCCATTACTTGCATACATTTAAATTGATACTTTTTGGCACACCTACACCCGGAGCAGCATGTCCCACGTTTGAATCATTTTAAATGCATGTCAATCCCACTTTCTCTTTCTCCACATTTCCTGTCTCTTTCCATTATCACAATCCAATAAAGGCAGACAATGCCCCAAGATAAACATTGTTAAAAGCTGTAAGGAACACAAAAATGATTCCATCTCAACTGCTTTGGGATAGATGCAGGAATCGGTCCAAAACATGTCAAAACCTATACATTCACACACAGTGTTAGGCTTTGATTTGTTCTTAATGGGGACAGGAGATGTGAGTGTTGGCAAGAATTTAAGTTCCTTTTGTTACAATTTCATGCAGAAATGGCTGATATCCGAGATTTGTTATTATTAAGGAAACTTATACGTGCATCTGGTTTCTTTTACTACTGCGGGTGTGAAAAAACATGCTTATTTGTAATTTTGGTGAACGCGCCCTTTAAAAGCTGACAAACTGAATAAATACTCACGTTAGGCAGATCTAAAGAGATCAAGTGCCCCTTATGTCCCCGGCCCACATCATCTCCAGCATAATCCTTTATTAAACCCATATTTAAAAAACACACATAAAATATGATATTCTGGTCTGTGTGTGTGTGAGAGAGAGAGAGAGAGAGAGAAGGGGCCATGCATGCATTTCCCATGGTGAGTGTGTGTGTGCCCGGAGGTGGAGCGATGCGTCTTTGTCCTTCCTCCTCTCCCCCTGCAGATGATGACTGATTCTGTAGTATGGGGGCTCTTCCCTCACACTGTGTCATTTCCAGGCCAGCGCCCCCCCAGAGACCATCCACGACGTTCCCAACCCAGCGGCCCCTGGAGCCCCCGGGGCTCGAGGACACACATAACACATTGGCACTGTCACCGCCACAGCTTATTTTAGAGCGGCCTTCTTGGCTGCCGGGAGAACTTTAACTCTATGTAAATCATATTAATAAATTTGCTGGGAGATAGGGGAAGGGGAGGCAGGTGAAGTCGCTCTGAGGATTTCCGCACACATGCCAGCGCCAGAAGGTGGAGGGACGGTGACAGTAAGTTGACGGAGGAGGAGGAGGAGGAGGAGGAGGAGGAGGAGGAGGAGGGATGGCATACAGTAGTACGGTCCAGTAAGTAGTGTGTTGGTGGTCGAGATACAGAGCAAAAAGAGGTCAGGATAAAACAGTTTCACAGCAACCTGCTTGTAGGGATTGTTATGGCCGGTGATTTTATAGGTACAAACAAGAAATTGAAGCCAAATGATTGATAACGGAACAGATACAACACACTGGCTGTAAAATCTGTATAAGTAGTGACAAATCCTTACATTTAATATAGCAAAAACGTATTTAAAAACAATACAAAAAGCCCTCCCATATAATGTAAATGTGTCTTTAGAAAGCACCACTCTCATTCTGTGCTTCTTGCACTGGGGCCATGATAATTAAGGAATCACATCCCGTACGTGTGTGTGCATGTTCCTTCATTTTCCGGATATCATTTGATAGGATTGCACTCAGTCTGTTATGTGAAACCAAGCCGACACTGTTTTTATTTGTTCAATTGAGCCCCTGCTGCTGTCTTCTAATGGCTCTTTCCACTGAGCTCATCTTCTCTATTTCCTCTAACACCTGCCTCCCTGTCACAGACATGGAGAGAACATGACAGACGGCCAAATCAACTCTCCGCTGAGGGCCAAATGATTGCAGTAATTCCTGATTTCCATGTTCTTTTCCTCTCCCCTTGAATCATTAAGATGTGTTAATAAGAGGAAGCCCTCACATTTCATGTAGACAAAGCAGCGGTCCTCCAGATAAGAAGAGAGATAGTGGTGATGTTAGATGAAATCCTGCATGTTGAGCACAGCTCAGGCAGGCACAGAGAGCCATTGATCGGCGAGCTGGAGATACTAATGCAATCGATGCAACACACTGATGAGGGTGTTTGCAGGAAGTGAAGCCCATCATCTTCCTCTCTCACCTCATCTGACAATCCCAACAGGGAGGAAGGTTTAAGAGACAGGGGAGATAAGTGAGCAGAAGATGGCTGAATGACAGACAGTTCACCTTTATGTGCTCCGGATTAAATACGATGAACATGTAGACTCTGACAGTGTGTTCAGGGTGCAGTTATGCACATTAGGGTTAAGGCGATTATGAATACATGATGTATGGTTAGTGCAAAATTGTTAACAGTTTACATGCCTTAAGAATAATAACACATGTTTTTTATTGGTAGATTTTTTTAAAAGTCATTCTCTGAAAGCTTTCGACAACCTATGCCGATTGTTGACGTTGTATACATCTGTAAAAGGATGAAGATAAAGGGAAGTTTCTACAATATCATATTGTTCATATGAAATGTTTAGCCAACGAAAATGCTTGGTTATGATAAAGCACATATTGTTCTATGAAAAAAAAAAAAAGAAGCAAACTCATTCACCACATTGAGCTTCACACTTCTTAGTAGACCTCTACCAAAGCAGACATTTTGACTCGTCAACATATGAAAAGCAGAGGTGTATTTTATAGCTTTAAACATGGCTACATTCCACTTGTGCAGGTACTGTACATGCTGGTGTACTGGAAAAGCTTTTCGGAAAACAATGAATGGTACTCAGCCACTGTTAACGTTTACATTTCATCTGTGCTTAACCTACTTTGACATGACAAAATGTCTGCCATGAAACAACCTGTTTCACTTCGCTTCATTAATGGAACCCTTCCTCCTGATCTGGCACTGGCACAGGAAGTGGCACCTGATCTGCTTTGCACTTCTGTCAAAAATGTAAATAAGTATTAAGTCGATTTTCATTTACATTCAAAATTTCATTTCCATTCAGCTCGACTGGCATGAAAGGCTCAGGTCTCAGTTTCCTGGTAATGTGTTGCTAAAGCATTAAAATACAAAATAATTCCTTCTCTGCAATATGTGTGAGTGTTTTTATAACTGCAACCTTTTGAACGGAGAGAAAGGGAGAAGGTTTGGTGGACTATGTGGAAGAGACTCAAAATATACTACAGTGCTTGTGTTCATCATTATAAAAGATCAGAAGATAGACTCTATCATGCTTTAGGAAACGCAGACACAGTTGGTTTTAGTCTTTGCATAATATTTGTCGACAATAAGAAAAATATACAAAATTGCTGCCTCACAGTTTAGGATTTCCATTTATTAAATAAGAAAGAGGAAAATGGATTTTCCATTTTATTTTCAGCCTTAATCTGTCCGTGTCTCGCTTCATTACCTCCATGGATAATACTCACTCATTTTATTGCTGCTCCATTCATAGATACACACACACACACACACACACACACACACACACACACACACACACACACACACACACACACACACACACACACACACACACACACACACACACACACACACACACACACACACACACACACACACACACACACACACACACACACACACACACACACACACACACACACACACACACACACACACACACACACACACTCTCCTCCTGTGTGTGGCTCTTAATTACAGGCAGCCTTTGGCGGGATGGGAGTGACGGCAGGCAGAGAGAGGCACCCAGAGGGTCACTGTCACACCGCTCGCTCAGTTTACTGACGACCACAGACGAATACTGATCACGTCTTACTCACTGGAGGCTTTACACAAGGGGAGAGAAAGAAAATGTGTTTGCTAATGAAATTAATTAGCCTCTGTCAGCCACATAATGCTGTTTGGCCAGTTGTATTCACTTGACAACTGTTTGGATTTGTTTTTGTGTGGCTGTAAAAACAGAATAATCCTGCCTGATCACACACTGTAAACCTGATTTAGTTTACACCGAGGAGAAGGAGCCATGAAGCTCTTTTTTGAATGCTTCTTGGCTTCTATCACTGAGCATGTTTGTGTCATTCGTGTTGTGGTTTACCTTATTTTCCTCGAAACACAGAGGGAAGAAGAAGTGCTTTCCTTCCCTGGCAGTAGCAGGAGCCCATGTGTTGATAAGGCCCGGCACACATACATATGTTCGCTGTCCGTCTGGCTCGATATGATACAGGCTGGTTACACGCTTTGCTAATCATTCAACAGCACAGGCTCTCCAGGGACTCCAGCCAAACTCCGTATATCAGCTCACACTTCATAACGGAGCCACCATAGAAATATTATAAGATAAGATAAGATAAGACTTTATTTATCCGGAAGGAAATTGTTGTGCCAGAGTAACAAAATACAATAAACACAATAAACACAGCAGCACAAAAGCAAAACTGTACACGAAAAGTGCACCAAAAAGAGCAATTAAACATCTACAGACAACATGAAACATAGAAACATAGATGGTCACACAATCAATGCAATTATTAGCAGTATTTAGTAGTTAGTAGTGCAAAAGATAAAACGTAGTGGCAGTTACGTAATTGCACGTTATCATAGCATTAATAATAATAATAATAATAATAATATTGCACATAGTTATATATAGCAGTGGGATATATTGTGGGATAGAAAGACAAACTCTGCTGCCTGTCCTCATTTTCAGTTTTTGTAAAGTGTAGTATCAGTCATTTTGAAATATGATTGAACCGAGTGTTTCTTTTGCTGTGTTTTTCAGAACTTAAGAATAAGTGTCTGGTATATAACACATCACAACATATAACTTAATGCCTTTGATAGGCTCCAATAGCTCATGGTTACAGCTTGACATTGTTTGTTTTGTGAAAAAAGTCCAAAAGATATTCAGCTTACCGTTGAATAACAAAAAGCAGATACTACTCACAACTGGGGAGATAGTTTCAAACAGACGTAGCATATTTGCATTGCAGGTTATTTGCATTTGAAGATTCATTTCCTGGTAATAGTTTTAATTTATGTTCAGCTCTAGAAATATGTATTAGCTTGTACCAAAAATAAATGCATGATACACCATTAATGGGATGACATGGAAACAATTGCAAAAGCACAACAAATACAAATCCACTAGATAAATAATCACATCATCTCTGAATTTCACATTTGAGTTCGGCTGTATTTAATTTTGTTTATTATAATTTAATATGCCTGATATTTTTTGTAGGATATTGTTTGAATATTCTTCAACTTTTTAATTTAATTATTTTTTAACTTTCTTTGAAACTTATTTGTATAAACTTGTATTGAATTAAATAGAATGAGATTTCACTTAATTATTTCTTTCTTTTTCTGGTTAGGGACTCTAAGATCTTCTTACAGGAGTACAGCTATAATTGTTTTTTATTGATTGGTGATCATACGAACGTGTCAGCAGATTTCTCAGCTTATTGATTTCAAATACATTTACCCAAAAGATCAACAAACAACAAACTGACTATTAAGCTGTTTTTGTCCCCTGGAGTGAGGCCTTTTTCCATGACTTCGTTTTTTCCCTTTCTCTTCTTCTAATTTAGTAGTGTTTTGGAGCCTCATTACCGTTTTATCTCTTAGTTCTTGTGTGTAATTCTGCTCAATCACACCATCGTGAACATGAGCTGTAATTGACTTCATTAAGACAAATCACACTATGAAGAGAGGATCTGTTGGACACATAGGAGCAAACAAAAACAATTATTCCCTAATCTTAAATCAAATACTTTTGAAAGAATAAACATTGCAGCTATGTTAACATGAGTGCAGCTAAAAATCACTTTCCTTTATTTTAATAGTGATACTTTCTTCTCCTAACTCAGCGGAAAAAAGGTAGGGTCATATTAGTGCAGATTTCTAGTTGATACATAAAACCACTTTTACTGTAATCCCTCCAGGATGAGAGTATCCCTTATCCTGACAGGAACCGTCACTGTCATACATACATGTCTATTATTGGATGGCAGGATTTTGCCACTACACGTCAAATTCTTTAACATTTTGCAACTTCCATAACATTGGTAAATTGAATTGTTACAAGAGCTGACGTGCAGGAATAAAAGGCTCCAGTACGTCGTATAAAACTTGGTCTGTGTGTAAAGCTCTCGGTCTCTGTGGCGTGAAACTGCAGGGGCAGAGCGTTCAATCATCTTCACCCTGTCAGCACAAAGACAAAGAGCTGCCTCCGAGCAAGCAGAGCTGGTCATAGGTGAGTCACACACACACACACACACACACACACACACACACACACACACACACACACACACACACACACACACACACACACACACACACACACACACACACACACACACACACACACACACACACACACACACACACACACACACACACACACACACACACACACACACACACACACACACACACACACACACACACACACACAGTGAGCCACCAGAGACAAGGTTGGCTGGAGGAGTGGCTGGCTAGAGTGCCCTTGGCTTGATCTTCAGGCCTGGCCACTGTTAATGGAGACAGTGAATACACACCGCCCTCTTTTTACACACGCACACACACATGTGGTCTCATCATTCTCCACCATCCACTAACCTTTGTTGTCCCTCTGACCCCCCACCTCGGGGCCTCTGCTGTCCTGTCACACTGCGGTGAGGTCACCTCCAGTGTCCTGCTGGGCACTCGGGAGGTGGTGATCAGAGTGTGTGTGTTTGTGTGTGTTGAGGGGGAGAATATAGGACTGGGAGCACGTCACGTCTCTGTGGGGCTCAACAGTGGCAAACCAGCTGATGTCTTGTACACTATCTGTCTATTATTCCACTTCTCCTTTCATTCTATCATCTCCACCTCCGCCCAGCCTCCAATGGAGTCCTGCAGAGTTGAGAGGTCTCCTCCTCCGGTCACCCAGCGGCTTGTATGTTGGTTCAGACTGCATTATTCATAAAGCTGCTGGGCAGGTCATGTGATCACCTGCTACACACCATCGCTACACACTGGCAGCAGCGAGAGTGACCAACACAGTGTAGTGAGGAGGAGGAGGAGGAGGAGGAGGAGGAGGAGGAGGAGGAGGAGGAGGAGGAAGAGGAGGGGTGAGAACTCCCTGTGGTCACAGACCCTGACATGCATTTCTCTGCTCTCATCCAATCAGCGGACTCTCACTCTCTGTTTCTGTCTGTTTTCGGGAGATGTTTCGTGTGACCATTTGCAACAAGCTGTAGGAGTTGTTTTTTTAACCACTTTAAGTGTTACAACCAAAGTACTGTCTCACTTCAACCCTAAACCCCTAGATAGATAATGTGGAGCTCAAAACAACATGTATTTGTCCATGAAGTCTTGTGCTCTCTTTTGCGTGGTGATAGGGTCGGTGGGTGAAGTTCGGCAGAACGGAAATAGTTCCTACTTGAAACTTCCCTCAACAAGATGTGTTGATTATCTTGAGTAACAAAATCAGGTCATGATATCTGGAAATGTGAACATTTGTTTGAGACAATGCAGAAATCTCTACATCTGATACAACAAAACAACTAACAAAAAAACTATCTAGATGAATAAATAGCACTACAGGTAAAAATCACAAAACATATCAGATTTTGAGCCGAACTGTCCCTTTAAGTACGTTGAATTGCAAGTGAGTTTAAACTCTTTCTTAAAGGAAATCCTAAATCTTAAAATACTTTGATTATCTTATTTTAAATCCATTTCTCCATTTCTTCATTGTTGCCTAATTGACTCTTATCTCCAGGAAGATAAAACCCTGTTAATACATCATTATAAACTGTAATATTAGGAGTTGAAATGTTTATTCAGTGAAATAAATAATCCCAAATATCTATAGTGAAACGTTTCTTTGATTGCAACATTGCTTTGAAAACTGACTCTTAAGGAAGTCTTTATTGAAACATCTAAAGAGACATTTTAAGCCCTCCGTCGGTTAATGATACATTTCCAAATTCTCTTTTGTGAACGACACCGCTGATTTATTTAAGTGCAGCCAACATCTTGGCAGCTGCCCTTTTAAGCTGGGACCACAACTGTATTAGAGAGATATGAGTGTCTCTTTCGGAAGTGTCTCCTGAAGGGGTATTTTGGGGGGAAAGATTACAGTGTGCTCAGTAAACCCCGCTCAGAGGGAGGCAGTGGGCAGCGGACGGATTAATTGGCGAGAGTCCTCACTGGGTGTCCTCTCCAATATTTCACACTTTTTAAGGAGTGTATTTTTCTCACATCTTGGCGTCAGCAGTTTCCTACTTTTCAGTTTTGCAGTGTTTAGTTCCCTAACCTTGGCTTTGGCGCACAGTTTTGTTCTGTTGTTGTTTCTCTGTTTATTCACCGCTGTGTGTTTCCTCTTTTTGAAAACCCCTGACTCTGCTAACCCGGCTAGTGTTCATAAAAGTTTATTGTACCTGGTGTGAAGGCGCAGGAATCTCAAGTGACTTTAGAAATGTGCTGGCTTGTAGTTCCACTCCTGTATGCATAAGGTCCCTCCATATGCACTGACACATGTATGTACAGTCAGCCATGTGTGCGTATGCGTACAAGTTCACCTAGCTCCCCTCCCTCCTTCTATAGAGCAGTGATTCCTGGGCAAAGAGGATCCAGTCCCGAGCCGGGGGTCCTGCCCTCTGCTGCCTCCTCCTGTTCCTGCTTTGATTTCCAATATGTCCTCCCATCACCACAGATGGCTGTAGAGGAAACATTTCCTCGGCCGACGGTGCTAGCAAGGCCCTTGGGCCCCTGAGGCTGATAGGGGGCAGAAATTGGAGAATAATGTAATAGAATATTTGATTGGGCTCTGATGGGCAGGACACTGGGAAGACCGCCATGGTAATGTGCCTGGGCTTGGCTAGAAGGGTGCGTTTCTCCCCTCCACCCCTTCCTCCCCCTCCTCCTGTTTCTCATCTCTGTCTAGCTGCAGGTTGAGATTTAATAATATTTGCTACTTGGCGCTGCAGTTCAGGGGTTCGGGGGCCCGGAAACAGGAGCCCCCGCATCCTGTGGGCTGTCAAAGAGATGCTAGCAATGTGATAAATGGTCCGCCAGGCTGTAGGAGAATCTGAAGATGAGTAAATGGAGGTGTCAGCAAGGCATTAAAGGCTGGGGAGGGGATCATCTACCTGGTTAGGGACACATGCATTTACCTTTGCTGTTGTAATTATATGTGTGTTGGCCCAGAAACAGATTCACGTGATTCAGATGCTTTATCTCCCCTTAAAAGGTGTTAATGTGAAAATGACTGGCAGTGGTGAGTAGTCAAAGTATTATTCTGTAACAACCATTTCTCCCACTGTGCAGGAGCTTCTGCTGGATGGTATCAGAGTTCAGGATAATGTTAGCAGCTCTGTCTGGCTCTATTGAATTTGAAGAAGTTAGCTAATGCTCCAGCAACAAGCCAATATTTCATTTGTCAAACACAAGGACAATAAACTGGGTTGAATACATATCTGGATATTCAGACTGAGACATTGATGCTGTCTTATGTTTAAGAATATTCCAAGAATACATCATGGCTTTGAGATTGCATTTCAGCTAAAGCATTTTGCCCACTATGCTCCCCACAAGGACAGTTTGCCTGAATTTTCGCTCAAATGTGATCGGTCAGTTGGCCTAGTAACTAAGGGGGGATGGGCTTCGGAACATTTAGTTAGTACTTTCCTTGTGAATTGAGTTATAAACTATGAATTGTCTTTTCCCTGCTGTCTTCATCCTCCAGAGTGTAAGCCAAACAAGTCTGAGGACTGAAAGCAAGAAAACAATTGCAACAAGCAGCTCCAATTTTGAATAAAAGACACAAATGCCTCTTTAAATAACAGCCAGAAAGAAACCCCTCCCCCACCCACCATCATCTGCTCCCACTTCCACTGAGACAGGTGCCCAAAAAGCCATCCATCAGCAGGGACAGGCGCAGCCAATCACGCCTTCTTCAACCAGCCAGACGTTTACCCTCGCTCCCAGGTGGGTGGGCGGTAATTGTCAGGCACAACTCTGCCCACCTGGCAAGCTGCCATGGGACGCAAAGATGCAGGGAGAAGTCTGTCAGCAGGGAAGGGTGGGAGCGAATGAGAGAGATTTCTGTGGAACAAACAGACGGTCAGGACTGGCATGGAGAAGTGTGGCTGAGCAAACCTGATGACTCATCTGAGATACGCAGTACGACACTTCTAATTCCATTGTTAAGTCTCGTCTTGGCTCCTTGCTGAGTTTGGCTCATGGTTCTTCCGCCTGTAAACACCCCTGCTTTGTGTCTGCCATCCTGAGGCACTACGGTGATTGTCATTACGCTGCCTCAGCAATGCGGAGCCCCTAAGAAAAGAGCAATCACGCTGGTGGAGGATTTTAAATTTCACACCCGTGCTGTGGGAGGGAATAGGACATGGGGGGCTATGGACAAGGTGCTAATTGAGGAGGCGATACAACACCTGTGCGTGTTCCAAGGCGAGCATTCATCCAAAGAGCTGATGCAGAGGCTTCAAACCAGGCGGTGAAGTGAGGCGTCGGCTCACTGCGTTCCTGGCCCACAAGGATGCTGAGAGAAGCTTTTCGGAATGAGACCCAAGATATGCTACAAAATCCTTCTTAATTGCACTTGAATGTGGAAAACAGCCAGCTTATTGTTATTTCATAACCACGTGGGTGTAATACAGCACAGACATCCAAAGGCGCTAATGTTTTCCATTGCACAAGCATTTTTATCTCAGATTTTCCACTCTTTCAAAGTGGTGCAGGCAACGTGAGGAGTGAGATCTGCCTGTGGTTGTGGCATTTGATGGCGGAAGGCCCGATTCAGATGTCCGCCCGGCGATTGGAGCTGTCAGATAGGCCGGTCGGAGGAAATCAGAGCAAAGCTGAAGTGTACTCCGCCAGTCATCCATCACTTGCCCTCAGCCGACGTGCGAGCCAATCCGCCCAGGCCTCAGGCCTCGGGATTCATCAGAGGGGACAAGGCCTGCCATCCAGAAAAATGAGCTCAACCTTCCACACGTCAGGAAACATCGCTGCCCATGTCTCGCTGAGCACGAGGATCTACGCTCAAAAAGGGTAGAAGAGATAGAAAACCTGCATCCATGCTGCATTTTCCTCTGGTTTGTTGACTTTCTTGCAATTTGACCCCTGCGATCCAATTTCCAATGGCGAGATATTGCAGTATTGCATGTGTAGCTGTGTGTGTGTGTGTGTGTGTTCATGTTTCTCACCCCCTTACCCCTCACACACACCCTTATCCGTGCTGAGGAGATGAAGGGGAGAGTCATCGGGCTGCAAATGATTAATCTCCCTTTTTGTCCATCCTGGCATCTGGAGCACATCTGCCCCACAGGGACCTGGATGGATATGGTGCCCGCTTCAGGGATTAACCCCCCTTCCCACCACCCCCCCCCCCCCCACTCCACACCCTCTCTCCTGAGGCTGCAGGTACAGTAAGGGACCCCCCCCCCTCCCCTCAAACACCCTCCAGTGCATCGCAGTCCGAGCGCACCTCGGAGCACATTAAGCGGGGATGATATTTATGATGTGGAAATGGCCTGCTATTTATTCAGCGTACAGGGGGATGGTCCCTCAGACTCCTCTTGCTCTCTCTCCATCTTTTTCCCTTCTTCACAAATATGTCTCCTCTCAATTATTCTCTCCTCCACTGCATTTAATTTTCTCCTTTCTCACTTTCTGTCAGGATTTTCCTTTTCGATATTTTGAAATAGTCCCTGTGTACTTAACATTCTCAGATTCATTTTATTATTGATGCACAGGTTGAATCGCAGTCTTAGGGCATGAGGTGTTCCTGTGGGTCAGGAGGTAATGGGTAATCATTAAAAGTGTGTCAGCTGGCTGAATGGATTGAAGTGAAAATGGAAACACAACTTCTATTTGACATAAAACAAGAGCTAGGAGATTGTTTTAAACTTGTACGTCTGTGTGTATGTGTGTGAACAGCAAAATGTGCTTTTAGAGACACCTACTGCACTGGGAACGACCACCGAGGTGGGTTTGAGTAATATGCCAGATATTTATATTCTGCATCTACTAATTGATAATAATTCATAAACAAAGGTTTTTACTGGGATTTAGGGAAAAGTGTTTACTCTTACAATGAATGAATTCCAAGTGATGTTAATGTAACATAGAGAGTGTTTAAGTCAATGTGCTGCAGGTCAGCTTACAATGCCAAATGTGTCGACAGATAAGAAATATGAAAAGTGTATTTAACTGTTTTCTTCAAGGGTTATGATTAACTTCTTCTTGAAGTCTACATTTTATGATGTAATTCGATATGAAAAGCACATCCACAACATGGATGGCTATAAATAGATACAAAATGACAAATGTCAATAAATAGAAACATAATGCAAAAATAAAAAGCCCACAGGATACACAGAACATCAATATCCCCAATACCACATCATGGGATCTGTGACCACTTTGGAGAGTATATTGTTTTAGCCTGACACACACACACACACACACACACACACACACACACACACACACACACACACACACACACACACACACACACACACACACACACACACACACACACACACACACACACACACACACACACACACACACACACACACACACACACACACACACACACACACACACACACACACACAGCTTAGAGAAAAGAGACAGCCGAGGGGCGGAGTGTGTGAGAGTATGACAGTGGATCAATAGTTGTGTTTGTGGCGGTGCTCCCACAGGAGAGGAGCAGTATATGAAAAGCTGCTGCTGATGGCTGAAGGTCCTCTCAGAACATTCCCTGTGTGTTTAGCCCAGAGCCAAGGTTAAACCCAGCACAAAGACGCCACAAAACCTCTGCCTGCCTCCCCGGGGCTACACACACTTACACACACACACACACTCACACAGGCAAGGGCCCACAGGAGCCCTTTCTTCTTTCTGTGTGTATGTGTGTGTGTGTGTGTGTGTGTGTGTGTGTGTGTGTGTGTGTGTGTGTGTGTTTGCCTTGTGGCAACTCAATATTGTGACACAGCCACGGGCCTGCACTAAAGCTACTGCCTATGTTTTTGATTTATTTTGAATCATCATTAGTGTTTTTAAACAATAACAAGCTTTAATCATACTCGAGATGGTGATTTTGTGTGAGGTTACTTGCAGCTACATTAAACGTGCACACATGCATCTTTTGTTTGTGTGAACATACGTCTTTTAGTATTAAGAAAAGCTCTATTAACATTAATATTTCATTATTGTTATATTATAATAGGAATCATTCGTCCTCAAAAACATTTAGAAATAGGGAGGCGTGTGGCGCAGTGGATAGCCCTGGTGTTGGGATCATGGGAGCACAGGTTCAAACCCCACTGCAGTCAGCATGTCGTTGTGTCCCTGAGACACTTCCCCCCAAATCGCTCCTGTGGGGATTGCCCACAGTATTGAGTATGTAAGTCACTTTGGATAAAAGCGACTAATAAGTAACATGTAAACAACTTACTCACCCTGTGTTACCTTGGTTTTTATGAGAATCTAAAAGTCAATCAAAGTCTTGATTGGTCAGTGTTTCAAATTATAAAGTGTTAGCAAATATATAGATGTTTGGGAAGCATATGTTTGTAAAATGCAGACTAAGATTATAATGCATGAGTTGTCTGACAATTTGTCAACAGGTGTTTTGATTTAAGACTGCTCATCATTGTTTTATAGGAACTCATTTTTCGTCAACAATTCAAGGTAACGGGGTGAGTAATTGATATATAAACAGTCATTTTGAGGGCGAAGTATTCCTTTCACACATTTCCATACAGGGTTAATAATGTTGTAAATAAAGTAATTTCATTGAAGGCAAACTGTAATTGTGAGCCAGAGCAGAGTTAACCTCAGTGATTTATCCAGACTTAATTTCCATCTTAACTCCACTTTATTGCTTTTACTAGCATTAAAAAGCCCCTCTGAGAGAGAGGCAATAACCGCGGGGCCATAACACTGCTAAATCATGCATTTAAAAGCAGCACAATGTGCATATGGAAGTATCACATCACCCGGAGTGACTCGAAATGAAACAGGCTGAGACAAATAAATGTAAAACTGCTTTTTTTTCTCTGGTTGAAGTTAGATATTTGAGAATGAGAAGTCACTCTCCTGACGCTCATTTTCATCCCAAAATTGTATTTTATTCTCCAGATTCTCCCCAGGCAAAGGGTTCATGTTGTTGTTGATTATAGAGACGGAGGAAAAATAGGAAACTTGTCATGCTCTCTACAGTAATGATAGGATACTCTGTCAAGCAGCTCTCAAGGTGTCGACATTCCTTCAGTTCAGCCATCCTCGTAGCGTACGCGCCGTAACTAGCTGCGATGTGCCTCGACAGGCCGTCATCGCCACAGAGGACTGATGGAATACTAATTAGCATGCCACTACTTGAATTATTCATGCATCTTAATTAGGGGAGAGATTTCCCATTAGGCCTTTAGATGTGGCTTAAGAGTTTGGCTCCTATTTTGTGCGTCAGAGTCAGTGTGTGTGTGTGTGTGTGTGTGTGTGTGTGTGTGTGTGTGTGTGTATATAAGATCGCACACACAAACACAAGGTGCATGGGTGAAGTGTATATGTATATGCATGCAGCTTCCCACTCAAATATACAGCTTTGACACAATATACACAATATACCGAATCACCTGAACTTTCTCCACTTTAAAGTACATGAATAATAAATAACATCTGCTTCTCTGCAAGGCTGCGCGAAACACATACACGTCCTGCTGCCCTGCTGCAGGGTTCACCAATTAACTAATGTGTTACAGCTAAGACAGCACTCGGTGGCCACCAGTGCATAATATTCCTCTCCATCCCCGTGCTTTTTCCTTTTACGCTGAGCTACAGAGCGTTGGCTGGCTCGAGCCAAAGCCACATCCATCTGCTGCAGTTTAGCAGGGAAATTAGGCACTCAATGTAGCATATTTGTTTAAGTAATTGGAAAGTAATTAATAACCTGAAAATATAATAATGTGCTCAGCAGCGGCTCTTCTTCTGCGAGCCATACAGGGGAGATGTATACTGCCAAGTGTGTGTGTGTTGTCAGCATTAGTGCAGTGAGATAAATAGGAAGGAGAGTATATATAAAGGGGAGAGGGGGAAAAATAAAATGTTAATTCATAAGTGAGATATAGCGAGGTGCTGTACATGACATCACTCAACAGGGTTCTCATTGGCCGACCGTTTTCTGAAGACACTGCGGCACAGACTCCCATAGCCACACAGCGAGGACGGCGGCGAAATAGGAGCCCAAGGATTAGGCGGATGTTAAAGCCAGCCTCTAATTACGCTGCTCGGAGATTGTTTTTTATAAATATTTGATGAAATGTCATCCATGGCTCTGAGGTGCTGGGAGGGGTTATTGGGTGTGAGAGGGCTGGTGTACTCTCAGTTTTCATACACACACACACACACACACACACACACACACACACACACACACACACACACACACACACACACACACACACACACACACACACACACACACACACACACACACACACACACACACACACACACACACACACACACACACACACACACACACACACACACACACACACACACACACACACCTCTGTTCCGTTTTCACATTCTTACGGTCAATTCAAACATTTCCATAACATTTTACTCATTATTTCCCAAATAATTACTTGAGTAGGTGATCAGTTATTGAGAAGTATTATATAGGGGAACTATTTAACCAGTAAAGTCGACAGACAGCAGCAACACCCGCAAGGTTTCCCTACAGGAAGTCCATAAAGAACATTCTGCCTCATTAAAAAGGAACAAATCAGTGTTATGTTGAGGCACAAAGCTTTAGAAACGCACTGGTTTAATGGTTACCAATGTTCTGTATGTATGTATGTACAGTATGTAATGTAGGGTGCATTCCACCAAGTTTCATCAAAATCCTGCCAGAAGTTTCTCTGTAATCCTGCTGACAAACAAACAGACAAACAAACACACCGAACCAACAACATAACCTTCTTGGGAGAAGTATTAAATACTGAAAAACTAACACGCGTAACTGCAAGAGCTGTAGCTGAGCAGGTGGCATATTATAGGCTTGATTGTCACATCAGATGGGACAATAATCTGCTTATATAACAGGTGTGCTCAATATAGCTTCTTTTTTTGTTTTACAGCAGGTGTTTTATTTCTGTAGTTTTCATGAGCCCCATTACTTGTTTTTTACTACTCACCTCCTGGGACTCAAATGTACAATTAAAGATCTGCGTACAACCTGTTCTTTAGATCACTTGATCTATCTAAACACTACGTCCTTCTGAAAGATGCTCATCTCCTTTCTCCTTGTTTGAGAGACACACACACACACACACACACACACACACACACACACACACACACACACACACACACACACACACACACACACACACACACACACACACACACACACACACACACACACACACACACACACACACACACACACACACACACACACACACACACACACACACACACCTCAATTGATGCCTGAGCAGAGGAACTTCAGGACTGTTGTCACATGATCAGACTCCTTCCATGGAGTTTGTCTGGTGTCCTTGAAAGTGTCCGTCAAGGGCGATGGATCCAGGTGGAGGAAGACAGGAGGGATCTCTCAGCTTGCTGCTGCTTTGTTGCTCCACCAAGACGGCAAATTGACAGCTGTTTCACTGCTTGACGGAGCTGTTTTTAAATTCCTATTTTCCTACTCTGTTGAACAACAGTGAAACGGATCATGAAGAACAGTGGGTTAGGGGGACACGGTGATTGTAAGACCTGGCAGGTAAATGTCCTTTTGTATCCAGATATCCATGTTAACATTTTCCTTGGTTTGAATGTCAGAGGACATTGTCTTCTTTTTTCACTTACACCGGCTTGTATGCTATACAACCTAATACTCAATATTCAAATGACATACAGTATTAGTTTCCAGCTAATATTTTGATAGTATTATTTCTTGGCAGCATAAATAGGCCTACTAAGAAAAGCAAATAACAACATAATTTGTATAGAGAGGCGAAGTCCCTCCCTTTCCGGGGGACCTTATTTCTAAAAAAGTATGTATTGAAGTCAATGGAGAGAGAAAGATTATCTTTCGATCCCGTTTGAATTGTGCCACGAATTACACATATGATGTTTGTCAATTTAAAGGATAATTTTGCAAGTCAAAAAAATAAAAATGTGTAGTAAAAATGTGAAGTAACACCTTTTTTTGTGTGAAACCGCTCAATAAACTACATAGCACCACACACCAATACGACCGTCACGTTGGCACATTTCACTTCTTTCTTTTAGAAAGAGGCGAATAGTATTAAAAGAGGTGAAAATCACTCCAAGTCTGGGCATGTTGAGAGCTGTACATACACACAAGGGTAGTTAGTCGGTTCCGTAAGAGCCAGCATGCGGGACCGGGATTCTGGTATTTGTAGTCTTTCTAGTTGCGTATTTTTCATCATCTTATATTTCAACAGTTTTACGACAAACTGTGACTTTTTTGACATGGAAATTATTGTTTAAGATTGACAAACATCATATGTGTAATTCATGGCACAATTCAAACGGGATCGAAAGATAATCTTTCTCTTTCTGCATTGACTTCAATACATAATATTTCCGAAATAAGGTCCCATGGGTCGGAAGTAGATGGGCGGGACTTCACCTCTCTATTCCCTTCACTAATACTCAAAAGGAATAAAGAAAAAAAAAAAACCTTATAAAGCTTATATTCTTATTTTTCTAGTTAAGGTGATCAGTGTTTTATGTATTAATTAATTTTAAAAAGCCAGCTTAATTGAGAGTTTACGTAACCCTCAACAGGGATTTCCCAATGTTAAAAAAGCTCTATTCGGGATCATAACATCAATAGCATGCAAGCTAATATGTTACTATCTGAATCATGGTAAGGTTAATGACTTTTTGCAAAGACATGAAGCTTTGACCGCCGTTTTTTAGTATTTTATAATGTCTGTAACTCCTTTAAAGTTATTAAAGTCAGACGGAGATGTAGTCTTCAACCAAAGTATGGAGAAAACCTTTGGTTGATTAGCTAGCTAGCTACAGCTGATAATTTCAGCTGACAAAGAAACAATGGTTGTTGTGTAAAACAAGTAACCTCCATTAGCAAGCCTTAATAAGCTAACTCTAGCTAGCAACTTTTAACACAATCTGCTTGCTACATTTCAGCTAGCAAAATGACTGTTGGTGACGACGAGAATAAAGAAGAATGTGTTGTTGATAGGGTCTGTCGCTGAAACATGGCATCATCCCGATAACTATAACACACTTTGGGTAACCCAAGCTGTCTGAAGATTGTAACTCGGTACAACACGGTACTCAGTTATGTATTCATTATTAAAGTGGACCTATCATGCTATATTTGAATAATATAGTGTATGACCATACCTATATAAGGCATACTTATACTTTTTATTTTCCAAAATACCAAACAGATCATGCATTTTAGCCATTCCTCATTTCGCTCAATTTAACACTGTCTTTGCATGGGCTGATTCTGTGAGAACAGCACCATCTACAGGCCTGGCATATGTACTACAGCGTCTCCAGCGCTTTCGAACGGCAATGTCCGTGGCTGTCTCCTCCTGATTGGTGGAGTTGGCCCAATAGCCGTAGCGCCACTTCTGTGACGTCATAGAAGTGTTCAAATCTGGATCAGTCTGTATCAGATCCGTTGCAGCCCCTTTTTAAGAGATTTGGGTATGGAGGAAAATAGAGAGGATTGTGTTTTCTGACACTTGGTGAGCTCCCTGGAACACCGGGGACACATATTCATGTATCAAAGACGTACAAAAGTGCATTTTGCATGATAGGTCACCTTTAACACAAATCAGAGACCAACCTCCTTTAACATAATCACTGATATTTACGAGACATTTTTGTGTCCACTTGCTTTAGGTTTTACCTCAGAACAAGTTTTTCGGAAAGTGTCTGACCTATTAGTTTCTTACCTTTTTGGACTTTTTTGCAGCAAGTTTGCTTCTTCATTGTTCTCAGATTCCACCCTTTCAATGCAGTTATCTTAGTGTAAAACTAATGTTGCTAAGAATTCAACAGAACACATATTTCTTGGTGTGAAAAACAAATCCTCATTATTCCAGATCGGATCATCAATATCAGCAGACCAGATATACTGTATATGTATACTTTATCATGAAGTCGAACACTGAGGCTGCAGATCATCCACCCGATTTCCGCAAGAACATGCAAGTCTCCAGATAGGGATCGAGGTTGAACAGAGACATGTGTGTGAATGGGGAAAGATGAGTTTCTGCTTTTACCGACCTTGCTGGCAGGTTGTTTGGCTTGATGTGCTTCCACACACGCAAACACACTTAAGCACACAGTCCGCAGATACAAAATATATTTTGATGTTGCTGTGCCAAATGACCTTGTCGTCTTAGAGCTCATTACAGAGCAAAGCAGCAGTGGAATCAGTGGCAATGAAAAGCAGATATGACCCGTCAGATTGTTGGAGCCAACATGAAAGCGGTCAGTGATCAGGAAGAGAGAGAGAGGGGACAGGGTGGCACTGTAAGAAGGAGCAAACGGAGCCGTCTACAAACTTGAATGTGAACTGTTCTGGTTTGCATAATTTAAGGTTAATGAGGAAACACCGGCGGATAAAATCTCCCTCGCTTTATCCCAGCTGGATAAGCTCTACCGGGGCGCTTTTCATTAAAAAGGCATCAGAAGCAGTGCTTTAATGACCTGTGAATTCATCAAAGATTCAACTCATTTCACATTACACCAAGTACATGCAGGCGAGAGTGTATTTCCTTTTCAAAGAGATGCTGGGTCTTATTCAGTTCTGCTATATCAGTAAAGCAAACATGAAGTAACATCTCCACCCCTTTCATCAATTGTATCCTACTTTTGCCATCCATTAATGCTCATGTTGTAAGATTAGTATGACAGATAGGTTTCAATTGAAGTGTTAATGGAATTATATTCATATAGAAAATGCTCTTAATTGCGTTTTAAATAAATATTAAGGGTTAAGTCGTCATTATTATAGCTTAAAGATGTAATTTTCTGTCACTAGGTGTCTCTTATAATATTAAAGGACAGAGTTTGGTTATGCGCAGTGGGTAATCTTAATAGTGTTTGCATATCAATTTGTGAGGGGATTTTATGGAATGGAGTGGTTGAAGATATCAAAACTAAGTAGAAATATCAGACGGTTTAAAAGCAACAGAAAGTAGGGAACATCAAGCACAGAGATGGGGATTTTTCTTTTTTTGTGTTTTTATTCTTAATTTGGCAATGTTGGTAAGTATGCAGGATAATGATGAATATAGTGGTTTAATTGTGAGGGTCATGTGATATCTTGAGAATGTATTAGTTTAGAATAGGGTTAGGATCGATAGGCATGTTGCATCTTCCTACTCCATTTTGGACATTAAATATGACTTGTTCTTATGGAAAGCTTGTTGTATGTGTTTTATTTACTTTTTGATATATTATCACTAATACAATATCAAACGGAATCCATTGATTGGTTAAAAGTGAAGAGTCAGCAGTGAATGACTGTATAAGACACTCAATAAAAAAAGAATATTGAAACTTGTCCTTGACCATAAAGTCAGAAATCAGCACAAAAACATTAGGTTAATTGGTCTAGTAGTATCACACACACACACACACACACACACACACACACACACACACACACACACACACACACACACACACACACACACACACACACACACACACACACACACACACACACACACACACACACACACACACACACACACACACACACACACACACACACACACACACACGATCCTCTGGCCGAGATAATGATACGGAGTGCCCATTGGAGCATGACAAACATTGTGTTACAGGGTTACTGTTAATTGACCAAAAACAACCAAAAGGTTGCCTATGTGTGCATACATGTTGTGTCAAAGATATACAAAACACTGAGTCTAAATGAGTGTTTCAGAGGCCGCCTTTGGCCCTCTCTCTCTCTCCTTACAGGGGTAATTGGACAGAGGGACACACTGTCTCCTCTACAACGGCCACGTCTCCTCTGTGCCTAATCACAGCTCCATTTGCATTGAGAGCCCCGAGAATCAGTCTCAATAACGCCGCGCTGCTTTGAAAGATGAGTTTTTAATCTGGGAGAGGAGATGAGTTTCCGACCCGCACCTGTTTGTTTCCATCGTTTCTTTTTCCTGTCGCACAAAAGTGACCTGCGGGTAAATTCACCGAGGCAGAATAGCTGCTCGGCTCCCTAAGTACTGTCATTGTGCATTCATTAATATCCCCATATCTGACATGGCGGGGAAAATGGTTCTTGGCAAAAAAGGGTACTTGTCGTGGTGGATGAGACTCCCTAACAGGCAATCAGATGGGCTGACAGCAAGTGTCAAGAGTGTGTGTGTGTGTTTGTAGGCAAAGGAGAAAGCAGCGGTCTTTGGGAGAGGTGTGGGTATTTATTCTTCTCCCATTGCCCTCTATTGACCCATGTAATGGAGAATTTTACAAGGGGAAGTGTTTGAAATATCCTTCGGATGTTAGTAATGTGTTCATCTATGGGAGCGTGGCCTGCTTTCATTCCTACAGTATACCGCCTCCCTCTTTCTCTCACCATACATGGTGTATCATGTGCCATATAACATATTACAGCAGTATGTTATATGGTTAAAGTCCCTTCATTTTTTTTGTTTGATTTGAGATTTGAATTGCACTGTACTGTAATTCTAATGGTGTCCCAAGTGTCTGAGTAAGTTTGCACTATGTCTGACTTTGAACCCATTACTGGTAATACGTAGCTGGTTGTATATAACACTCCATAACATTACAGTTGTTATGAATAGATACAATAATAATAGTTCATCTATTAAGGCAATGGAGAGCATGTGGAATACATACATGCATGTTTCTTATGAAATCTAAATGACACAGCAGAAATGTACATTAATGTGATTTTCACAGACTCTGCATTATTCAACATTAAAAAAAGCTGCACCCATGGAATAAATACAGATACTGTATGTTAGCATCCCATGGAGTTGCTATGACGAAATCCTTAATTTGCTTCTCACCAATGAACACAGCTAGGGCAATGTAACATTTCTACATTTCACCTGGTAAGGATTTTCTGGTCTGAAAGTCCTGTAACGGATGAGCCAAGGCTATGCGCCTAATAAGCCAAACCAAATAAACACTGTTGACCAGCTTCCAACAACATGCCCATCAATAAGGCATTTAATCCCCACCATGGCCTCTCAGCAGCCAACACAAGTAGAGGAGTGCTCTACAGTTGATGGAAGCTCCCACTAATGAACGTGTGCTACTGGGTAAACAAAAAACTACAGTATGTAAACAAAGGAAAGACAAGTTAACAATTAGTCATCGCTGTCTCAACGTATTCATAGCTCATGCCTATTCTGATGCGTTCATCTGGCATGAGTTTACCTTGGATAAGCAATTCACTTGAGTACTAACAAACCTTCAAGCATATTTCCCTACACAAACAGCTCATCACATCTCCGTATACAGAGAATACACAGAACACACACAGATTTGAGGTTTAGGTGGATTTTGACACACATCCTCAGTACACAAGTAAAAACAAACACAAACACGCCTACTCTGATTACCCACAGCTCCCGCATCAAAGAACATCCTCGACAAGGCAGATCTCAGCGCGCAAGCTAAACTTCATCACCTTGTTTACTGTGTCTGTTTATAGCCGGGTGCGTGAGGGCGCTTCAGAGCCTTCATCTCGCCATTAGCGCTCCGCTTTATATTGTTGCCAAAACCACAGGTGACAGTCCACTTTTCCCGGGCGCTCGACACAAACCGGCCTCTCAGCGCACGCGGCGGGCCGAGGCGTTTGATGGCGATAGCACCTGACACACACAGGTTTCATGAATTCAGCCCGAGTATGAGACGGCAGAGGCAGTGAGAACGTTATCGCTATTAAGTGTCAAAGTCACCTTCACCCCGAGGCACAGCCCTCGCTGAGCACACAAAACAGACATACACACACATTCCTATATGCAAGCATGAATCAGGAAGTTGATGGATTAAGTCGTGATGGAGTGAGCTGTGTGTTATTTAAAAGAAAAAAGATGAAGTGTGTTCGACATGAAACTCATCAAAACCATCTTGCCAATCAACAAAAGCATCTCCTTGAATTTCTGCGCCGTACGGTCATTCTCTAAGGATTATTTGTGCTCAGCAGACGGCATTAAAGTGTGGCATTGTGGGACAATGGAGTGTGTGCGCGTGTCAGCTGAACACCTGCCGAGCGCTCCTCCAGGATAACCCTGGAGCCTAATTATCAAGCAATTTGAAACGGCATTCTGTTGCCTCCGCCACTGTTTTAATTAGGGGGCGTCGGCTTTCAGAGGTCACACCAAATGAGCTTTTAACTACTGCTATTCCAGAAGAAGATTTTTCTCCTCTCATGATGCTATTTTCTAGATGATAGAATCATGGGCAGCCGGCCAAAAACAACAACGTAATGGTAGGGAAATCAGGCAAATGGAGAACTACTTAAAAAGGTGTAGCTCGCATTTACCTTCCTCTGGACTTACTCAAATGACCATGGGAAGCTGGTGAGGAAGAAAGGAAGCAATGAAGGAATCAGGAAGAATCGAGGAAATATTTTAGGTAAAGAAGGAAGAATGAAAAAAAAAATAAGCAAAGAAGGAAGGTAGCATGTAGAGTGGAATAAGGATTTGACAGTGATGGAAAAGAGAGAAAGGAAGTATAATTGTAGATTAAAGGAAGAACTAGCTGAATTACAAAAGGATGAACGAACAAATAGATGTCTGAATGACGGGCGGAAAGGGCAGAGGCATGGCAGGAAGGAAGGGACTTGCATGTATTCAGAGTTGAAGTCTGTTTTTATGTTACTAAGGGAATATGCAAGCAGTTAGAAAGACATGTAGGTAGGAAGTGATAAAAACATTTCAATTAAAAACTCTGGATGACACTCCAGGAGAATTCAGCGGTCATTAGGATACATCCTCTGGGGACCATGAACAGCTGTACACAGCCTTATGGCAACCAATTCAGTAGTTGTTGAGGTTGTTTAGTCTGGACCAAAGTTAAGGACAGATTGACATCAACATCCAAACACCCACGACCGCCGCATGGCTAAAACAGTAATGGATGTCTGAACGATTTGCAGACAAATGACAGGAAAGGAGGTGGAAGAAAGGATGCAAGAGGTGAGGAAGGGAAGGGTGGAGAGGAAGTTTGATGTAGAGATGGGATCAGTTGAAAGGATGAGGTTAGGGAAAAGATAATCAAAGTTAGAAAAAAGAGGTAGGACAACAACATAGATGAATTTGAGTAGAGATGCACTGATCCTGAGTCAGGTGTTGGCGACAATGTGCCGACGATGTATTGGATTCCATTACTTTAATAAATAACAAATCAGGGCATTTATATTCCACACAGTGAGACGTTCAGTTTATTATTATTATTATTTATCAGATGGGACTAAGTATTGGCCGATACCCGATTGCAATCAGGACTGAAAAGTAGGATTGGTGCATACCTTAAGAGGACGGATGGAAATAAATAATGGGACAAAAGGTTGGGAATTAAAGAAAAGCAACGTTAGACACAAATAATGGAAATAAGAGGAACAGTTCTATGCTAGATGTATGCCATGGATGCATTTATTGAGGGCAAAAGAGGGGAATTTGAAGGTTTGATTGTATGAAGGAAAGCAAAGCATGATGGGAAGGGTTGCTAATGAAGCTTTACTTGAAACAACCCAAAAGTTATTCTAGACCAACCTTGTGCATTTAACATTTGCACTTGAAACTACAGAAAAGACCCTCGTTGTAAAATTGTATCGATTGTGAGATAAGTTCCGAGACGGTTCCACAAACAAGACATTGTCACGCGAAAAGGAAAAGATTCAGAAGGTATGTTGCTTATTGCTACTTTTAAAATCTGTCTCCTCTTCGTTCAATTTCTCCAGACAGCCAAGGTAATTTAAATCGATTCCAAGTCCTTCAATTACAGACACACTGACAACATTTGGAGAGAGGGAAATGGATTTTTCTGCTCATCTGCGAGCCAAGGCCAAATCTGAGGACCTGGACGGCAGCCGTCAGCCTCCACTCTTCCTTCACTCTTGACATTTTTACTCACTCCCACACTGTGTTTCCTCTTCACCCATAAAACCTGCCATTTTTTATGATTTCAGACTGGTGGTAAGACAATAACGACGGTTGGGATATGAGGCGCCTGTGACCAAGAAGAAGAAAACAAATAACGAGCGATGTTTCCGTGTTTGGATAGTCCCGTGGGAAGGAAGATGTTTGCCGGCTTTATACGAAGCTCTCAAAAAACGTACGCGTTTACACGTGTTCACACTGCACACAAGGACACATCAATATGCTCTCTCTCTCTCTCTCTCTCTCTCTCTCTCTCTCTCTCTCTCTCTCTCTCTCTCTCTCTCTCTCTCTCTCTCTCTCTCACACTCTCTCTCTCACACTCTCTCTCTCACACTCTCTCTCTCACACTCTCTCTCTCTCTCTCTCACACACACACACACACACACACACACACACACACACACACACACACACACCAGAATCGAGCACACACACAGGCTCATGCCCCTTATCTGTGCACCGCCTCGTCGCCAGATGCACAGGCAGAAAATTGTAAATATTGAGCAACCCCTTGTCCCTGAAAGATGAAGCCGGAGGCAATTCATCCCGCTATTGCTTTATTATGAACTAATATGCTCATAGTTGTTACTTCCAAATGACTCAATAAATATCCAATACTTCCTGAGAGATAGCCTTGACCCTGTTGTCTGAAAAAAGGCATTTCACGAGCGCCGCTTCTCCCAACACGCCTCAACACTGACGGCGGCTTCATAAAGTGGCAATTACCGTTTTGACATCAATACAGAACCACATAAAATAAAAAAGGCCGCGTTTTGAGGAGGCAAAATGGACAATTACAGAGACAAATAGAGTGAGCCACCAAGGGTGAACAATAAAACTCCCCGGGCATAATAATTCAGCTTAATTAAAGGAGCAGCCCGCCCAAAGGGTGGTTTAAAACAACAACCCCCTCTCTCACCTCCAGAGGTATTAGCCGAGTTAAAAGCAGCGGGCTACATGATGGAAGTCTTCAGGCTGACCTCTAAAGCTTCTTCCTCCCCCCCCTCATCTATATTTATATGAAGGAGCGGCACTAATTTTGCCAAGTAAATCAGTGTGCACATTTCGTTGTGACCTCCAGCTTGACACTGAATTAAACAATATCAGGGCCCCGAGTAGAGAGCTTTAACAAGCCTTAAATTCCTCCGTCCAATCCATCAGCAGGGATATTTCTGACACACGGAGGGAAGAGCATGAAATAAGGCAATTATTGAACCCTTCAGTCCATTTCTACGGCGTGCGGCACGGAGACACAGACCTCTGCATTTGTGTCTCCAGATGACTCTGGGTGATAGGGACGCTTAAAATTAATAAATGGCAAATAAATTATAGCAGATAGCCAACAATTCCACTTAATATCTCCTTCTACTTTGTGTCAAGGTTGGCGGTTAATACACAGCATGTCACTTTCTAACTAAGGAAAACAAAGATGTCAGCAATTACCAGAGGGCACCTGGAGTCCTCTTGACTTTCGAGATAATAACAAGTTACTACAGTTTAAACGGTTTGAGACTCCTGTCAGAGAAATCCTCCCGGTGCATACAGGAGGAGAAAGAGGAAGGCTTTGTGTGTGTGTCTTTCATGGAGGTGGAGGAGGACCCTGTGTGTCTGGGCGTCCTCTCAGATTGCCTGACAGATAATCCATCACACAGTCAGTGTGTCTGACAGGAATAGGTCTCAGTCAACTCGCTGTGTCTCTGTTCCGCTCACACTGCGAAGGACAGCTTCTCCTCTCAAGTCTCTCCTGGGACGGAGTACATTGAGTTTCATTAGAGGACTGAAGGAGTGCCATTTGTCGACTTTAAGTGTCTGTGGGTGTATTTTCGTAAGTGTAAAGGTCCACAGATGAAAAGCAGGGCAGAAAAGGAAAATGGTGTAAAATACGTATATAACGTCATATTTTCTCCATTTATCTGAGTTATTGAAAACCTGAGCTCATTGTTAAACTTTTAAAACTACTGCAGTTAAATCTTAATGAATGTATTAAACACAATGTAATAAACAGAACGATCAAAGTCTTTTGAGACTCCATCCTTTCCTTATGTATGATTAAAACATTCACAATCTAGCAAAGATTATGGATTTGTTATCAAAAGGTAGCTTTACAAAATATATCAACACATTTGCAATATTGATCTTTCCTTTTTAACACCTAAAATGATTAGAGATCAAAAGCCTGTCATGCATTGATGTGTGAAAGTGTTTAGTTCTTGTTTCATCTTTCTTTAAAAGTTTAAAGTGTGTTTTTTACCACCCATTTCACAGAACAGAAACAAGTTGAGCCAAGTCAATAGACCAACAATTAATAACAAAATAATTTGATAATATACTTGTCATTTTTCAAGCAAATCCCGAAAATGTAATGGTTCCTGCTGATATCCTGCTTTGTCGTGTATTACAAATATCACCAAAGGCACTATAGAAATATTCCTTAGTTATTTTTGGCAAACACATCTGCTAAAAAAGTACGTTAAAATATTAGAAGATCTTAAATGTCTCTTGGCTATTTTTTATTTTTTTAGATGTTTTATAGACTTGGTTGAATAAAAAACAATCAAAATATACATCAAAAATGAAAATAAGGATTAGCTGAAATCCTAATGCAGTATCAATGTTGGCAAAGACAACTATTATATAAAATAAGCACTACATGTATATTCAAGTGTTATCTCAAGCTGATGAGTGTGGGTTTGGAAACTGAATCAACTGCAGAGTGTGTGTTCTCCCCCAATCACATAACATTTATTATATCTTTATTAAACTTTATGTTAAAAACCAGTAGAATAAAGGTTTTTAATTCACATGTCTGACATACTTTCCATCTGCTTCTGTCTCATCCCTCAATCCATTGTGAAAGGACCAAACAAGCGAAACATGGGTGTTGAAATATTTCTTTTTAATTAATCTGAAATTATATACAGTTCTGACACTGCATTCAAGATATCCTGTCAATATACTGTACATTATAAAAAAAGCTAAAATTATTATATAAGATTTTAGTTTTCTCAACCCCTCTGTATGAAACTACTGAAAGAGTTGGCACGATAGCATCGAAACCCTTTTAGCCGCCATGGAATAGGCACAGGTGTATCGGTTCATTTGCGACAGAACACTTAACAGTTAAGACATGATGTACAAAGTTCACAGTTTGGGTTTGACATACACCTCATGATACTTAGACAAGGCATGGGATGAATTCATGTATTAGTACTAACTTGGAAAATTAGAAAAAAGACTGATGATCCGAAGTTAAGGCCTTGCTTTTATGCTGCTTTTGGTTTGAGCTTAATGGCATCTAATGATTTTACAACACCGGATGTTTCCAGTCCTACTCTCTGCTAAAGTACAGAGGATGGAGGTAAAAAAAACATCTTATATTCTACAAAAAAAGCCTCAATATGCAGAGGGGAAGCTGCGTCTTTGGCCTGGGGAAAAGGAATGCACAAAGTGTTATACCTCCATCCAATCCCAGACAGAGGACACTGGAGCTTTATGATATTCCAGGTCATGACTTTGTTTAAAAGAATGTGGTTAATTCCAATTAATATCAATTAAAAGCTAGATTTTTTTTTTGTTGGCAATGAAAGTAACCGTTAAGGCCTATGAGAGCAAATGCTTCAAATCCTGCATGTGTGACTAAAGGCTGACTGTGATCTGAGACTGTATGACTGCATGTTGCTGATGAGGTTACGCTGGATCTATTTCCTGATGGCGGCCACTGCCTTCTTGGCGGCGTCTTCCAGGTTCTCCGCTGCCGTGATGGGCAGGCCGCTCTCTCTGAGGATCCTCTTGGCCTCGTCCACGTTGGTACCTGGAACACACAGGATGACACTGTTCAAGCTAAAAGGACAAAAAAAAAAAGGGCTTAACAAGGTTGAACCTGATGTGCCACCTGTACGATGTAAAAACCACCCGGTGTGAAAGGCAAAGAAAACCTTTGGAGGAATGGAAGCACACGACGACAGATGGAGGGAGATATGGGTGGTTTGTCTGTGAACAATGTCTGTGTGTGTGTGTGTGTGTGTGTGTGTGTGTGTGTGTGTGTGTGTGTGTGTGTGTGTGTGTGTGTGTGTGTGTGTGTGTGTGTGTGTGTGTGTGTGTGTGTGTGTGTGTGTGCTCCCCTGGCTGCAGTGAGGTCAGGGGGAGCAGGTGCTGGGTGAGGGTGGCGTCCATGCCCCGGTAGACCCCCAACTAACCAGAGACAGAAGCACCTGGAGACACCCCGCCCTGCCCCCAGACCCTCACTCTGACCTGGCTGCCTTCCCAGCGCTGCACACTGCACCGCCACACACAAGCCCGACAAACTGTCACAACACGGGCAGGGGGGGGGGGGTGGTGGTGGACGGAAGGACATGGAGATTGGAGAGGGAGAGGACGACGGGGGAGAGAGGGAGCCAATGAGAGAGAGGGCAATGGAGCAAAAGGTCAAATGAAGCCGAATCGCCCATGCTGCTAAAACAACAAAACACAGCTGCTTACTGTATGTGGCACTTACTGATTTCACACATGAAGACATGATGGCAAAGAAAGAAAAGGCCATTGCAGAATCTGTCTGATTTGGTTTAAACGATAATGTACTGTCTGGTCTTGGGACTTTTATTTTCTAAAAACATCAAATTATTATTTTCTTTTTTTTTTTATTCGTATTGTGGTTTTTTCTTGCATTATTTTTCTCCTTTACTTAATATTTTTTTACTACCAAAATATGAGAAATCAGACCTCATTTACACATAGCTCCACAGCAGGGGTATTTTAATTATTACAGTAAAGAGACAGCACAGATAAAGAGCAACACAATACCATTGGTAGACTAACATAATGAATATGCACACGTTGATCAAATCAAATCCCCAAAGTACACATTCATGTTAAAAAAGAAGTATCAGGATTTATTGAGGGAGCAGCCACTAATAGCTTTAATAAATTGTAGAAAAGTGTATATTGTACCTAATAATGATCATCTCTTAACGGCGGTGTAACAATGAATCTATGTATTTACAGGTTATTATATATATGTTCATGCCGCTGCACCGCCTGACTTCCCTCTGGGGATCCAGGCTGATCTTATTTCAAACAAGTCATCGGGTCATCATGTACCGTTCCTGTTTCTCTCTTTTCAAAGTAACATTTCCATCTACAAGATCTTCCTCTGGCCTTGTGTAGATGGAATTGTTGCCTTGCACAAAGAAAATGAGAAATAAAGTATTTACCAGAAGCCGAACGGTGTGCAGACCTCCTTAGTGGACTGCAGTTACATTTGTGATGTCTCACACAGAAGTGTCTTTTCCTGTGCAAACACTTAGCCTCTCTTTATCATACGTACCACTAAATATCTCATTACTTTTGCTAAGTGTATTATCTAAATCACCAAATAAGCAACCATTTTCAAATGCTCCTTGTCTACATATTGATAATGTTGTGTCCTACATGTGCAGTTAAAACAAAGTATAAGAAATGTTAAGTCTAGTAATAAGTTACTTATGAATGATTCCATCTACTCCTGTGTCTACTATGACAATACATGTAATCTCTTTTAGGTTTGTGATTAGTGTTCGGACAACACATTTGGTATTTTATCGACCATAATGTATATTGGAGAAAATAATCTGTAGATTAATCCATAATGAGAAAGAAAAGAGTTGCAGCCTTACATACATGTGTAGTTATTACTGGATTTGTGTAATTAACAATGTTTGAATTGTGCATTGGTGTGTCTCTAGGGTCACTGTGTGTGTGTGTGTGTGTGTGTGTGTGTGTGTGTGTGTGTGTGTGTGTGTGTGTGTGTGTGTGTGTGTGTGTGTGTGTGTGTGTGTGTGTGTGTGTGTGTGTGTGTGTGTGTGTGTGTGTGTGTGTGTGTGTGCATACTCAGACGCTTACAGGTTGACCTTAGCTCTCCGGGCTGGCGTGTAATTAAGAAGGCCTGATATGTGAATTCTCCGGAGCCCTGGGCCACCCTGATCAATAGACCTTTCATGAGGAATTCTATTACCACTGCCACTTAACGCCTAATATTTCATCTCTTTTGTCCAGCCTCATCATAAGTAATTCCAAACACACTCTTTTTTTGCAAGCTCACACTCTAAACAATCAATTCTTCAGTGTAATTAATTAGAACAAGAGCAGGAAGAGACCATGAACAGGGGATAGGATGTCCAAATCAAAGACTGCAGCATAGTATCACTCTGCCTGTCCACAAACACATGAGCAGTCTCTGTGCTGTCTCTCATTCTGACGAGAGGGGGGGGCCGTACTGCGTGTTTTACCTACATTACGCTCACCGGTGGACCTCCCTGTGATTGACGGATCCACGTTGTATTAATGACAGTTTTATCCGTCAGATGATTCAATCTCAGTAGCAGGGTAACAAAGTAGAAAAAACAGGACATTAAACTGCCATATGCGCCCGCAGAAAATACATAATGCAAAAGATACTTTGAACAGACAAGTATGCCTGTGGAAAGTGTACAGTGGCGCTAAGAATAAGGAAACAACAACACGTTCATTTCTGCTATTTTTCAGCCCATAAATATTCATGATAAGCCTTAGTGTGTGTTGAGACACCTGCACCTGCGCTACCGGTGCTATTCATGCAACGTGTGAGGGGGAATCACACATCTGTGGGAGTGAGAAAGAAAAATACGTGCATTTACGTTGCTCTTTCTCTACATATGTGTGTGTGTGTGTGTGTGTGTGTGTGTGTGTGTGTGTGTGTGGGGGGGGGGGGGGGGGGGGGCAGCTGACTGCAGTTCCACCGTGAGCAGTAGGGAGCACTGATGACTCACAGCAGCAGAGGCAAGGACCGAGCCCAGCTGGATACAGCACCACTGTGTGTGTGTGTGTGTGTGTGTGTGTGTGTGTGTGTGTGTGTGTGTGTGTGTGTGTGTGTGTCAGTGAGAATGTGTGTGTAGTATATGAATGTGTGTGTTCACCTGCAGCCACTAGGTGCTGCCAGAGACCTACTCACAGCTTGGACCCAGACACATAAAGGGATTTGATTATAAAAATGAAAAAGCATGAGATTTAAGGATTTGTTCAAAAGAAAGCAACACAAAAGAAGATTGTCACATAGCAGAAAACGATCATTATGCAAGATGTTATTCATTATTATTACCTATGATTGTTAATAACTAGACATCAGGATTTAAAAAAATAAATAATGAACTTGCCATTTTGAATATTGCTTTCTAACAAGTATTTAAACACTATTCAACCCAAACGTATAAAACACAGAGCACCATTCAGTATTTTGCCATGTGATATATTGCCGCTTCACAACACCTTTCTGTCGGGTCTCCCCGCTAATGAGCGAGCTTAATTGTGACTATTGTGGATATGTCACTTTAATGTAAGAGACAATTACAGACCCCCGTATTTCAACAAGATAATACGTGTTTGGGCTGTTTCTTTCTCCAGAGAAGTTCTGATGCTGCGGAGCTGATGCTTAAACTTGTGATTAATTCTGTCTTAATAAGCTGATAAGCTAATAAGCTGCCACAGAGTCAGACCTTCAACTCCTTTCCTCTCGTGGTTCCTTTTATATCACTGGGAAGGACACGCGTTTGTTCTTTTATGAGGTAAAGATAAGAAAATAAATGATGTGGGGCTTGATAATTTTTCTTAATCTCGTTCTGGAGTTGGTAATTTATCTCTAATCATTTGCTCTGAACTTTTGTTTCAACAACTTCCTTTTAGAAATAATTAGAGCACCATGAGATTATTATTGCTGCAGCCATACTTAGTCTGGTATGACTCATGGTGGCTAGTGTTTGAACACTTTTGGCTCAATATTACAACATTAGTGAGCCAGTTTCTTAATTTATCACATATGTCTGGGAAATATTTTCCAAGGTCCATAACTTTGACCCAGTTTATCAGTTCAAACTGTCCTGACTGAGCACAGACACCTACAACCTTAGCTGCTGTGCTCTCAGTGTTCTGTCTCCCTGTTCCTGCCTGTTGGCGTCAGCTGATAAGAGGTGTTATGATTCTATCTTGTTATGCAGCATGTTGATTATTCTCTCTGAACTAGCTAAATACATGGGTCTGGGGTAGAGTTCTGCAGAATTGATTGTGGCATCTCAACCGTGTTGCTCAACTCGTGGCTCGTGACATGTCTTGTGAATTCTCCGGCCGAAGCTCCAAATAAACCGTCAGTGTTTGCCATCAAAGCTCCAGCTCTCCTCGTGTCTCTCTGAGTCCTGACTTCAATGGCTTCAGAAGTTTCCCCCACAACATTTGTGCTAGTCTTATGCTATGTTGTATTATTTACCACAGGCCTCTTTCAAAGTCCCCAAGGGACAGAGGGCTTTCATTTTGTTTTTCTCGTAGAGGCTAAACCATGAAATTACAACTTCCGTGTCTCATGATGTCATCGTGTCCAACCCAAATTACTTTTTCGCATAGACTTTTTAATATTGAAATATTGTGAATAAGTCACCTTTAAATCAGCGCATCTCTAATTTGCTTGGCGGTAAATCAACTTCCCAAGAATATTTGAATAGCTCTTTTTTTAAATCATGTATAACCATCTATCCGTACACTTGTAAAATGCTCTAATAGCCAAATCCAGAGGTCTTTTCCTTCCTACCAACATGTGAATGAGCCCAACACCGAGCGGCTGGGAGGCGTGGCTAAGGAAGCACTAGTGTGCTAACTCTATAGGCCGATGCATGTGAATGAGTCAGGTATTTCTTATCACTCGGCAGTTGGTTCATTTTGGCTTCATGTGCCACAGAGCAGTGTTTATAAACATGTGACCGTACGAACTGCAAACAAAGCTATTTTGAAATTGTTTATCAGATAGTAGAAGCTAGTTTGAAAAAGATAAAGGATAATCCTCATGTATCTTAAACATTTGCTGAGTCTTTTTGGCGGGTATTTCGACTCTCAGGGCAACACAACTAAGAGCGGCTTTCGTATAACTTGACACCATTACTGACAAAAGACTAGTTTGATATTCTATGTGTAGTTATATACACATATTGAGATATACAGACAATAATATCACTCAATATCAAAGTACAGACAGAATATGTGTGTGCAAGCATGACAGAATATACCTCGGCTCTGTGTCCTGCTGCCCTAAATGCCTTGAATAACAGGTGTTAAACATTGTCTCTCATCACTGAATGTCCAAATACTTGTTCTGGCTTTGATAGTTAATCCTCATAATGATCAGTAACAAACAGTGAGAATATTTTCCCTTAACAGCCGAAAAAGGATGAGGCCGGCTCCGCCCCTCTTCCTCCTGTGTGTCAAACATCAAATGCTTCTCATTTGAACGCAGAGCGAGACTCTCCTGCACGCTGCAGACGCTCTTCCTTTGATGTGCGAGCCAGTCATTAAGCAAAGTTTTTGTGCTGTCTAGACTCTCGATTTAAAGGAGACATATCATGATTTATTCGACTCCTTGTTTTGAAGCAAAGATATAGAATATTATGCACAATATATATATATATATAAAAGCAGGATTTTTTTGTTATTATAACCAAACATTTCCAAAATATCTACATTTAAACGCTAAAAAACGATTTACTGGTTCGATATAAGTGTTACATTGAGCCAGTTTGTTCATATTTCTTTATACCTATATGTGTGCATGTACAACTATTCCTTTGTATGTGTGTGTCGCAGCAGCAGACGGCTATTTAAGCAGTGTTAACACCGTCAGGACTGAATGGGACATCACAATTGGACATTTTTAAATAAGTGAGACACAAATGGGCAGCTCTGCTTTTAAAGAGAAAACAACCAGCCCTGTTTGACGGACAGTTGGGGCAGGGCTCGGTGGATCAATAGGCCGGGGAACAGAGTTAAGTGAATGCAGCCACCTTTTTTCCCTGGACCCTGAGGGCTATTCAAAGGGATTTTCTTCCCATAGTGGCAGACAGCGTCCTCACAAAGCACTGTGTCCATGTTCATACTGTAACCAGAGGGGGCAGTACAGTACCTCCTCATTTATCTCTTCCTTTCAACACCTTAAATGTTTGTTTGTCTATGTATGTTCTGTGCTAAATCTGCAGAATCTATTGAAATGGACAAATTAGAGCTAGTACTGTAGCGCGCAAACTGGGTGACTTGAACTCTATCAGCTCACACCCTATCAACTAATTCAACCCTATCAGCATCTTGACAACATGGCCCTTCTCCTCCACATATGGGAATACATAACTTTCCACCAATGTAATCAACCCAGGCCTTTTAAAAAGAGCCTTCCCAATTAAAAGTGTGCCAGTTAATCCATTCTGATCCTGTTGAAGAGCGCTGGGCCGCTCCTGCTGCCCTGCGGTCAGCCTAGCAAGCTGAGCTGATTGATTCTGAACCAATCTTCTCCACACGAATGCGGCCCGAGATGTAATGACCCACAGCTAAAGTTTGGATTATGCCCGGGCCAGGAATACGTGGTTGGACCGACCGCCAGCGCTAACCTTGTGGACTCAGTCTGTTTAGTTAGTCAGGTTGAATTACATGGCCTAGTACAAGGAATATGTGTTGCCTGATTAAGGGTTTGTTTTGATCACCAGACCAGTCGCATCTGTGGCGACACATTGGGTTCTCACTCTTCAGACACATGGTCATTACGAAGCATGGAGACAGACACTTGAAATACACAATGGAGATGTTTATATACCTTGAGTATTTGAACAGGCACCAATGTTTCTTCTCAGTTTTGGTATTCTACAGTTTTGGGTTTAAGCTACATATTTGAAATTGTAATAACTTAGGTGCAAAGATATTTTAGGCGGGCAAAGCAAGCACTCATTTTAAAATACTTGTGTGGTGTTTCGGGGGAAATAGACAAAACAATGTCCCATATTGTTAAGTTACGTTGATCATTATCCTTTACCAAATGCTTCTTCCATAGGTGCGTTTTAGTTTTATATTTGGGCGGGGGCGGGTCGGTGTGTAGCAGGCTGCATCAGGCAGCAGCAGGCTTCCTCCAAGTTTACAGTAAAACAAACTGGTGGTGTGACCAATGGCCATTTACAATTATTAATACTATTGCTATTATTAGCATTAGTCTATATGTTGGTTGAAACTAAGCCAGGAAAAAAAAAAAAACATAAATAATAATAAAAAAATATATAAATACAATCGAATTTTAAAAAATAATTTTCGATTATGGAGACTGTAACGAATATTCGAAAAAACGAATAATCGTTAGTATCTTTCATAGCATTGCTGAATATGAATTGTTTGTATCCTTTGTTTCCTTGTTCATTTGCCTTAAATGCAAAGTACTTCCAAACACCATTTGTGTCACTTGCCATTCGTAATGAGCTAACATTATCACAAACCAAAAGGATTATATAAATATACACCGGGCGATCAAGACGAGTGACGAATAACTAGCACTGTGATTGAGTTGGAGGAAGCGGGTCTATGTGAGAATAGCAGCAATGCGTGTGTCTAAAGAGCCGCTGATAAAGTCATCGAAACCGTTTCAAATATTGAAAAACATAACAAATATTTTTAAAATATATGGAAGATCACTAGCGTAAACGGGCCTCATTTAAGTGAGTACAGAACCTTTGGGCTTATATTAAGACGAGTAAACGTTCCATACTTTCCACTCTTGTTCTGAACAACCATAACTGTACTGCACTGTAGTGCCTTACTGCACAGTTGGGTTCCAGAAACAGCTTACGTGCCCTGACCTACAAACCATATTAGCAGAGTGTGTGAGGACATACAGTATGAAGTATTGAGGGCTAACACACACACACACACACACACCCACACTCCCCTACTCTCTGCTATGGACACACCACTCAGCAGGATCTTGACAATTAAGCTAACCACCAACTGGCCCCACGCCTACAGGAGTCACCGCTGCCATCCCACACAAAAACACACACACCGACACACACACACACACACCGACACACACAGAGGACTGAACAGGTTTCATTACCATACGCAGGTGAAAGGTGAGCCAATCAGTGCCGTCTCCATTGTTATTCTGGCTGGCGCTAATGACGGGTGCGGCAAAAAGTGACACGTGTGAGAAATGCAATGCTGTTCTTACGAGGACGCTGGGCCACAATGAAGATGGATCGGCTCCAGAGAGTACAGCAGAATACAATACAATGCTCCAACGTTTCAAACAAGGTGGGGAAGAGGTGATTCAAATCCTGCTGCACTTGGGTTATTTATAAATTCCACTATAAGGTGATGATATATACATTTATCACGTCAAATGGAAATACATTTAAGATGCGATGTAACTAGGCTCATTATCAGTTTTTTGTATGTTTTATTCCATAGAAGGTGTGGCTATAGGGCTAGCGGTCACAAAGGTACCTAGCTTTACGGTGACGGGGTTATGATGATGATGATGAACATCATTTGTCTCTTGACAAGCCATCACACTCCATTGAACAAAGCCAAAACTGTACAGAGCAAAACACATGTGTTTCTGGTTTACTGCTGCCTGAGTGGTTCGTTTTTTGTGATTGTGTGACTTTGGTTATCTGAACAACCCAAAGTCACAAAATATCACAAACAAACTAACCGATGAAAGGGGCCCTATTACGCTTTTAGTGGTTTTCCCTTTTCTGTAGTGATATGTAGGTTGTTGTGCATGTACGGTAAATGGTCTGCACAGGCTAAAATCCCAAAGGGCTATCGCAGAGCAAAGTAGACAATGAAAATATTCTTAATATTGCGTTCATTATTACTGATATAGATTTATTTTGGTGGGCATTTCTTTAAAATGGCAGAAATACGTTTTGCTGACAGCCCCTTTCCACAGCAGCACATTGCTTCTCTCCCGTGCTGATAGTCTGTTTTTTTTACTCTGTCTATTTTTCAAAATTGGGGGTCATGTCGACCTTTGTCTACAGTAGGTAATACACTGACTATGGAGAAGTACTTCTCACAACCCCACTTCAAAAACATCTGCACTATCCCTCACAGGCCAGTGTCATTATCCAGCATCATCCAATCCTCATTAAGGTCAAGACTCTTTCATTCCAGGCAAGATAGAAATCAATGGCCCATGTTTCTGAAGGGATGATGCGCATTGTGTGAGTGTCAGTGGGGGCTTGCTTACTAAGAGGGTCAGACAGGCTAAACCTACATTTCTTTGTGTGTGTTTTATCATTCCTACCTTCCAGCCTGACCACCAGCGGCACCTTGAGCTCCAGCTCTCGACAGGCTTTGGTGATGCCATTGGCGATGATTGCACAGTTGACAATCCCTCCAAAGATGTTGACCAGGATGGCCTCAACCTGGAAAATAAGAGAATGAATAAATAATTAAATCCAGTGGAGGAGACACAGCATGTGCAATGCAGTATTGAGCAAAATGTGGCCATTAGCAGACGGCCAACATATATGATAGGTTAAGAAGGTTTGTCCAAAATCAAACATCCGTCAACCATTGATCGAAGGTTCCCACAATGACCCTCGTCCACTGGAACAAAACAAACATCAGTGCTAAACTAGTTGTTTCATGATTAAAATGTCCCCAGACATTTAGTAGAGCAGCTTTATGTATCAGTATTAGTACCAGAATCAGTATTAGGTCATGCAACCTGAAGCTATGCACCCAAGGCTTCACAACACTGGGGCCAAATAAAAAAGGCAATATTTCAATGGGAGTCGGTGACATGACAGAAAAGAGATGCTACACATTTAGCCAATTGTGCGGTTAAAAATCTGATTGGCTCTGAAAAGAGTACAGTTGAATACACACACAGTGACCAGCAGATCAAAGAGTCAACATATAGATTAATATTGAATCCAATAACTATGAAGTGGTCATTTTTCTTCCAGGATTCTAGACTTTTGTGTTTCAAACATGCTAGCAAGTAGTGCTTCACAATCTCACTGTCTGCACTATATTCACTTCAGCTGCAGTTTCTTTGCAATAGATATCTTCAACCTTCTTACTCAACTGCGACCACTAAGTAGCAAAGAGTCTGTGCGTGTGTGTGTGTGTGTGTGTGTGTGTGTGTGTGTGTGTGTGTGTGTGTGTGTGTGTGTGTGTGTGTGTGTGTGTGTGTGTGTGTGTGTGTGTGTGTGTGCATGTGTGTGATTACACTAACAATCTAGCACTTGGTAATTACCCTGGCTAGCTCAGTGGAAAAGTAGACTGAGAGCACACAGGATTAATCCTCCATGTTTGTTTATAATCACTGCTAATCTGTCAGCGCCGATTTGGATGAGCAGCTTGTGTGTGTGTGTGTGTGTGTGTGTGTGTGTGTGTGTGTGTGTGTGTGTGTGTGTGTGTGTGTGTGTGTTTGTGTGTGTGTGTGTGTGTGTGTGTGTGTGTGTGTGTGTGTTGTGAATGTGTCTGTTTTCAGTGTGTGGTAATGATGTTTATAGGGAGAGGAGATCAAGGACTTGGATAGCTATCAGTGCGACGGCCACAGCACTGTCCTCTTGGTGCTATCCAAATGAGCATCTCCTTATAAACAGCAGAGAATGACACACGACCGTGAGAGCTCCAAAACAAGCACAGAGGTAGGCAGCGGCATTAAGACTCTGAGCAAGCTGTTAGGTCAACAGAGAGAACTGTCTCATGCTGATTAAGAGTATCATGCAGGGATGTGAACGGGACAAACAAAAACAAGGGGAAAAGGCAACTAAACTTAAGACGGTGACGGCAAAGAAACACGACTCGCTTGTTCAAAGGCTAAACAAAAAGGACAAAACAATGATTCAGATTTCTCATTTAATTATACACGATGAGGCGTTCTAAAGAATATGTAATATTATATTGTATATGTAATAATGCATAGTGTGCATGCAAAGAATAGCAGTCATTGTTTTCTATAGCAGGACACATCATTGTATTTTCATCATTAGATTACGACCACTTGGGAGAGACAAAGGGAGTCATTTAAAAATAATTATAATACATTTTCTGCTTGTGTTGCAGCAATCATGGGTATTTCTATAAGACTCATAACTAAACCCCTTGGAAACAATAAGGTTTGAAGGGTCTTATTGTTGTATTGTTTCTTGATAATATCAGAGTTATTATTTGGGAGTGCTTAACTGTGTCTATTGTATTTAAACCCTGGGACCTTCAAGGCATTTAGCTTCATCGAACAGGGGAAATACCTGATCATTTGTCTAGATAAATAGATATATCGTTAGGTCTTTGAAATGTTTCCAATGTCTTGTTTTGCCAGTCTCTAACCAAAATATATTCACTTCATTATGATAAAAACCTTAAAATCTTCATTATTTAAGAGGCTACAAACTGATTTAGGACATTTTGCAGGTATTTTAACTATTATTTGATTAACAAAATAGTTAATAAACCAATCAATTAGATAACAAATCAGAGCAGCTTTAGGTGCTGTTTACACGGGAACAAAACGGGTTGTATCCGTTACTTTTCTCTTTCGTATAGCCCGTTCGTTCACACGAGGACGTAACGGAACCGCGGAAACGGACCCCACCAACGATAACGGGTCCCAAGGTGGATAGATCTGCGGACCGAACGCTCTGGGGGGGCAAACGGCTCCGTGTGTACGTCCTATACAATCATTTTCGTGATAACGATGAAGCCATAGCCCCGTCTTTCCCCACCTCTGCTGCTCACTGCTCTAGCATGGTCAGTAGCTACTGCTCCTGCTACTGACCATGCTACAGATGTTAGAGCAAAATCTACAGCTCTTCTACCACAACCATCAGCAACAAGTGGACATGGAGAACTAAATGAACTACATGTTGCTAAATCCACCACGGAGAATAAACAGAAGGGCAACAAGGCAACCATAGGCGCGTTCACACCGGAGTACTTTTATCCCGTACTTTTCCCATTTAGTTCCGTTAGTACCCCTGACGTCGCGTTCACACCAAAATGATTACTTAGTGCCGGGAACTTTTACCCCCATTTTTAGTGCCTGCTAGAGAGGTGGTACGAATTCTATTGGCTGGGTGAATTGCAAACCACGCCGCGTAAAACAAAAGTTTTTTGAAGCCGCCATTGTATTTGCTGGCATCAGCATTATTAGCATTAGCCCCGCGCACCAACGGAGAGAGACTAACTTATGGCAACACAAAAGAAAACATGGGAGCGGTGGAGATGAGGAGGTGTCGGCGATTTACTCAGAAGGCTTCAGCTTCTACTGAAGCCAGTCCCTAACTCCGGGGAATTCCAGCCAGGGACTCCGGGTGGCAGTATACGCCGTGAAGTTGTTTGCGGCCTGCCAGTAAACCCAAAGCAGAAAAAGAAGAAGTGACGTCAGCGGCTCATTTGCGTAATCTTCCCTCAGGGAAAAGTACTCCGATGGGAATGCGATTGGTACTTAGTGCCCTGGGGTTATAAGTGCCGGGGCACTAAGTGCCGGCACTAAGTACGGCAAAGTACTTGGTGTGAAAGCGGCTCATGGCAACCATGCTTGGGGGTCTTCTTCGCTGCTTTTGGTGTATTTTGTGGCGGAAGTACAGGCCCGGCATATGTACTACAGCGTCTCCAGCGGGTCGAGCGGTCTCGTGTGAAGAGACACGTTTCTCGAGCCGTATCCGTGTGAACGGAAGACCTTTTTGATATCAAATTCGGTTCGTCTGCATTTGTTTGCGATTGCGTTCCCGTGTAAATGGGGCCCTCGCTTTTTGAGTGAATTATTAAAGTTACAGGCCCAATCGGAATAACCCTTGTGACATTAGCATTGTTAATTTCTTACCACGCAGAACACTTCAAAGATGATATTACACAACAGTTTTCTCAGGATGTGCAGCACTCTGCGTGACAAGAAAACTCCTCTTTATGCCACTTTAACGTACAGTGGCTATCCCGCGTATAGGACAAGTGAAGCCTCAAGGTATGCATGTTGTTCATTTATTATGGACTGATACCACGCTACTGATGGCAATCTGCTTCCCTTCACACATTCAGTGCATGTGTTGAGTGGCAAACCCAGCAGGCATGCATGTGTGGGATCGTAGCTCCGAAGTGCGCATCCAGATGTACTTACAAACGCACACACTAACTTCAGATGAAAGTGGAATACATAAAATAACGATTATCACTTTTTAAAGAAAGTCACAATAATGGTGATCTAGTCAACTCAATGGCAAGCAGGTGAAGAGTAAACAGAGAGGAGACTGTAGGAGGCAGAGGGAAAATAAATGATATCGGCTCGTTGCTTCTCAAACCTCAGCCGAGTATCAAACAGCTCTTCTGACAGCCTGTTAGGTGTGTGATCTGAAGTTCACAGCGTGTGATTGTGTGTTTGTGTGTATTCTCTTCTGCCTTAGGGCACATGTGTGAGTGTGTGTTGCCCCACTGCCCTGGCTCACAGCATGGGGACAATGTGGACACCGCCACTGCCACTATGAATATGTACTAAGTAACAGAGATGAGTATCTGAATCTGAATAAGAGAAAATAACCCTAGGCTGTGAGCGTGTACTGTGTGTCTCTCAGCCTGACCACCATTTATTGATCTGCAATAGACTTTGATTGCTATAAACAGCCGTAAATATGTTTTAAATAAAGACATGGAAAAAAAGGACTTCCTGTGATTGCAGTTGTATTACTTGAAATAACAATCGAGTGCACCTGTGACATTGGTCCTTATGTTAGATAGTAGGCACTGAGCCAAAACAATAAGGGAGACTTAATGACAAATATATTTACCTAATGCTTACTATACAGCAAACATGATTTTTTTGTGACTTATCATTCTCTGTCACATGGTTTGACTCAGATTCTTATAAACATCCACATACAGCACATGCACACACCCACACATTGCACTACCTGGCGCCCACTGGGGGGCAGCAGAGATTTAGATGCCTTTCTGCAGCCTCACAAAAGAAGACTATGCTGGCCCTATTTGCAGCCCATTTTTCAACTCTGTCTCTATTGGGAAGCACCATTTTTCTTCCATTCATGCATCTCCTATTGACACCCATGTATATTAATGATACATAACACATGATTTATGTCGCTTGGCAAATAAGTAAATGCTGTTTATAGAAATATGGATGTGGTGAGGACTGAGGTGCACCTTGCTCGAAGTTTGCTGTTTTTTTTCTCTGTGGTTAAGGTTTACAAGGAAAAGCACGGCATAAGGAACAATATTTTCCCTGCACAAACTGACAAACGAAAATAAGCAGACATGATGTATATTTTCTACAAACTTCTGTCTATTAAAAGTGAACATTACAGATTCAGAGCTAAAACAGCGCATGTAACCGCCTTAATGTCATTTAAAGTGAGATAACGTGAGTAAATACATCTTGTTCATCTGTCCAATCTTGTTCCCTGCTAGGACAGATCATTCAGTTCTAAAATGCAATATGTACTGTACTTTGTTCAAGCATATCCCTCCTTGCAAATGATTTATACAATACTGCTTATTTTTGAGCAAGGAGCTGGTCCTTATGGGGTTAAAAGGCCACAAAAGAATTGGGGCCAAAATGAGGGTCAATCTCTTTGGTTTGATTCCTTCTCCAATCAAACGTGTAACACTGCTCTGCTCCACGCAGCTCTGAACTCCAGCCTTAAGGTATTGCACACTCCAATCTGACTAAAATCTCCAAATCACACTCGCATTTTCCCTCCTATCACTGAAGCGAGTACTGCCTCTTTCCTTAAAGGCATTCATTTCAGGTGAGCTAACCTGGCAGCAGGGTGCCTTTCTTTCATCAGAGCTCAGCATAAGGCACCAGGTATAATGTGCCAGCTCGCTCATTTTAGAGGATCTTTGTGTGTTCTTTCAGGCAGTCTTACGGCATGAGCCGGTGCCTTTTACCTAGTTGCCGGTGAAATGATTCAAATTTGACAAAATAGGATCATTGCTGCAGGCATTGCGATACCCTGCCAAGGCTTTTTTTTTGCTTCAAAGTCAAAAAAGGGCCTTCACAGGGGAAACAGGCTTTTCTGCCTGCTATTATACGCCCCACTAAGTGCATTCAGGACAAGTAAGAAATGTAGCCCAGGCAATTTGACATGCTCACGTGGCCCTGTATTGTACTCCTTGGTCTTGGATACATGTTTCACAAAATGTGTGTGTGGTTGTTATTGTGAACAAAGGTATGCAGAAAACTATCAAATCTGTAAGGAAATGAATATGTAGACTGGTAACAACATCACATGTTCAGAAAGTCTTCTTCCATGGAGTGATAAATGGCAAACCAACATGACGTACTTTTCTCCTCCAAGTTTTAACCCAAGGGGGAATAAAAAGCATTGTTTTCCTCTCATTCTGCACGGCTCCTTGTCACGAGTTGCGCGTGCGTTGCTGAATTATCACACAAATACACATTTTCATGCCCATACCCCTGTTAAGCGCCGCTAATCTCTCCGCAGGAGAGAAAGAAAAGGGAAAGCATCTTGTTGTCTTTGTTACCAGCAAGCAGATATGAGTAGAAAAAGGCAGGGCTGGAGATGGGTGTGTGTCTCTCTGTGGCCTATTAAGGGCAATTGTTCTGTCTTATCTGCTGGAGACAGGCTGTACTGTCACCGCCTGCTCTGGCAGGCCTTGTCTATTTGTTTTTCGATCTGCTGGGAGCTCGGCCCTACGGCCACCGGTTGAAATGCAAGGCTTCCAAATCAAGGCAGGCCTGCTGGCTCTAAGCTCATCTTGGAATAACGGGAAGGCTGTTGTTGAGCAACTATTATTGTGTTTCTGTCCTAGTTTGAAGTGAGACGGGAGTAAATTGCCTTTCATGGTCAGTGTGTATTTACAATGTATTCGCAAATCTTTAGTTTGGACTTGATGTCACAGCGTCTGCCTGTCATGTAGCATCCTAAAAACAAGGTACTAAGCTTAGCCACCAACCATTTAATATAGATTAAGCCAAAAGGAACGTGAGAGCTGGATACCGAGCACTCAACACACATTTCCCCCCACACAAAACAAGAAATTGTGATTCTATTGAATTATCACCAGACGTTTTTGATACAAGCATTTTTGATACGTGTTAGGATATAGATGACGAAAGTCAACAATGAAGCCTCAACTAGGCAAAAACAGCCATACTTTACCGTGTTACCACGGATAAAGGTAAGCGCTGTCACAACACAGCATTCAGAAACAGCCAACAGATTCTGAGAATAATCGAATTACTTGATATTCATCACACTGCTATTATTGTGCATCATGCCACAGCAGAAAGATAAGGCTGCGTGGATGAAAGCAAAAGCAAGATTTCATGTGCTTTTTGTCATACGTGTAAGGAGCATTAAATGTGTAAGGCAAAACATGTAAAAAAAAAAAAAAGGTTCATGTAGGAATCTTTCATGCTACGTATACTATTTTGAGCATCAATTCTGTCAAACTGGGGATCTATTCCGCATATCTATTCTTAGAGAGGATACAGAACAAGAAAGAGAGAATGACATAAACGCACACTGAGGGAAAGGAGGGTCTTGAAGTCAGAGTGAGGCGATGTGAAACAGATGGAAGAAGAGGGATGGAGAAAAAAAGAGACGATGAGAGGTGATGGGAAGTGGTGCGGTCCCTGGCTTCTATTGAAGGCTAGGATTGGCCCTGGCTAGGAGGGATAAGAGGGAAATAATTATCTGGCCTGCTGAAGCATGACAGCCCCTTCTAGGGACTGCAGCGAGACAGACTGAGCATTATGTCAAAGATTGGCTATGTCACCGGCGGAGACACGTCCTGACAGACAGCGGCATCTGAAGTTTCACTTGGCATTAAAAAACCCAAACGCAACCTGCTGCTAGATACCTGCCTGATTGATGCCAGGTGGAGACAAGGCTTCATCTGGGAGAGATACAGATGTAATAATCACTAAACTCAGTCTACCGTCCATGTTACCTTATGTTGGTTCTTGTATACATTGACTTTGCAGGCTTTTGGAATGATTTTCTCTAAAACCCAGCTTATGTACACACAGGATATACTAGAGTGGCTTTGGGCAAGTTATCCCTATTACCTTTTTGGAAAAGTAACAACGTTGATTGTCCAAAGGGTTTTCTTTAGATAAGGACCAACGTCCTCATGTTCTGAAATGGTACCAACTATCTGAACCCAACTCTGCATCAATATTGCTCACATGTTTCCTGTCAAAAGTCTTCCAACGTCTGCTCTGGCCAAGAGAACTTCATGTTCCTCCAAATCCATTTTTCTCTCCAGGACAAAGGACAGAAACCAATCTAGGCAGGAATGGCATTGCTCCCAGCAAAATGAGGTTTGTGCTAAGGCATTGGCGGGTGAAGAAAACAGGGAAAAAAACGAGGAAAGGTGAGATGTGGCAGAGACCATGTGAACAGAAAATGGATCTTGGACATGGCCTTAACAGCCTTTAGGTGTGCCATCCCTTGTGAGTGAGCAGTGGGGTCATGGGCCGTGACAGCTGCCTTGGGCTGTGCGTAATCCACCATTCTGCTCCTGTCTTCTGACGCAGAGACGGCAGCATTTTAGATAGGACTGAAGAATTCATTGAAATGTTATGAAAAATGCAATATGGCGTACTGCAGTTTTCCAATCACACGCGATATTGGGTAAAAGCAAAATGAATTTCAAATCAAATGTTTGGTGCTGCAAGGGATGTCTAGACCCTACAAATTGTATTTCTACAGACAGAAAATATATTTTATACAAATATTGGTGTGAGTATTTGAAAGTATTAGGTTGTCATGCCAACTAATTGTATCTCCACATTGCTGCCACTATGTTGTATGTTTAGGTTTAAGCATGATGGCTTATTTATAGCCATCATGCAGAATTACTTTAGCGGTCAATCTGTGGATTTATCAAAATCATGCATATTTAATTAAACATACAATGGAAGTTTTTGCCCTGAAAAAAGTAAAATGTAAATGTAATCTTCATCAGAAGTCGTTATATTTGGTTGTTGGTTTCAAAATGCCATGATTGCCGTTTCCTGTCCATTGTCTTGAGTTGAGGGCTGTATGCACGCTGTCATGATGTCAAGGCTTACAAGAAAGGTTGTTGGTTTTGTGTGGAGGTGGTGGCTGTCATGTGTGTTGGACCTCAGCCCAATGTCACTTTATTTTGCTGAAGTGCAGAAACAGCTTATGTGATGATTTGGATTGGCATTTTGTAAATAAATTATTTTTCACTTTCTCCATGTTGTTCGCTTGTTGCAAACATTTTCATTTTGTCCAGACCTGGAGTTAGCATAGGTTACTTTTATAGGATTATTAGAAAGGACAAAGTATGCTAGGCTGGTATTTTTGCCTGTGGGGAAAGGGTCATAAGGTCAATGGTTTAGGAGACATGGTGAATTGCCATTTATTAGTACAGCCCAAGATCACATTTGATGCGCTCAAAAGGTATTTAAAGCTAGTTCTTAACATCTTCACTTATACAGTCAAGTCCAAGAAGGTTGGGAGAAAGAGACATTTCTCACAGTCCCAGTGAGGAGAATTCTCTGTTTGCAGCCAGATGTTTAATTTCTTTCAGACTTAACTATCTGTCTGCAAAGTAAAAACAAAAAAAACCAACATATAACTCAAAAGAGTTTTTGAGACACTAATATAAGTGATTAGGGTGTAATGACTAATGAAATGGGATCAACTGTGTTCCAGCCTGGGCCAGTTGGTGTTGACAGTCGTGAGATCAAATAAAACAGCATGTGGTGTTTAATGATTCTAATCGTTTGCCTTCTGATGCACTGACTGCCAGGCATTCCTATCAAGAATTATCTAAATATTTGAACAGCACAAATAATACTAATTCAACAAAAACAGTCTAAAATGGGTTCGTGCAGTCTGTCACGACTGGTTACTAGATTTCCTCTCATTTTCACCCAAACTTACTTTTTAATCTTCCTTTTATTGAAAGAAAGCCGTTTTGGAAGAAACATTGACTTTATAGAGTCGTGAAAACGTTATTTTGTTCCCATTGAATTTAAGGGTTGCCTAGTGACACACATTTTAAACCATTATCCACTTGCAGTTCAACTGTGCCATAAATTGTGTTGTTTTTAATATGTGCAGATGATAGTAACTAATTATTTTGTGTGAGGACATAACCTTAGCGCAGTTCCCAGGTTTATCTGTGAAGCGCATTGCACTGGAAACCAGCTCCAACTTGTTATCAAGGTAAATAACACCTTTTACAGTGGCTTCCTGCAGTGTGGAAAACTCACACCGAGAGCACATCACAAGCTCTGATTGCGGTTGTCACTGCATAAGTGGCTCCATCGGTATTCCTTTGGAAAATGTGAGCGGGAATCAACTGAGTACGATTTTGAGTGTTGAAGCAATCTGTGCTTTACTCGTGGACCATTATGTTCCTGAATGCATGTGAGCTTTATTGCTTTTAATGGAAGTCAATGTCTGCTGTAAACAGTTTGAATTTTAGACCAACCGTTTGTTGCCTCTGGGAGAATTGAGTACGTCTGTGAAGATGTGTTTGGTCATTTAGTCCATTCTGCCTCTACTGCTGCCTTACTATTTCAATTCTAGCATTTTATCATAATACTTTGGTAAGAAAGTAAGAAAATAAAGTAAGAAAGTGTGGTGGAAGTCATACTGTATATTGCTGCAGTATTCCACTCTATGATATTTCAACAACATGAGAACCATAGCTTGTTGTAATCGTCATTGAAAGTTTGTACGAGTACAGATGTAGAATACATGTCCCCCTTTGTCAACGAGGGCCGTGTTGATGACATTTTAACATAACATTTATTTAAAACAAGATATATTTGGGTGTGCAACAGAAATGTTGTGAAGCTTCATTTTGTGTATGTGTATTTATTTCACATGTATATGCAAGAATAACAATTTCTCCACGCAATGATAAATACATGAGTCGTTTATGTTCAAAATATTTGTGAATCTAACTGAATGATCTTACTCTATACTAATGTTACAACCATAACGGCCCGTCCACACAGCGGCTTTGGAAAAAGCTTGCCGGCGGGCGTGTCTGAAGCTCGACCAACAACCAGTCACATGAATCTCCCGCCTCTGACACACAAGCAGCGGTTTGATTGGCTAGAGCTTGTACTGGCATATGATTTGATTGGCTGATGCTTCCACCGAAAGCTTCAGAAGCTTCAAAAGTTGAACATTGCTCAAATTTTACAGAAAGAATTTTTGTTTACTTTTACAGCCTGAAACGCCAGAAAGCTCCGCTCTGCTTCCCACAATGCAGTTCGGCAAAAAGTGACGTCACCCCATTCAAAGAAGAAGCTTCCAACGCCGCTGTGTGGACGGGCCGTAAGACTTTTCAAAATGAGGGGTGTGTCATGCCGAATGGTGGCATGCCAACATGATCACCTCCCTCCTCCCATAATATGTCCTTTTTTTTGGCTCTGTTTGTTATATTTTGTAAGTAAACACATAAATGTGTAAGACCGAGCATGCTTTGAAAGTAATACTTGCTTCTCTTGTGCACATTATTTTCCACCACCAACTAATCGCTTTGAACCAACTGGGAGTTACACAGAGGATTCCCCAGTGCAGCTTGGGGGAATACAGAGTAAATAAACACAGCAGTGCATTAACACATACAAACAAACAAACATGGGAGGCTGTTAAAACTGTAAAACAGTATTTACATACCCATTGCATATCGAATCTTAATATCATGTCGATTCAAAGGTGTAAAATGGTTTGAGAAGATTGGGGTCCGAGACCTTTAAAATATACATTATCATGAAATGTATTACTGTGCTTTCAAATATAATGGTGCATAATAAATACAATTACATGAAAGTAGGGTAACACTTTATATTAAGGTACACAAATTAACCATCAACTAGCAGAATATAGGCTCTTTATTAGTCATTTTGAGTTGTTTAGACTTAATTAACACTTATAGTTTCATGTCTTGTTATATAAGAATAGATCATATTTGTTAAGTGTTATTATGGGAGAATTACTATTCTTGTGGAACTACTGCCTTATTAGGCCCATATTGAGCAGAGCATATTAAGACCAAAACTCATGTACAACAACTTCCTTACTTGCAATAAATAAGCACTAATTAGAGGGTTATTGAGGAAAAACTCTCAACTAATGGATTATTACTTGTAGAATATGGTCATGTAGAATAAGGCATTAATAAGTGTTTTATAATGACTAATAAAGAGCCAATATACTGCTAATATGCATGTTAATTAACAACTAGTTGATGGTTAATTTGTGTACCTTAACATAAAGTGTTACCGGAAGTAGTTTTATTTCTTATGCACTTGGTAATTAAAATCACATTTAGTTTCATCAATAGATAATATTGTATTTGTGTATTTACTAAAATAACACTTGTCTAGTGTTCGACAAAAGTCAAGTGTATATAGATTTATATTATTTACCTTCAAAATATGGGTGCAGCTCTTCCCCTTATCCCCCATGACGTCCACCAATCAGAGGTAAGGGCACCCTGCATGAGATGATCCCAGGGGGGAGGAAAGTGCAACGGTGCACTAGCTTTTGCTTCTTAAGGTTATTGCTGTAGGCGGATAATAATAGGAAAGGCATCCCGATAAATGTATCAGTCCTCAGGGGCTTTCTCTTGATAATGGTACAATATAATAGTAAAAAGAAAGGATTGGTAGGAATCAGTTACCAATTACTACAATGACTGATGAATTCAGAAAGCAGCCCTCACCTACCTCTCTGCTGTGGGATCTCATGCATGACGCAGAGCGGGGAGGAGAGACACCCACCTCTGCGGTGAGCGGGAGGTTTGTCAGATGTCAGTGAGGGATGTACAACTCGTCTCCTGCTGCTCACCTCAGGGTATCCGAGTGCCAACACACAACTTACTGTACACGTATCACCACACACACACTCAGTGGGCACACACATACCACTTTGCTCTGAATTGGACTCAACAATTGGAGTCAGTGTAGGGATGGGATATTATTCATCCCCAGAGGGTGTCGTGTCACTGCTGACAGGCGGACATAAATATTCCTCCACCTCCTCACCAAGGGTTAATGGCTGTCCATCAGGCAGCAATGAGACATACAAACTCGCCTCGGCCTGGTGTATACACACAGTGTTGGCACTTTCGTTGGAATAGGGAGATGGGAGAACATGAAGCAGGACCGAATAATCTCTAAAGCATGTTTACATAGTCACAGATACATAGATTTATATACAAAATGCCACCCACACATTTGAAACATGCATACCAATTGTTTGAACCCACAGAGATTTGTTTCGCTACTGTTTTTGCTAAGTCAGACTGAGGCTTCACGTTAAAGTTGGTTTTGCGTCGTGCTGTGTACTCTGCTCAAACAAAGACTTATTTTATTTGACTGAGATAATGCAGCACAGTTAAGGAATGGCATATTTAATCACCTCTGAGGCTGGGTACAACAAACCAGCAGCTGAATATAAAAGAGCCAACATTTCCCGCTTTGTTCCTAATGCTGCACGGCCAATCAAAATTAATTTATTCTAATGTATGCACACAGAAGGTCAATTATCCAAATGATTCCAGTGCAGATTGCACCTGATCTTTGGAGCCAATGAGCCATCCAAAGGGCAGATGGGTGTGCTTTGCAAGGCAAATCGTTGCTGTAGCTTCTTTTTTTTTTTGGTCACCTCCTCATCATTTGCATGTCTAAATGTGCAGGCCGTCCACTCACCTTTAGCGACGTGCATTCCGCTAATGGGTAAACAACTTAGCATTTAACTTGTGTAGGAGGAGAAGGGCCGTAACAACATCCTGTATACAGTAGATGTGAGCATAACATGACCTCATTGTTTAAAAGTTGGAATTAACAAGTAATCGGAGAGAAGTTATACCAAAATGTGAAGGCATGAGAGAACTATTTGGTCATATCTTTTTTTAAAGTACACTATTTGCTCTTTGACAAGTTGACAAAGAGAACATTGTGTGTTTACTTATTGACCTTGCTTACCTTCACTAACAATACGGCTGTGTGGCAGATTTAGTTCCTCCTTGGTTGCCTTGTGTTTATTTGATGTACATTACAACATCCACACATCCCATTCACACCCTACACTGGCAACACATACACATTGCTGTTGATTAGTGCTTTCGTTAAACAAATCACTTTGTGTCAATTTTGAAACATGTCGCCCACTTTGATGTGTAGGTTGTCATAACAATGCGACAGTTTTCTAAGAATACACGTGAACACACAGCAGTACATGAGTCTCCTACAAGCTGCCAATTAAACAACAACAGGTGGATGATAATGGTCTAGTGCAAATTCAGCCATGTATACATACAGTGGTATTGTCCTACGATTCAGTGGGTATGAGTAAAATGAACCCTAACTTATAGCCAACAAACAGAAAAACTAGGGGTATAATTAGAAGATGCTTTTGGTAACTAGATGGTCACAGATTGTAGCCATGAGCAAGGCACTGAACTACCAACTGCTCCCGGGACACAAATCATGATACCCCCTTCGTGCAAGCTGGTTTTTCTGCATGTGTGTATTTTTGATCTTATGTCTGCAGCTTTTGTTTCTGCATGTGTATTTGAACGGTAACTATATATCAACAACATAGTGAAACCTAATTTCCCCCAGGGAATTAATTAAGTATGCTTTATTCTTATCTTCAGATGGCAATCTCAAACTTCGCCAGCTTCCTCTAACCCTCTTTTTATAATGCCCGTTTCTAAAAGCCCACTTATTTATTTTGTAATTGTCAATAATGATCAAATCACACGTAGTTAAAAAGCAATGGCACATTTTTTTACTACAATCTTGCGTGATTAGTTATTTAGAAATGTATACAAAAAACATATTTGGCTCTCCACTCCAGGCTAATCTCCTTCCTCGTTGAGTTCACCACCTGGTTCTGCAAGGTCTAGTTAACCCAGTGATACATTACCAGAAACAACCAAACCTGGTCGGAACAGACGGGCTCAATCAAAGTGAATTGTTTTCAAAAACAAGTCTCATCAAATGGAGAAGTGGTTTGGTCTCATATGTAAATGTAAGTGACTTTTCATTGTCTTCCAGGCGACCAATGGCTCCAATGCTGACATTTGGCCTTGCAGACTTGTGATGGAGCTCTGGAGAACAGGGCAGCATATCAATTAGCCGTTAAGGGTTTGCTCAGGTATTAGAGGGATCAGAGCAACCAATAAAAGCCTCAGGGGGAAAAGAAAGAGACGGAGTAGATTCCAGATCGATGTAAGTATCATCGAGAGGCTTGCTCCATATCAGAAAGGGCATATAAGGCAGACAAATAAGGAGACCTTTGAACTTAAGGTGCAAACTTAGGTTATTATTCTAATGAAATCCTCAGACCTTCAGTAATTTAATTCTTCCTCATTTAATGCTGTACGTTCCAGATGGTCACAATGGTCTTGGCCATGTGTCCCACTGGAACACACCGCAAAGACTTCAGCCGACGGCCAAGAAGCATGTACGAACTGCGCATGCGTGAGTGGCAATAACTCCCCTTACCAGCAGGTGGCGGTAGTGTGTATTCGTCATTCAAAAGAGTCAACAACCAGAAGACAGACTGCGTGATACACCGAGAGAAGAAGAACAAACTGCGTGATACAAACAAACAACAAATAGCGTGTCCGTTCCATTTTCACTCTACAGCGAGAAGCTCATGGGGCTTTCCCGAACCTACGCCGACGGCCCCCCGATTCAACATGACGAATCGGCGGCAGAAGGTGTCGGCACGGCCGAAAAGACACAACGGTGCAGTACACACCGATCTGAGTAGGGCGATACGACGCTCATCGACGGCCCGACATCTTTCGACATCTATCCACGCAGATAATCGGCTCGGTGTGTAACGGCCCTACACACAGCGGCGTGCGTTGCCGCTTGGCAGTGGGCGTGTCTTGAGCTTGGGGAGTTTACGCGAGCAACGCGACCAACAACCAATCACATGAATCTCTCCTGTCAATTGCATAAAAGGTTTTACATGTCACACTTTATATGATGAACATTTATGACATTAATGTCTATGGTGCTATTTTACGCACATTCCATGCTGGCTAAATACTGTCTATGCCTGCTAGCTGTCCATTCAAACGAAGTACACTGGATATAAACTCCCCAAACAGGCGAAAACCTACCAGTTTCACCCACTGTCTCTGCCACCTCCCTCCATGCCTGGCTCCTCCGGTTTGTATCCCGGTAGGTGAACAGGGGCTGATCATAAAGCACCGGGTGATTCCCTACCGCCATGATTATTTTCTCCTCCATTTTTTGACAATGGGAAATTAACTGCGGTATGGCTCTCCTAACATACACGCGGTTTGATTGGCTAGCGCTTGTACTGGCAGATTTGCAAACGCGGGATATGATTGGCTGACGCCTCCGTCGAAGCGTCAAAAGTAGAACATTGCTCTACTTTTGCAGCGAACACCGCGAGAAAAGCTACGCTTTGCTCCCACAATGCAGTTTTGGCGAGGCGTGACGTCACCCCATTCAAAGTGTATGGGCAGAAGCGTTGACTACTGTTTTACACAAGGTCAAGAAAGAACTTTCAATTGTAATACTTATTCCTGCCCGCCGTCAGAAAAGCTGCCAAAAAAGGCTGTAAACACTGTTAGTTTCCACTCTACAATATTACCCTGCCACAGCCATGTCAAAAGTGAATTGTAAAATGTGTTTGATGGACATTTGGGGTTATTCACTAACTTTGCATTCCAAGCAACCAACGTCCATACAAGCCTCTGCGCACACAATAGCATTAAAAGAGTCAAAGTAGGGTCAGGAGGGTCTCCAGTCCCACATCTCATTCGTTCTGCCACCCACTGTAGTAAAACTCCACTTAATTCATTTTTTTCCAGTCCATAAACCTTACCTCTAGCACCAGCGTATTCTCCACTCCTGCCTTCAGTGAACCAGCGAGTGACGCGCCACTCTCGCCTCCAATTCCCGCCTTGGCAAATAAACTCTATCAGTTATTTAAGAATAAATAGGAACACCCTCATCTTTCCACTCTATCAACCCACTGTCCCATATACCAGTCAACCACGGATGGCTCTCACTAGCCTGTGTGTGTGTGTATGTGTGTATGTGTGTGTGTATATGTGTGTGTATATGTGTGTGTGTGTGTGTGTGTGTGTGTGTGTGTGTGTGTGTGTGTGTGTGTGTGTGTGTGTGTGTGTGTGTGTGTGTGTGTGTGTGTGTGTGTGTGTGTCAGAAAGAAAATGGAAGTCTTCTCCGGCAAGATGAGCTCCAGTGATTACAGGCTGAGACAGTTTTCTAATTATTCTGTCAAACATCAATCCTGTGAGCTGATGCAGGCCGTCCTGTGGCCTGATGGGCAATGTAATCACTGCTGGAAACCCCCACCCCACTCCCATTTCCTCCTTCTCTCCTCACCCTCTGTACCCTCCTTCTCTCATTCTCCTCTCCTTATCCCTCTTTCAACATAACTCTATCACTCACCTCTTCTCTGTCAGTGCTCTTATACCCGTCTCTGAATACTATGAGCTTTTCACTTTGCTTGCAACAAGAAAAAAACAAAAACGTTCTTGAAATCAAAAGGAAAAACAATAAAAGTCATAGGGCTGTCAAAAATGATAGAGTTGGTTGTAGAAATAAGGAAACAATCAAACAGAGTCCAAAAAGGCAAGTATGGGAATAAAAGGAAGGCAGGGAGGCAATTCAAGTCCAGTTGCTGCTTTTTACAGACTGAAACGTACAATTCACAGCTATATGGACATTTATAGCAACACAAATAGGGTACTCAGACTTGAGTTTGAAACTATTTCTAAGCACCAACTTCGCCAACGTAATAGTGAATTAGCGTAAATAATGATAATAAAATACAATAAAAATAAGGAGTTGGCTTTGTCCTTTCGACATTCCAAAAAAGAGCAACTAAGTGCAAATTGTTTTTTCCTCATACAATAAATAATTGATTGAACTGATTGCTTAAAGACGTTTTTAAATCTATGATGTTTTATATATGTTTACAGGAAATATTCTCGTATTATTCTCTTATGTTAAAGTGCACCTATCATACTATTTCTAGGCATATATTATGGGTCTCAGATATATACAAATATATCAAAACATGTATATTATGTGTTTTTCTGAAAATACAAAACAGATCATGCATTTTAGACATCCCTCATACCCCTTTATTCCAGCCATGTTTAGAGAAACGCGGATTTTGGGTCCTTAGCTTGAAAACAAAAAAAAGAGGAGGCGGAGCTAATGCCTGATCAGAATTGGAGATAAAGTTAAATTCTGCTGTGATGAAAGTGCCATACTGTTCTAAACCACATCAAGGATTATTTCTGAAACAGTATGGAGCTCAAAGGCTTTTTCTCTTGCAGGTTTATCACAAGGTGAGTTCCTTTTTTTATTTCCTGCTTTTTAAACACATGTGCTCTTCAGTACAGGTTAGCTCTGAGTGTTAGCGAGGCTTGCTAATGTAAACAAAGACGAGATTACGTCCAAAACACGTCAGGCATTGTTTCTGATAGCAACTCTCTGTGGCTACACCGCCAATTTCACGTCATATCGGCAGCAAATTTGTATCCGCTCGTTGTACCCCCGTTTTTAAAAAGATTTGGTTACGGAGGAAAAGAGAAAGGGTTTTATTTTCTGACGCTGCGTGAGTTCCCCGGCACACATATTTCATGTATAAAAGACATAAAAAAGTGCATTTTGCATGATAGGTCCCCTTTAAGACTTTTCACAAAACACCAACACCTCATGTTGATTAACTTTATTAAATGCAGACAAATCCCTTGTTGTTGTCCCCGTCAAATTTCAAACAGGAAAACTAACTACGAGACATTATTATTTTAGCTTGCTTGAGTGTGTGGATATATTTCTGCTAACAATTTTTGATGGTCTCTCCAGAAATTATATCAAAAGGGATGAAATTGGATATCAAAATAGAAACTTGACCTTTTTAAGAAAGGCATCAACTATTATACCTTCAGAATTCATTAAGGAGAAAGAACATGTTACAGTTCCAGGCAGCAATTTACCTTTATCAAGAAATCACTGAGATTAATAAGCCCTGATACTGAGTCTTATAGTGCTTGGAATAAATCTGGGAGGACAAGACCTCACAAGGTTGTTGTCTTGGCAACCAAAGCAGCAAATGTCATGTGAAACGGCCTTTACCACACTATAATGGCAGAGAATAAGGAAAATGAAAATGAGGAAATTATAATGACAGTGTCAAAATGTACAAAAAGTTATAGGAAGGTGTGATTTCTTAACTCTTTTGTTTGGCATAATTGATTTATCTGCACATCTACTATTACATGTACTGTATATAGTGTTGATACATTGGGAGTTAGTAAACAAGTCAAATGTATTTTAAAGGTCCCCTATTATAATGTTTTTCATCAATATATTATAAGTCTCAGATACAAAACATGTCTCTGAAGTGTTTGGCTCCAAACACCAAACAGATCATTGCAGCATCCCATAATCCCCTCTGTTTCAGCCCTGTTTCCAAAGTGCTGATTTTCTGTCTGTTACTTTAGATGAAAATAAGGAGCCCCTCCCCACGCCCCTCTGAGATATTTGCTTAAAAAGAACACAATGGTGCTCTAGGAGGAGATCCAGGTAATAAGGTGGGGTGGGGGGGGGGGTTACCTTGGTTGCTAATGGTTACACAAGCCAAAGCATCGTTATGACATCATAAAGTGGCCAAAATCTGATCAGCTCTTTTTCAGACAGTTTTTTATATAAATGGATCAGGACAAAAAGTGAGAAAATCTTTTTTCCTGAAACTTTCAGAATCTCTTTACACAGAGGGGACACGTGTTTATGAATAGAACACATGAAAAAGTGGATTTTGTATAATAGGGGACCTTTAAAGAAGACACGTTGTATAAACTACCTCTGCTGCCTATCAAGCTTCTCACCTCCTTTACTCTACTTCTCAGTTTTCCCACTGCAAATCTCTTGTCCATCTGTTTCCTCCGCTGACAGCAGCAGATATCGACTGAGATAACCGTGTGTAGCAGAGCCGTGTTCTACATCTCCTCTGCTGCTCGGTGCACAAGGCAGACTGCTGTCAGCTTGGACTGATCTGGATCTAACAATCTGTGCCACTTCCTTCCCATCGGCTCTCAGGAAGGCAGAGACAATAAGACCTGGACAAGTATAATGTAAGGTGGTATGGGATAGCTAAAGCCCTTGTAAATCTATGACTTTTAAATAGATTGTTAATATATATATCCTTTATTTAACCAGGTAAAAGTCTCATTGAGATTCAAATCTGTTTTTCAAGAGCGACCTGGCCAAGAGGGCAGCATGAACAATGTTACAACAAATGAACACAAAACAATACAGGCAGCCGAATGCAGCGGTCGTAAAACACAAATGAAATGGCAAATTACCCAGTCAATATGCAAATAACATAAACTATAATGAAACATTAAAAACTGGCACAATTTAAAAAAACGACTTTGATTATGGGATATACGAGCAATCACATCGACCAATGGTTTCTTGTTCTCTGTCCTTTCAGATGGACTTGAATTCCACGAATAATGATCAAATCTGAGAGTTTCAGCTCCAGTGTCTCCCTACCATTGTGTTGGAGGGGCGCTGCGCCCCGCCAACGGAGCCCCGCGACCCCCCTGAAATTCAAGGTGTTTAAAAATAAATAAAAATATTATTAATATTTTTTATATATATATATATATAGCACCAAATTGCAACTAATCTATATCTACTGTCACTTTTCACATCGAACATGTGCTCTTTTATTAAATAAACTAAACGCTTTCATTTTAAGTTGTGAGTTTAGTGTTTTTGATCCTAAGAAACACTGATGCATTAATCAATAACAATAATCCACAGCTCCTCTCTCTGCTCCAGAGGATTTAAAAAATGTATATATCCCAATGCCACCCCGCCCCCCCCCCCCCCCACTCAGGCAGCACCCCCCCCCCCAAGCAGTAAACCTAGGGGAAACACTGAGCTCCTTCTGTATATTATTCCAAGCTCAAGGGGCAGCATATTTAAAAGCTTTTTTACCTAGTTCTGTTCTCACTTTAGGAACCAGCATCTGAATAAAATCACAGTCCATATAGACTTTGTTTTTCACACATATATATATATTGAATAAAACCCGGTAATATGAGCTATATTGTGTTTGTTTTCTAGTTTCAAGACCATTTCCCTTCTTTTGTCGGCAGCATATGGGTATTGGTTATACGTGCCTTTTTTCTGTGTATGTGGGTGTGCTCTGAGTTTCTATTCTGACCCTAAGCATGGGAACGAAATGAGAGAGGCGATTTCTTTGGAGATGTGATGAGGTGAACGTCTCATGTGAGCCTCAACGTCTTTCCATTATGCTCGATAATAAAGCAGAGCGCGGATCAGACAAGAGGATCGTATCAAATCAGGCCGGGGAAAAGCCAATTACACCGACAATAATCTCTCGCTGTACTGCTGCCGGCATGTCTCACCATACGAAGCAACAAATACCTGATACCCGGCGAGTGGAGAGGAGGAGCACTGGGGAGATGCGGAGGTGTGTGGCGCAGTGGGTTGTGTTCGGATCAGGGGAGCCCAGGTTCAAACCCCACTGCAGTCAGCATGTCGTTGTGTCCCTGGGCAAGACACTTCACCCCAAATTGCTCGTGTGGGGATTGTTCATAGTATTGAGTATGTAAGTTGCTTTGGGTAAAAGCGTCTAACGAGTAACATGTAATGTTAAAAAATAAAAATGTTGAATGTTTGCTTGTTAGGGCTACACAGTTGGTGGAAAGGAAGCCAGAGTTATGAGAGCCAGTGTCTTTGTGAACTTTGATTTTAATTAAGACATTTGTGGGTCAGGGAGAAGTGGGCTTCTACCAATTGGACGGCCAAGGGTTCGATCCCAAGCCCATGAAGTCTACAAAGTATTTTTGGACTAGATACTTAACCCAAAAGTCACTTTGGATAAAAGCCTTAACTTGAATGTCATGTAATTCAATAATTGTACTGAAACAATCTTGATCTCACCATTTTAAAGAGTGGGCAAGGATGTTGAAACTTTGGATGAGGCAAAACACTACTACTACTACTGTCCTTGCAAGTGTCAAGCCTTGGGTGATATGGAGGTGGAAAGCAAAGAGGGGCTGCTTTAGAGGAGACAGTGCCTTAACCCATGACCCTGCACGAAAACCCAAGGGGAGAGAGTGTATAAGCCCCCAGAAGTCAGAAGGTTAATGTGAGTTGTTGAGCCTGGGGCCCTGTTGGAACAAACGCACGCTTCAGGATCAAAGGCACAAGCACGGGATGTACCGACAGGAATAAACAGACCTCGATGCAGGCAAAAGAGATCTGACGTGATGCAGATGTATCCTCCCAGGTACGGGTACACACACAATACAGCATCAACACTTTACTCTTTAAACTCAAGTAATGGTGACGTTGTGGTATGCAGTATTTCATTACATTTATTTTATACTGACTGACAGTAGAATAGGTACTTTTGGGATGAAAGTGGGAGGAGCTACAGCTGCACAGTATGTTTTCCATCATCTTTAAGTCAAAACTAAATCAAAAGTATTTATATTTTTTGTCTGGGTAATATGTGTAGGGAGATGGATATTTACACAGTCAAAGCTAATAATGCAGATGTTTTCATGATTTACCAATATTAGACTATTAGCATGATAGCAGCATATAGCACTCAACTGATGTTGCACTTAAGTTCAGTTACTTTTCATTTTGAGTGTTGAACACACATTAGGCGCGTTCACACCAAGTACTTTTCCCACAAAGGTTCCTGAGAACTACGATTTAGTTGCGTTCACACCAAAAAGTCCCAGGAACTAAATTAGTTCTAGAGAACCTTTTTTACCCCCTTTTCAGTCCCTGCTAGCGAGCAGGGACTTTTGTGGGAGAAAAAGGTTTCTGTGTCTGATTGGCTGGGCGGAATGCAAACCACGCCCCCCGTCAAACTCCCAAAATCTTTTGTGAAGCCGCCTTTTTATTATCCTCGCATTGCATTATTAGCATTAGCATTAGCCCAGCGCAGAAACGCAGAGAGACTAACTTATGACAACACAAAATAAAACATGGGAGCGGTGGAGATGAGGAGGTGACGGCGCTGGGACTCCCAGCAGCTTCTACTGAAGCCAGTCCCCAACTCCGGGGACTTCCGGCCGGGGATTTTGGGCGGCAGTATACGCCGTGAAGTTGTTTGTGGCCGGCCAGTAAACCCAACGCAGAAGAAGAAGAAGTGACATCAGCGGCTTCATTTGCCTAATCCTCCCCAGGAACTAATTTCCGGTGTGAACGCGATCTGTACTTAGTTCATGAGAACTAAAGAGTTCTCAGGAACCTTTGTGGGAAAAGTACTTGGTGTGAACGCGCCTTTTGACAACAGTCTTGTAATCTGTGGCTCTGAGAGAACTAAATATAGGTAGGTAAGATACGTTTATTGAGTGCTTTACATCATCATTAACATTTAATAGATAAATACCCTATCAAATTACATATGCTATTGAGTTGCATTACAAGATCTGTATCCAGTGGGAAATGTGGGCCTGTGATGCCTTCATTTAAAATGCACTTTATGATTTAGAAAGGTTTTAGAAAAAAAAAAAAGGTTTAGAAAATGACCTAATCGATGGAGCACCCCTTTACAAAGCGGCAGGTAATCCGCTATTATTAATCATCCTTTTGATCACAAACAGCTGGTTGATACCATTTACCTCTGTTAACTAAGTGTACCGCAGTATAACATCCTCTGTTGTGTAATACCATACAGCTCCTAGTATTTATAGAAACTTATAATATGTGAGCCTTCAGAAGTAGAACCCTAATTAATGAGATTGAATTACATCTGAATGACCTGCTACTGTTGTTATTACAGTCTCAGACTCACACAGCAGTTAATGATAGGAGGAAAAAATCATTTTCAAGGCTTTGACATGTTGTTAGATTGGCAGCTTTCACTTTCACTTGGCTAATGAATTTAGAGCAACATTCAACAGCTATTATTGCAATTAACCTGCGTTTCAGTGACACGGTGTCAACATTGACAAGCAACTTAAAAACTATCACCACATTAACATTCCTAGAGGACGGGAAAGGGCGTAGTGTTTGTGGTGTCAGTACACGGCTCAGGGAGCACGGAAGATCTCATCAACTGGGTGTTTGAGTGGTCTCACATAATCTCCCAACATCTGCACACATAAGCACCGGGGGAGCATGAAACGAGGGAGGTCTAACGGTCACACTTGCCGCAGTTTCTCTTCCCGGCCCTGGACATGGCTGTCTGTGATGGTGATACTCCCTCAAGTCTTGAAGCGCAGACAGATGGAGAGACGGGGAACTGGAATGGTGGCAAAGGGCGGCGTGAATGCAGCAGATGGTTTGGATGGAAATATTCTCAATTTATTATACAGAGAGGAGTAGAAAAGCAGTTTGTAAGGACAACACTGGATAGCAACAGCAAGCCACATTTAGCATGAGGCATTATCATGGGTTAATGATCCATGACTATGTTGAAACCATGTGCGTAGTGTAAACCCAGCAGAACAGCCTCTCTCATGGCACGATTTGTATGGCTGGAGGGAATCGTGGGTTAGTGATACTGCCAACAACAATAGTGCAAGTTCCCTTTAATTTATTCTCTGGATGTCTCTTGGTTAGCAGTGGGTTGTGAAATAAATGCAAATAAATACAATGGCCATTATGCAGCGCTCTAGCAAGGACCTGCCTCACAGCAGCAAGGAAGAAAGTTAAGAGTAAAGTTGCATGAAACCCAATGCGATAATTCCAACCATCCAGATTGTGTCTTTATGAAACTTTGCAACACAAGACCTACAAAATTCTATTTTTCTATTGCTATGTGAAGAGGCAGAAACATCAAGCGGCTCTTATGGAGGCACCTGAGGATAAATGAAGCCCTGCTTTGCTATGCCCTTCCTCTGAGAGCTCAACTTCACAAGGTCGCTCAATCACACGCGGCTCCCCTCCCCGTGGCATCCGCAGACCCTATCTGATCGCCGGCTGGCTCCCCCTGGCCCCATGGAGTGAACCAGGTGCTGCGATGACAAATCGCTGTTGGCAGCAATAAGAGAACAGAGAGCGCAGAGCTCAATTAGCTCGAGCTCCAATCCCAGATCCTCTATTGATTTCCCACGGATGAGGAATGGCAGACAGGAGAAAGCTCAATCAGACATGCCCATGGGACCCGTCTATATGTGTGTGTGTCTGTGTGTGTGTGAGAATCAACAGGAGACAAATTGGTGCCAAGAGAAGGTGCTGGGATGTGGTGAATACATTAGAGAATCCATAGTCTTTATGCATACATGGTGGTTAAGTAATAGTGTTGTCTAGTGATGGTGCAGTGGAAAATGACATGCGTCTTTAGTAGCATGCTGAGTCGTCCAAACACAGATCAAATGGAGACAGACAGGGCATTAGCTCCCTGAAGGGCAAATCAGCTCCATGGTACATCTCTGCACAACTCCTTAACTTCAATATATTAACCTCCGCAGGAAGAATGAGGTGTGTGTTTGAATCTGACAACTGAATTCCTCCTTTGCCTAAGTCTTGAACCTTCCTCCCTAGCGAGTACATGTTCTGTAAGACTGCATGCATTTGTTATTTTGTCCACGGCAGTGTATTTTTTCGAGCTAGTATTGTAAAAGTTTGGATTCAAGAGTTTAGGTGATAGGAACTGTGTGTAGAAATGTCAGTGGGAGTGAGTGGCAAAATGTGTAGTTTGTTGTAAATGAAGTGGATTAAAATGCAAATGGCTAATTGTGTCTCAAACTATCTCATACAAATGCACGACTCTGCGGCAGAATTACTCTTGCTCGCCCACATACACCCTCACTGAGTGTCTCTGTAGCTTGCTTTCTCTTAATCTGGGACGACTGTACTCCCTATCAGAAACACCTGTTCCCCGAGCCAGCTGTGGTCCAGCCCACACTCGCCCTGGTCGGTCAGTAGCAGCGTGGCCATGATGCATTTTAGATCAACACAAGCATTGCTATTCTGAAAGGGTAATCAATGCCCTAAAGACAATGAAGTTGCCTACAGCACATTACTGAATGAGTCAGTCAATCAATCAGGCAATCATTTATTAACGACCACCGACCTTGCTTTCAGTAAAACATGGTGTTGCAGTGTCATTAACATCCAACGTGATGTATTAATATGACCTTGGACACATGACTGACTGCAACATGTATAGGGTTCAAATAACAGACTTCTTGCCAATGTATTTATTGTAATAAAACATATGTGGTACCTTTGGTTATCTTGCATGCTTATGTGTAAAATTAATATATAATTACATGTAAAGTGAATTTAAACATTAGTAGACTAAAGCTATTACGATATACAAAGAAAATGTGTCATAGCAACTTTTTCCTGAAACACATTAAAAAAAAAAAAGCACTCCTAATGTTACATTCATAAAACATTTTGTCTTCCTTTAATGCCAAAAAACGCAAGATATGCAACACACGTCACGACCCATTAACATTGTTGGTGAATATCTGTCATCACCCGCTGTTACTTCCGTTTCTATGCACAAGCAGGATTTAAAAATAGAACAATCAACACTCTAATAGGACAGACCTGGTGTCACTCCAAGGAATAATCATTTGTTGTGCGGCACCTATAGACGCGTTCGTACAACATATAGAAAATGTAGTTAAGAAACAAGTAACGCATCTAGAACTACTACCAACAAACTGTATCTATGTAATATACATAACTGCTGGAAAAGCTGAACTTTAATAGACTAAAGTTATTCATAAGTAAGAAATGTGCTAAAGCGTTTTCTTTTTGTCCATCGGATACATGTTTATTAATTCAAGGTGGAAAGTGTGTAATAAGCAAGTCCACCAGCTCTGCATGGGTCTAATGTACGGTTCACTGAAACACAACAGAACCTTTTGCCTTATACTTTACTGACTTGCAATGTGCAGCCTTCAAATCTAAACACACACCGACTACAAGATTAATTACAATGCATTTGGCTTGTGATGAAGACATTTCAAGTGACAACACGGGGTCAGTGACTCGGAGTTCATCAAATAGCATAACTGTAAGCTTCCCACATTGTCGCAGGGACATTAAATGTACCAGCAAAAAACAGCTCCGTATTTCTCAGGAATGCAGGCTTTTAATGCATTGTAAGCAAATCTGCGAGAAAACCATTATGTGAGGTTGAGCCTTTCTCTTATAATGGCTAGCCAATACAATAACCTGCACAGCCTATAACTGAAAAAAGAAGAAATTAATCACCTCGAGAGCCACTTCTCCTTTGAGCATATATACCCACAATGCTCCCTGCCTGTTTCAAGCATTGTTTCTTTGGCCTGGCCTCGATATAGCAGCCCCAGTGCGTAGGCAGGACTAAGTACTCGTCCCTCTTCTGCTGGCCCCCTATTTAGTACTTGTGCAATATTCTGCGCACTGGGAATGAACTCCATTAGCGTGGTAGCTTGTTTTTCCCCCCATTCCTCTCCTTTTCTCAACGGCTTTGCCTCGCCTGTGTTTATAACCCAGGGAACGAGCAACTCCCACAGGCCCTCGTCTTCAGGCGGATAGGTGATTTCTTTTTTAAAATAACACACAATGGGGGGCTCTTGCAACACAGGTGACTTCTGTGATTAAAAGTTGTTGGGGACCCGTGGGGGACAACACAAGAATGTTTTTGCACCTATTTGCATTTCTGAATGAGCTGTGTGATTTCCATCGCAGTCCTGCACCCAAAGGACCCAGCTCGGTTAAATAAGGCTTCTTTAACTCTCTCCTGTGCAGCATGAAGACAGGACGGTGCTCTTCTTACAACACATTGCTGTGGGTCACCTGTCCTTGGACCAGAACCAATTCCTTGCTGTGACTCCATTCATGTTGAGGAGCATTAGACATGGACTCAGATATCTCCATATGGGGACGAAAAAGGCAGCGCCTGGGCTCCTATGAGATTTAGCTAGCGGGCATGAAACCGAGGGAAGCTCCTCACATTGACTTTAACAGGATTGGACTAGATGAAAGGCTACAGGCAAGAAAAGAGAGATACAAAGAAGCGGAGAGAGGAAGTAGAAATGGAAAGAAGAGGAAGGAACCAAAAGAGGAAATAGTGAGATGACTGACTGGCAGGAAGTCACACAAGGCCACAGCACATATCACCATGTAAGTAGTGCTGAATAATAACGATACATGCATTTTGATAGAAAACAGTGTTGGAGAGGTACTAATAGTGGTGACCCATGTGAAGGGGCAGATGGGACTTGGAGTTGTCCAGGTTCAGAACTGTCACTGCGACATGGAAGAAAGTGTTGGGGAGGTAAAGCAGAGTCACTGAGCTGGAAAGAAGGGATAACGTCTGGGCAATGGGGGCAAAAACATTAGGCCACGTGCATAATGATCCCACACGACCGAGGGAGGGAAAAAGGCACACTCACAGGTGAGCCTCAGCTTTCATAATTGAGATAACACGCACACACACACATGCCCGTGGGAGCTGGAAAAAGATGTTTCATGATCAACAGCGTGATTACGCAACAACATTAACACATGCATATGAACACACCTCTAAATCTGCCCTGGAGGAGGGTCGCCCAGCTGAACTAACGCTAATGCAACAATCTGTGCCTCTTTCACCCTCAGAGCGGAGCACGCCTGCTTCGCCTTAAACAACGCAGCAGCACGGCGAACAACACAAGCCTGCAGGTACCAATCGAGAAAGAAAACACACGGAGGCACATGGACACGTGTGCAGAGAGAAAGCACTGACACAATATGTCCCTTTGTGATTACCTTAAAAAGATAATATGAGAAAGTAGTAATGGCCTTTTTTTTTCAAATTGGTTTTTTGTTTGTCCTCCAGCTCATTTTCTTTTGTGCACTCACAGAGGCACTGAACGGGAGGCAGAACATTTAAAAGTCACAACAAAGGAAATTTGACTGGCTCTCTGCCCACAGCGTGTGTAGAACAAAATGTCACTCTCAGAGGGTAAAAATGTATCTACGGCCCCTTGTTCACTCAGTGAAGTAGCAAAACTATGGGAAAAGTATTTTGTTGATTGTGAATTAGAAACACAAAGTTGACAGACACATTTAACTTGACCTGTCCCCACTGTAGCTTCCAGGTTGTCTGGTCATTAACAGTCAGAAGGACTGGGGTAATATAAGACCCCCAGTCCGAGCAGTCAACATGTCAATGTATCTTTGGGCAAGATACTTAACCTGTAATTGTTCCTGATGGCATGGCCAGTATTGTCTGATTGTGAGTGAATGTTAAAAGGTGGCACCGCGCTTTGAGGGGTCGCTAAAGACTGGAAAGGCCCTACATTCATTTACAATTACCACTAAGTTGTACTAATATGACTTTAGTTTAAATATCACATTGAGTTGAACACCAAAAATGCAGCAAAGTTACAATAAGATGTGAAAAGCAGGATCCTCACAGCCACACAGGAGGGAGTGCAGGTGTTCACACACGTTCACAGTCAGTACATAGTCTCCCACGCCCTTCTAGTGAATATATTCACCAGCAAACTGTTATTCTCTTCTTATCAATTGCATACATATTTTAAAGATGAGACTTTCACTGGTTTGATTACACTGAAAACATATGTGTGATGACACTGCATGTCAAAATGTGTCAACCCTAGGGGGAAACATTTGAGGCGAATGATTATTCATTTGCAAATGAGTGAGATGTGCTTTTCAATTTGTCAAAATAAAATGTAAAAGCACCAGGAAAAAAATGAGGCTATTTTGATTATTTTAATGACATTTTTGTCATCAAATATATTTAGTAACCACTATTGATAACATGTGGTTTGATATACTGGTGGCACTTAGACATAAACGAACAACAAGGGTGTGTTAGATAAATATGTTATCATGTACTGTAGCAAAATGACAGAAAACAGCCTTAAGCTCTAAGAACAAAATGGATGTCGAGTTGGACAAAACATCCATCTGCCACTTTCTTGAAGGCCCAGGCGCCAGGCAATAAGCAGGTAATTTGGCTGTTGGTATTTGATGCCTGCTCCTGCTTTGTGCCTACAGGTGATATGAAGGAAACCTCAATAAAGTCAGCCATTCAGACTGTGCTGTGTGTGGAGATGAAGAAAGTGGAGCTATTTATTTTAGCATGAAAAATAAATATGTCCACGTTTAAAAAGCCGGGGGCTGGAATTCAAGCAAAGCTGAATAGTCTATTACACCCAGCTGAGCTACATAACGTCTCGTGTTTTTAACACACACTGGGCTACACAATGCTTTATTATTCTTTCTTTTCTTTCTTCTGTTGTTCTCACTTCACATACCTTTTCCCCCATCTCATCACTCCCTTTGCTTTCCTTCCAGAGAATAATAATGTTTAAGGTGATGAATGGCGTAAGGGTAGATGCTGGAGAAGGGAGAGGACAAGAAGAAAGGGAGGCTTTGTCATCTCCGTCTGCTATTCACTGCCAGCATAACACTTGCATCACTTCCACTCCTTTCAGCACAATGAGCCTCAGACTTCAAAGCGGAGGACCGAGAGGGAGAGAGCGGGAATGTCGGAGGGAAGCAGACAAAAGCGTAAAAAGACGACTGAGACGAAATATACCGTTTTTTGTAGAAATGCGTGGCGTCATTACAGCGGGGGTATTTCCTGCTGTTTCGCCGGTCTCTAAAAAGCACTTCTGTCATCACCACAGCACATAAACATTCCAAAACTAATAGTACATACTAGTGTATATATTCATGTATGCAGAACAACATTAATGTCCTTCCCCACAGCCGCTCATTTTATGCAGTACCAGCGGAAAGAAATATAACACAACAAAACTATTAGCTGAGAGGAGAAGGAAATGTTTTCAAAAAGGTGGAACAATAATGAGATGAAATGCAGGTGAACCATTGCACCCGGGAATTCAATTGTGAATAAATTGTCAACAACAGGTTGCATATTTAAAAGCCATAAGCACTGATTGCCTAAACAATGCTCACTCAATAAATGTTGCCTTATTACACTCACCTATCCTCGGGACTGATTTGAATTTTAAATTGTGCTCGTATTTTTGAGTTGTGGATTGGTAATTTGTGGAAAAAGAGAAACTAAAATGCAAATGAGTAGCGCTCTCTGCCAGCTCTCTCTCTCTCTCTCTCTCCTGCGCTCTGATTAACATTCCCTCCACAGATCAGAGCAGGTTTCTCAGCTCCCCTGGTTGAAATGCTAATGGTGCTTCCAACCCAGTTTAATGTCAATCCTATTCTACTTTTCTTCCCCGTTAGGGAGGAGCTCCCTGTCTCTATTTCCATACACAGCAGCATGGGGGGACAGACAGCGGGCTTACTCCCCCCATCTGGATCCAGGGAATCAGCCCAAGACAGAAAGGGAAGGAGGAACCTCTCGTCGATGCGGGAGTTTTCTTCAGCGTGCAGCAACTGCAGACTTGAAAACCCGTTGGCTTCCGCAGAAACTCACTTTTTTAAAAAGGCTTTAGTAATAATCAAAATGATAGATGACGGCCCCATGCCAGGTGAGAGTGACTACTCTTTGTAATTTCGTCCCTCCCCTGCTGATGGCAGTTATTTATCATTCATAATATTCATTTTGCTTTTCCCCTACCCACCATTGAGTGGTATTCACATGAGACCAAAGTGAATCTATGCACAATGGAAATCTGAGTGAGGAATTGTATCACCTGCTGGGGTGTTAAGGTCAGGAGGTTTTTAACATTCATCTACAGTATAAAAGGTGTGCAACACAGGTCTGTTCACTGCTGTGCCATAAATATGAGGCAGAACTCTTCACAAAAAGCTTCAATTTCCATACCTGTATCACAGTCGATATATTTCAAAGCCTCGTGAAAAAGAAGGGCATCTAAATTCAGTTTGAGACCACCTCTCTCGTAAAATACGGAACAAGTTATGGAAGCTGTGGTTGAAAATGACTACTCCTAGGTCGGTGAAGGTGGGACACATTTGTATGAAACACAGCAGAAACCTACGTGTGAGAAGAAGTGAAGTCATACTGAAGTGCCTACAACCTGCATTTTTGCTAATATCCAGCAGGGGGCGATGCCACTGGTTGCAAAAAGAAGTTTGAATTGAAAATGATCTCACTTCTCACTTGATTTCTTAACCGAGTAAACATTTTCCTGACACAGCTATGGTCTCAATCGCTAGGATTAGGTCTTCTTCAATAAAGCAGGGTATGTATTATGTATATTAAGGTCACATTTAGAGTAGATGACACTTTAGGGATGTGATAAAAAAAAATGATGCTAACACTCAGCGATGGCCTGTCTCGTTGTCGCCTGTTTTTTTACATCTTAGAACTTTAATCTGTTCACATTGTTTTTTTTTAGTTGATGAAATTGAATTGTCACTTTTTTGATGGATAAAAAAAGACTTGCTCCATCTTCTCGTCTTACGTCTGGTTGCAAGATGGCGACGGCAAAAACACCAAACTCAAGACTTCAAAAGCTTAGTCCGGAAACAAAACGGGTGGGGTCATGTTGACTACGTCCCATTCGTACTGTATATACAGTCTGTAGAAAACGTTTTTAAAGCATTTCATGACAAGTGAAGTCCATATGTGATAATACAGGTTTTTTTTTAAAAAGAGGGAAGAAGACTAAATTGGTATTAAATTCTACTCTGTATTACAATCACGCCAGAGATGCTAACAGAGAGGACACCGGAGCTCACTCCAGGGAAGCGGGATTGACAGCCGCGGGGGGAATTAGCGGTGTGATGACTGTCAACACACAATCTGCACTGCGGTATGGTTACAGGGCTCATGTTGTTTAGTTTGGAGTTATTAGCTTTCAGGACAAAGAGCTGAATCACTTGTAAAACACCCCAAGCTGCCACTCATCCTGAGCTGCTAGACTTTCAGAAGCAGGCTTTTGGGTTCAATTCAAATGTATTTTTCGGGTGTATATGAGCCTGTTCTGTGTGTAAATATGCATTTGTACATGTATGTGGATGCACAAGTGATAATGAGACTGTATATGAGTTGTATTGCAGAGTACAGAGCTATAATTTATCATGCCTCTGCAACTTTAAATGATGGGATATATTCACACTTAGTGAAACATGGACATATGCCAAGGTTCCCAGTCTAATGAGCCCTGTTGTCTCAGTGACAAAGCCCTAAACCAGGGGTCGGCAACCCCTGGCACGCGTGCCAGCATTGGCACGCGGCACCGTAACCAGTGGCACACTAGGAATAAGTGGAATAAGTGTGCAAAAATATTTAAATTAATTTTCGGATCCTGAACGCGAGACCACCGCCAGAGCGCGTCTCCCCGTTACCTGCAGAAGGAAGCCATGCACGCAACGCAGCCCCGCTCTCTTTATCTCCAGGTGACTTTCTGCCGCTTTCCTCCGTGGTGCAGTGCTGATCATTTCACCACGGAGGAAAGCACTTCACTAATTGCAGTACCCATAAGGAGCTGTACAAATGACGCAGTTTTTGCGTGGCTGTGTATTTAGTTGAAAGCCAAGTGGCGATCTGTTCATCTGTTATCGAAATAATATGCTACAAAGGGGCGGACTGGCCATCCCAGACCGTAGTCAAGGAGGGCAGAAGCAACAAGCTTCAGGTTCAATAACCCACTTTAGCTTAAATGACTGGAGAGAGGCGAGCTCTTTTTGGGAGGACGTTGCATTTATTTAGCTGTTCTTCTGTTTCACAAAATACATCACAGACCTCTGTTTTTCTGGTTTCCCGTTTCACTTCCAGAAACATACGTGTGTATGTCCCTCACTGTCGCTCTACCATCCACAAACACATATGCACAAGCCACACCCCTCTCTCTCTCTCTTAAAGGGACAGCGATCTCATCTCACTCTGCATGACCCTAATATCATAACTTGTGTGTTCTGGAGAATCACAGAACGGACGATTGTCCTTATTATTATGCCGTTTAAACCAATTATTTAAATGTGTTTGTTAAATTCGGCATCATGTAAGTTGCGCTGACAGGTCCACACACTGCTTCCCCGCAGCGAGGCCCCCCCGCCCTCCTGCTGATAGTTGACGAGCGTCAAGCTCCTCAAACCCCCCCTCCGTTGACAATTCTCGATCGTTGGCACGCTGATAACATTTTTGTTTTTTTAAATGGCACTTCATATCAAAAAGGTTGCCGACCCCTGCCCTAAACAGACAGACGGGGCTTTGTGAATGTGCGTTGACAAGATACATGACTGCAATGTCAAACACAATTCAACAGTTGACATGTACTTTTTTCTGACTTCATTTGGCTTTTGTTTCATCGTTACTAGATTTTCTATCTTAGCTATAAAAAAAATCTTTAAAACATTGTTCCTACCTTAGGGTCAGCAGTCAGCAGCTTAAAGGCCTCGTACACCTGCCTCTCTTGGACTCCTCCCCCCAGGTCCAGGAAGTTAGCTGGCTTTCCTCCATGCAGGTCAATGATGTCACATGTGGCCATAGCCAACCCGGCTCCATTCACTGTAAAACATGCACTAAGTAAGTCAGTTCAAATTACATTTAAAAATGCATATTGAAATATGGAGGGAACAAAATGGAACGAGACTTTTTGTTTCAGATGTACCCGTTTTTTATGTTGAGTGTTAACGGTACCTATCTGAGTGTTAGCCTAAAGTCCTGAAATTGAAACAAAAATCCCTGTATGACTAGCAGCTCTGAGTTAATTAAAATAACACTACCACCGCTTAAGAAGAGATAACATGTACTGCTCGTAAACCCATGAAAGGAATCGAGCCAGACATATCAAGCAAAGAAGAGCAAACGGCTTTCAAAAAAGTAAATTGGTTGGAAATATTATTTTCAATGCTTTAAATCAAGCAACACAGTGAACATCTGATTATGACTCAACTCCCGACTTCAGACAAAAGAGCTTTGATTAAAAAAAGGTTCTGCTACCCTTTTTTTATCACGGCCTTGGCCATCATTTAGCCAACTGCCAATGCCTCCATCCTGCTGAGGTGTGCGGCAGCCAAGAGAACACAAACTTCTTACATCATTTGGTTTAGCCAAGCTGTACTTGTGTCCTGGCAAGCTCCCCGACAGAGGTCTCAATAAAAGGGAAATTCACTTGAACAGCTGTCACTTTGGTGGCTTACGCAGCTCTCAAGGAAGCGGCAGGGCCTTAAAAAGCTGTTACTTTAAGAGCGCCTGGTTGCTGGGGATGCAGAAAGTGTGTGTGTAGCTAACAGACATCTAATGTGTTTATGAGGCCACGGGGTAAGACGCACGAGCACCTGTTAGTGCTGCTGTACACTGTAAAAGCTTTGATTTATGACAAGAGAGGGGGCCTTTAATGAGAATGCTAACAATCTGGCTCGCTGGAGACTTTCAGGGCGGATTATAGCTAATTAGAACGCATTGGTTACGGCAGCATTCCTTCTGGAGCCCTCAGAAAGCTGCTCCTCGTAATGTGGACTGGAGGAGAGCCCAGGCTGCCTTTACTTTGACCAAGTTTGAACCGTGGCTGAGCTTTTCACTTATACGGCTTGAGAGGCGCATTAAAGCTTTATGCCAGGAGGAGTTGGCTTGTGTGAGAATTCTTTCAATGGTTGGCGTTTCTGTGCAGCAAAGAGCTCCGTTATAGGGTTTTGTTTCCGTACCAAAGCAGGCGATGTTTCCATCCAGTCCGATATATTTGAGGTCCCACTTGGCAGCCTCCATCTCCGTGGGGTCGCTCTCACTCATGTCGTCCATGGCAAACACACTTTTCTGTCGGAACTCGGCATTGTCGTCAAAGTTGATCTTAGCATCAAAGCAAACCACTGGAGGAAAGAGGACAGAACAAAAGCAGAGTTAGGAAACAATATAGCAACAGGGGAAGCACAAATGTAAGGGAAAGGAAAAATAACAGGCAAGGGAAGAGAAAGAGGACCTTAGATATTAAAAGCAAATGAATCATCATTTTAAAACCTGAAATTAATGAACTTCCCTCGGCGTACTGGTCTTACTTATTTCAAAGGTTGGCTTCCTGAGGCGGGTGTTTTGACACTCAGGGATATACCATTATAGTAAATGGACATTTCCTTTACACTTCAAAGAGACCAACCTCATGAAGCTTTCCTGCAAACATATTCAGTGACTTAATCTAGGGAATAGTTCGTTTATTGGCTACCTTACTGTGACTTAAATGTCCAAAAGTTACAAAAGCAAGGAGTCAGGAATATTCTCATAGCAACTGTAAACAAGAAAGGGGCCGAGTCGTTCACCTTAATGAGGAGGTGTGGGTAACCCTGTTGGTACGTTTCTTTGAAAGAGTGCTTAGTTGATGCTAAAAAGGTTTTAAACAATGCGTATTCTTAGACTCGGGCTAACAGCTTTCTTAGCTTGTATCTAAGACGGTGTGAAAAGCTGTCTAGAATAATGGGCTTAGGGTGGAGAGTGAAACTCATAGGTTTAATTAGAGCATTTAGTTACATGTATATGCTTACGTCTAAGAGCTCATCTCATACACTGGGTGGGAAATGTGAGCACTTTCTAATGATATTGACTCCTAACTTTATCCCTGGACTGTATTCTCTGTAGCTTTTCATTTACTCAGTGTTTGGAAAATATTCCTCCTTCCTTTTTTGTCTTTCTGCCATTTTTTTAAGAAAATTAAGAAAGCCTCTAGCCTCATGAAAGTCCTCTTCCCTACTCCTAACTCCTTCACCTTATACTTCTCCTTACAACTAAGATGCTCTACGAAGCGTTAGCATTTGCACTAACGTTTCTAAGTAAATGTCCTTATTCTTAAAATCTCATGACTAATAAGCAAGTCCTTCTAGTTTCTCAGGATACCAGGAAATGAAGGTAACTGAAATATGACATTACAAAACAAAGCGTAAACCTGCAACTGTTTCACTTTATGTTTTGTCTTGGTGCTAATCTTAACAGCAGATGTTGATATGTTCAATGATACTGTCAATTTTGGAAGTCCACAGTCTTTTAATCAAACTCTTAAACAGAAAGCAGATATGTGTGTTTGCCAGTACCCGATTATTCATTCAACAAAATTAAATTCCAGATAGTTTTACCCAAGCTGGGATCACCTGAAAACTTTAAACCAATGAAAATGTAAGTGTTATGCTAATAAGGGTATTTCTATTTATGTCTATACAACTTTTGGGATGATTAACATATTCAAGATAAACAGAGAGACAGATCCGCCAAAAGTAAAAGAGAGTAAAGGAAACAAAATATAGAAACATGGGTATTGGGACACACACACACACACACACACACACACACACACACACACACACACACACACACACACACACACACACACACACACACACACACACACACACACACACACACACACACACACACACACACACACACACACACACACACACACACACACACACACACACACACACACACACACACACACACACACACACACACACACACACACACACACACACACACACACACACACACACACACACACACACGATGGAGATGTATGTGTCCTCTAGGGGAAGTTGCACTCTCGCTACACACATATATTTTGTTTTGACATATCCATTATTGCAGTCCATCTACAAAATGAATTGAGCTATAACAAAATGAGACAAAAAAAAAAACAAATTCTCCACCCTTGAGAAATGTCCCTTCCCAACGCACGTCTCTTTTGAATGCCTGCCGGAGAACAGCAGCGTTCCCTAGTGACGTGTGAACAAATCGAACCGAAGAAGGATTTTAATGTGAAGCTTGTCTACAAAGCCTGCCTCAATCACAGCCACTGCTTCTTCCTACTGCTCGAAAAGGAAACTCGTAGCTCTCTGTGAAAATTCATCGTTTGAAAAAGGACTCATTTTGTTCATTAATATTCATAAGAAATCATGAAACAACAAACTTCTCTTGTCAATCTCTGATAAAGCATACTTTGAACAAGAATCTGCTCTAGTGGAGACTAAATAACATCAAAGAAGCGATGCATCTTCAGCGTGTAGTAAATACGTCTCGATAGGACGCTTCACAGTCAATCTTTGTTCGGCTCCACAGACAAGACAATCACTCTAATTCTTTGGGAGGAAAAACAAAGTTCAGAACAAGTTCAACTACAGCTAGGCTTCATGACAATGCTTAATGTGTTTCTCGTCTCAATGATGAGCGTTCGAAATGTTTGCGTGCTAACCTCCCCTGGTGTCTTGTTGTGAAATGTATTTCTGCATTTCTTTTACACATTCCTCTGTTTGTCTCTGGGATTTCAAGTGTTTGTATCAGAGGGAGAGGGAGAAACACATGCAACGACTGTACACTCTGGACTGAGGCAGGATTTGAGCCCATGAGTTTAAGATTGACCCGTATAAGAAATGAAAGCTGTACTCAAAGTCGCATTTAATACATTACAAGATATTTTCTGACGCATGCCATAGGAGGTCGTCAAGAGAGAAGTAACCAGGCAATTCTGTCGCTTGTTAAGAAAGAACGACTGCCAATTCAGACCTCCAATAATCTTACATTGTTACCACTCTTTTACCCCGCCGTTACAGGTGAGGCAAGGCCAGATTATTTATGAAGCGCATTTCAACACAAGACAATTCAAATAGCTATACAAAAACAATAATATATATTGCAACAGAAACCATTTGAAATAACATTGAAATACTTCAAAAGGGAATGCAAGATGGTCTTTTTCCAACCCTTTTTAATTCGCTTTTTATATTCTACATGTCTCCCTTGTATAACAGAGTAACCCCAGGTACATTATTTATTTAGTTAGTAGTACTAAGACTACTTTTATGCTAAAATACAAAAAGGTAGTGATTAAAAGAACTGCTCAGCTACATGTTACAAAGAAAACATTGGATTATGGTTTTATAAATTATGAAGCTGAAGAGTTTGATTCATTTTAATACAACTTGACACAAATGGTATCACGCTAAATAAAAACCAATTGAAGTGATGTGAAGTTCGTTTGTCTTTTTAATAGATGTACTATCCTATAAGCAAAGGGGGGAGAGGAGGGAGGACATGTATGGGGGGGGAGAGGAGGGAGAACATGTATGGGGGGGGCGAGGAGGGAGGACATGTATGGGGGGGGGGCGAGGTGTATGGCGCAGTGGATAGAGCCTTGGTGTTGGGATCAGAGGGTCACAGGTTCAAACCCCACTGCAGTCAGCATGTCGTTGTGTCCCTGGGCAAAACACTTCACCCCAAATTGCTCCTGTGGGGATTGTCCACAGTATTGAGTATGTATGTCGCTTTGGATAGAAGCGTCTAACATGTAAGATGTGATGTAACTTAATGTAACGTAATGTAATGCAGCAAAAGGCCGTGTTTTAATACTACCCTGCTGAGGTTAGGCCTTTGTACATGGTGAAATAGCTTTAATGGGTTTGCTACTGGGACATGTTAAGGCCTGATATACAGCATGTATACAGTATTTAAATTGGTTCAAGCATTCAGCTTATCAGATGTTCTTTTATTTTTTTTTTACATATTTACAGAGCTTACCCTGAGTGGTTGATGTTTGACGACTGTGGAGTAAATGAAGGATGCTGCTGCTGCTGTAATACCTCATTACTAGTTGATGATAGGCTGTACGCCTTTAGTTAATCATCAGCAACTAGGACTCATCAACAAACATCAACATCCCATGAATATGGATATATCTCTGCTCCCTGAAGCCATTTGGATTTTGATCCAGACAAAGTCATGCCGACACGAAACTGACGTCAACGTGTTGCAATTACACTTTGCAAAACGCATTCAGACCCGAGGAGATAAGTGTGCCTGTATCCTGCAGAGCGGTTAACAGGTGGCTGCATGCTCAAAAGTGCTCTCTGTGTAAAGAGGTGAAATATTGTGGATGTGTAACACCGATTGTGTGGCAGTTAATGACACATGCAATGACACATCACAAATACAGACACACACGGAGAGGACTTTGCATTCAACACATCGTACCTTGTCCTTGGGGAGTTTCTCCGAGAGGATTGACTTCGACTTGAGTGGCGTCGACTTTCATGAACAGATCATAGAGCCTCTTAATCTGATCTGCCGCCTGCGAGGGACATACAATACAGTAATTATTACCTCACGGTTCGGCCCCACCAAGGCCGCTCAGCCGCTCAGATGCATAAAACATGACGAACCACCTTCAACATGACACTCTGAGTTTGTTTCTAAATATGTGACAACTGGCAAATAGGACACGCATCACATACTGATATGGCTACATAGATATATAACATTATAATGCACTTCTCAGAGTGCGTGGGGACAACAAACAATACAGCAGATACTATTCAGATTTTCGAGTGGCAATGTTCCGGCGCAGACTGAAAACTCATCTCTTTCGACTCCACTTCCAGCAATAAAATGGAGAAAAAACCGCACTTAGATAGTAACTAAGCACTTACATATCTAAAGCTAGTTGAGTAGCACTTAAAATGTTTTGGCTCTATGAAACCTGATGTACTTATGATTCTGTTTTCTTTAAGTTTGTATGTTCTTGGTCGAATGAACTTCTTGTAAGTCGCTTTGGATAATAATATTTTAACTATTCAATCAGTTTTATTATTGAAAAAACGAAATCATTCTGAATTAGTTTGGTTATTAATCTTTTTGTATTGAGTTCAGCAGGTGAAGTCGACACGACGAAGTTGATCGATGCAATGACACTGTATAAAACAAAATGCATCATTTAAAGTTGTTAAAAAGGTAAAAGTGTGCGAGATATGTTTTTGTAATTATTACTCATATCGCAAATAACAAACTGTGATAACATCTTATTGTGTTGTTTTAGTTTCCCCCTGATTCTTCAATTAACTTTTTTCATACAGGATTTATACCGGGCAAAAGTGAGCAGATATACTAAAGTATCGTACTTCAGTGCAAAACTCAGGTGATTTTATTTAATGCCACTTACACCTTTACTCCACTACAATCCAAAAGGAAAATATTCTACTTTCTAATGTACCGTACTATATGTATCTTCATTTACGTTAGAAATCAAGGTCTTTTAAATATGATGTTTTGTTATAAATGAAACTTTAAAAAAAAAAAGTAAACAAGAACAGCTTAGTTGATTAATCAATTTGACAATTTAGGGATAATTAATTGGTATCTATAAAGTCAATTTCATAAATGTTGAATAATTTAATTTGAGATATCTTTGCATTTGTTCATTTGACATGTAATGCTTTAACGAAACACATTGACAACGAAGGACTTTTTCTTGTACCAGAATATTTGACCAGTACTGTATTAGTACTTTTAATTAATGAAAATTCCACCTCTGGATAAACCACAACACTTAAATCTTCTCAGTCAAAACCCCCCATGTAATGATGGCCTTTCAGTTGATCTCTCTATCGCTGCAACGGTTCTTTAGTAATGCCGACAGCCTGACATTGCACTGAAAGACTTCTGAATGCACAGTCCACCAATCTCACTTACTTTTTCTCTTTCACACACACTTGCATCCACACAAAGATCCCGTCATCCCCATAGCTCATTCAAGACAGCAGAGGTATTTTATAAGAAGAGCTTCAATTATCTCTGAATTAAATAGTCTGGCAGCCGACTCACAGCAACCGAGGAAAGGCGTACTGACAATGCAGAAACTTAACCAATTACTTTCTATTTCTCTGCTTGCCTGTTTGAAATCAATGCCTATTCAGTATCCTGCGAAGAAAGCATTGCATACAATTTGATGCGAACAGAACTCAAGATATCCTTGACTTTCAGTTTGCTAGATATACTTTGCTGATTTCCACATGTGCTAAGATTCATTGATAATGCCACTGTGACTGTAGAAAATAAGAGATCTGAACTTGGCGTGCTCTTGAACAATTTCACATTTTGCTAGCTAATGCTGTCTGAGCAAGACATTGTCATCTGAGGTGACTAGAAAATACAATGTCTTTTACTGTCCTTAGAATTATAGGCTTCCCGAAGTGTCTCTTACTGATTGATTCACTGATAACATCAATAGGAGCATGCTCTATGGAATAATGGTACCATTAGTGAAGTTTCCCTCAGCCGGGGTGTGCGTCACAGCCGGATATCTGACAATAGACCACCTGGCAAGAGAGCCTAGTGTAGTGACACTTCACAACTTGCCTCTAGAAAACTATGAATAGCCAAAGTCTGGTCTGTTTGTCAACGAGGATACATCCATATGTTTGTGTGTGCATTGTACATTGTTTGCATTGTGTCTTTAAAGCCTTCTGAGCACCCATTACCTGTCTCTGCAGAGGTCCTTTGAATTCCAAATTAGCTGCCATGCGAAGAGCCTGGTCGTCTCGCACGCCTTCAAAAATATCAATGACTTCCTATAAGATTGGCAGTGAAAGTGAGAAAAGAAAAAGGGAGGGAAACAAATGTGGAAAGGGAGTGAGGGAGATCACGAGGTTTGGCTATAATTTGACACAAAGCGGATGTTCATATTAAACTGCCGACATCATAATTAGGCAGCTAGTGGCAAGCTGTCAGACGCAGAGAAAAAGGTGACTCGGGGCTCTAGCGATGGATTTATGATCATCAGACTCCCGTATCTTTGACTTTCAGAAAAACAGAAGTTCGCTTATTCGGTTCTCCTGAGGTATAAAAATGGATGAGGGATTTAAGGGGGGATAGAATCAAAGTGTGACTGTCGTTGCTCGTAAAAAAAACAATGCTGTGTAAAGCAGTTCTGGACCATATAGATTTTTAATGAGATGTGTAAAGCGTGAAATGTGTTCAACTCAACAACCGTGCCGCGCACATACAATACCTGCAGTGGAAAATAATGAAGGACATCAATCTCAGCATGATCTTTACGATCTACTCAAACATCTGCAAACCCTAGCAAGAAGGATATATAGAAACACGGAGGCAAACGCCAGCTGTAATGCTTAAATTGTACATCTGTTAACAATGAAAAGGACCTGTTGCCAAGTACCCAAGTGACTCGAGTAAATGGTATCTAATCCATAGCAACAAAGCTGTGTATCTGTCATGTTAAGCCTGAGTGTTTTGTTCTATGTGAGAATCATGTTCAGCTGCTGCAGTGCACACGCAGGCAGGACTTACGTGTATACACTGAGCACAGTTTCCATAAGCGTGTCAATCTTACATTGGCACACTTTCAAGCCAAATATTTGTATTGATTAAAGAAAAGTAAGATCTAAAGGGGTTTGCACCTTTCTTGCAAATGAGTTCATCTGTGCCTGACAAGATCAATTTATTTCAACATCTCAAAAAAAAAAATGTTGGGGGGGTGCCACCAGTGCCTTTAATAAAAGAGACATATTGTGGAAGGGGGCGATACCAGTCGCTCCTACTTAGTTTTTAGCGCCGATACATTTTATTCTGTTTTTTTTCCCATTAGATCTTGTAGTGATGGGCGTGAGCTACAAATCATTTACCTTAAAGATGAGTTCTGGGGTCTTGTCGGCTACCTCCTCGATATCCATACCTCCCTGGGGGCTGCCTACCATGACAGGGCCGTTACAGGCGCGGTCCATCAAGATGGCGAAGTACGTCTCCCTGGTAATGTCCAGAGCCTCAGCAACCATCACCTGGACAGGCACAGCAGGAGGAAGCGTGGCTGATGAGGAATGTTGCTACGGTATAAACTTGACTTCATGTTATTTGTTGATATTCAAATGTGTTTTTAGGGTGACTTAGCAACATCTGTGCAAAGACTACAGATCAAAAATACCTGATGACTCATAGAAATATCTATTAATGTGCACTGTCCCTGTGGAATAAACTAACACAAAATAAAAAAGGTATGCACTGTGGCTCTAATGGCAACAATATTGGTGTTTCTTAGCATTTGGGTGAAATGTACATTCTTAAATGTTCACTATCCAATACTACATCGAACAGAAAGGCCAAGGCAAAAAGCAGATTGGCAGAATCACTGCTCTAAAGAAAATCTCATGTTGTGAATGAGAGAAAGGGCGGCAAATAGAGAGGAGAGAGAGCAGCTGAGAGTTGGCAGATAAGCAGAACAAGGCAGCAAGCAGGAGGCTCATTTGGAAGGAAAAAAGGGAAAGGAGTTGTGTGGTGGTTAATGGGCTGCAGGTTTTCGGATGAAGTGTTTGTTTGAACATGCCCAGCCCTTATGTTCTGCTTCCACCCAATCGCCCAGCAAATGAGGATGGATAGCCTTCTCTACACTGCCTGTTCGCAAACAGCGCCCCTATCTCCTTGTCCAAATGTTGTCTTCTCCAGTCACTCAAACACTCTCTTCCCTCGTCGGCCTGCTTGAAGCCTGATTTTTCCCCTCACACTAAAAAGTATTCTATTCCCACCATTTTTTACCTTTCTTCTAACCTCATTCAGTCTTCTTCAAAATCCATCTTTCACAACCTCTACTTGATCTTCCCTTATCTCCTCATCCCTCTATCAGTGCCATGACAGCAAATCCATGTAGATGCTGAGTTGCTGTCCTCCCTCCCCGTGGTGCTCTCGGCTCCGTGGAGCGGTACGGGTTGAAGGGTTGACGCGAGCTCCATTGGCAGGTTGACGGCTAAGCTCTGGCAGACCAGGTTGTTACTGTTACTGTACTCGACCCTTCAGGTCACTCAACTGCTGCTCTTGCCAGGTGTGATTTCAGAGCCAAAAGAGGATTTTCTCGGTAGGACAATTTAGATGGCCCCTTGGAGGTCATCGCCTCCTCTCCCTCACTTCCAATTGACCTTCTTTTTTTTTTTTTTAAACAAATGGAGTTATTTCTAAGCTTTGTGAAGACCACAGGTGCTTTCTATACAATTGTGAGTGACACTTATTTGATTCCACCTAAAGTCTGCAGCAGGAGTGGGAGCAGAATGGGGGAAAGCGGGGGGGGGGGGGGGGGGGAAATCAGACATGGGGAGAGGCAACGAAACGAACAAAAGAATGAGAAGGCTTCATCACCTGGAAATGTCTGTTTTGAGGAGGTACTGCATGCAGCATGCGAGCGGAGACAATTATATTCCAGCTTGTTAGTGGCACATAGAAACAGTTATCTACCAAACACTTTAAATTCACAGTGGCCCGGTTCAATGTATGCAATGAGGCATAACACCGGCCAGCGCAAACCCACAGTAAACAAAAGCGTAGGGCAACTATTAAAAAAACGGGAGATAAAAACATAGAGCCAGACTGCCTTCACAGCCATTAATTTTATAGAACTGCATTACTGGACTCAAAACGCCTTGAAATGAGGTCAGGAGAAAAAAAACACAAAGAAAGAGCTGAGTCTATCTTTCATTCCTTCAGTCTGGGCCGAGGCTCACCGTTTTCACTTTCACTCCATCTTTGGGCGTCTGCTTGGTAGTCAGGTTAAAGCCCAGCATCTGATTGGCCAGCTCACCAACTACAGCAGGGCTGAAAGGGAACAGGGTTTAAGTCAAAGAGCCCTAATTTCTATTCTAAGAATCACTGCAAAGAAAACATTTACAAGATGAAATATGAGAGAAGCAGGTGAACTGACACACAAACAAGTATTTCTTTATCTCTGAGGAGTTTATTTGAAGAGCCTCAGCACTTTATGTAACGTATTCTGACAAAGCACATTTTTGGATACACTTTGCTCCATCGACACATCACTATGAATGAACCCCCATTTGTACTCTCTGTTTTAAAGCCTGCCTGCGTGTCAGACCAGCTTCTTCAAGGCTGCTCCGGTTTTGTTCGCGAATGAAAAAGAAGCCGGGGTTGTACTCATCCTTTGATAGATGAGAGGAAGGTGAACTGCGCACTCCTATCACTGTCTGGGGACGATACACATCAGCATATCTCACTTTGAAAAAGATTCCGGCCATTCTGAAACCTAAAGTAGGATGAAGATGATACATATCTGGGACGATTGTTATAAATCACTTTTTTAGTAGCTGGCAGGTACTTTTACTAAAAAGATCGCACTGTTTTAGTGCATGGGACTTTGGATAGGAGGAACCTGCAGTGCCTGAGTAAAGAAAAACTATTTCACCTTTTTGAAAAATGCACATGATACACACCAATACATAAACTCATCCCACTTTGTGCTTTAACTCCAAGCTGAAACAAAATAAACTCAGCAGCTGCACAGAACCAAATCAACACGGGAGAGGAAAACTCCGTATGAGGTGCAAAACGCTTCAGTCGACCTTAAAATCCCCTTCTCAACATTTAATTGAGGGTAGGCGCTCGAAAACGCGGCTACGGAAGAAAGAAAAACTGTTTACTTGGAGCACAAGTAATCCTGACTGTGTCTTTGTGTCTGGGGAGCGTCTTCAGAGAGCGCTTTGAGCCTCCTCACTCTAAAAGATGCCGTCGCGGGAGAAATAATATGAATCCCTCTTCCTTCAGGAACTCACAGTGTGATGTAGATAGGGGCATACTTACTCCTTTGTTAAGTGCACTCCACCTTTAAGACCACTGTCGAACACACCCTTGCCTCTGCCACCGGCCAGGATCTGAGCTTTCAAAACGATCTCCTTGGCATCTGAAAGACATGGAGAGAGAGAGAGAGAGAGAGACAGAGCACTTAAGATATAGGCTCAGCCACTTGAATGCCCCCTTGAGCCTGCATCTTATCTATCCATCTGATTGAGGGAGGCAGGGGAAGAGGAAAAGAGAGGGGTGAGTGTGGTAGGTGAAAAAGTAAGGGATTATGTCGGTAGGGAGGGAGAGAAAGATTACACTCCAGAGATCAGCACCAATCCACAAGCTCCGCTGTGTGTGTGTATGTTCGGTGTGTTTGTGTGTGTCCAACAATGGCATTTGTTTTCAAATGACCATGAACAGTAATTTACACACATCTGGCCAACTCCATAGGTATGTGGGTGTTCCCAAAATAAATGAGTTTAATCTTAATCTCGATGTAGTGCTAAATGCTGTCGGAGTGCACCGGAACGAACGCCCCGGTATGACGTTATTATGGCTGGCAAACAAGCCCAGGGGTCTCACTGACATTTCAGTTATATCAATATGTGTACAGTGGTCCTAATTTATTTTAATTGTATCTTGGTTTTAAACTTTGTTGATATGTTTTGGATGCATATTGTTCTATTATTTGTTCAGGCTGTTACATACAATTAGCCACTGTTGAAACGTATATTAGGCTATATTATATTATATATTATATTAATATTTGTAAAGCGGTCCTACTTTTTTGTTTTAATTGTATCCTGGTTTTAAGCGTTGTTAATATGTTTTGGATGCATATTGTTATTTCTTCAGGCTGTTAAATACAATTAGCCTCTGTTGCCACCTGCTGGTGAGTAAATATTCAAATCAGTTCAAATTGACAACAGGTCGGCGAATTGTTTTTAATGTATCTGCCGGTCCTTGGCACAATAAAGGTTGGGAACTCCTGTTTTAAAGTCATTGCTAAAATGCTCAAATTGAGAATGCTAACAAGCTTATGCTAAGCAGGTATAATGTTCACCAAGTCCAGTTGTTTTTGTGTTTGTTAATTTATTGAACACGTCAGAAACAAAACATAATAATACTTTTTTTTTTCTTATAATTGTTTTGTTGGACATTGCTCATTAGCACTACACAACAGATGTAGAGTACAGCTAGGGCTAATAGGATGTTCGTTTTTCAGGAAGTATTGCATGGATGAAAAAATTAAATGACAATGGCGGTGGAGAAAAATGAAAGAGGATGAATGTCTGAACCAAATTTCATGGTCATCCAATTTAAAATGATCCTGATCATTAACTAAAAAACCTGAATGTGATCCTCATGGAGACATACGAGAAAAAAAGCCATTAGGATGCTTTTTCAGTGAACCATCCAGTCATTGTCGTGAATATAGAGATATTTCAAAGGAAGTGAAACATCTGACCCGAGTCATTTGTAGATATATTTTACTGGCTGCACCACAGTCAGTCGGATGCATCCTTTTAAAGGTCACCTATTATGTAGGGGCTGAGCAATTAGTCGTAATTTTAATCGCAATTACGATTTTGGCCTGCCACAATTACAAAAACAACATAATGGAAAAAAACTATTATTTTGCTTTGCTAGGTTGTGACAGTGCACTGCAACATATTTGATCTAATTTATTTGTATTTATCATATTTATATATGTTTAGTAGCTTGTGGATGTGCGCTCCAAAATATTTGTTGATCTTGTTTAAGCAGGGTATATGCAGGAATCCTGAAGTCAAACGTAATTCCTTTTAAGACCTTTTTTAAGACCCTTTCCATACATTTTAAGACCTCATCGCCACTTGGAGTTCTAACCGGTTACCTTGGCGACACACTTTACCTCACATTTACTATATACAGTATTGATTGTCCTTCCTCCTTACCTTCCAACCATTTGGATGCAGACTTGCATTTCCCCATAACGATGTTGCTTAGCAACCGGCGTAAACGGACCTTCGCGCTATCAAGCAGTGAGCGTGCAATGTCCTGTTCAGATGACGTCAAATCCAACGGGATGCCATAAATAAACAGAATCACACTACACACCTACGCAATGATTACATTCAGGCAGACTGTAGAATACAACCTCTTTGGACCATTTAGATACTTATTGAAAACAAGCTACAAAATGTAATACCTTGGAAAATGCTGTTTAATACTTTGTAATAAATCAATTTAGAGAAAATTAAGGCTATCAACTTTTAATACTTTTTAAGACCCCGCGGACCCCCTGCTATTGGTATTTATTATTTTTGATATTATTTATTTAAAAGTAAATATAAATGTATCATTTATTTTAATTATTTTTGTATTGGTTCTTCAGTTGAATTATACGTTCAGGGTAATCAACAGTTAAAAAGATAGTGTTCAAATTATTATTTTTATTTGTTTTAAAGTTCAATAAATGGATATTTTCAAAGTCAATGAATAACCGTATTTAATAATGGTGATTATGATTTTTGCCATAATCAAGCAGCCCTACTATTATGCATAATCCACTTGTTCACGTCTTTTATACAGAAATATGTGTCCCCTCTGTGGAAAGAGATTCTGAAAGTTTCAGGAAAAAAGATTCTCTCTCTTTTTGTCCTGATTCATTTATATAAAAATTAAAATGAGCTGATCAGATTTTGGCCACTTTATGATGTCATAACGATTTTTTGGCTTGTGCAACCATTAGCCAATCACCAACCAACGTAACCCCCCCCCCCACACACACACACACCTTATCACCTGAATCTCCTCCTAGAGCACCATTGTGTTCTTTTTAACGAAATCTCTCTCAGAGGGGCGTGGGGAGTGGCTCCTTATTTTCATCTGAAGTAACAGACAAAGAATCAGCACTTTTGAAACAGGGCTGAAACAGAGGGGATTATGGGTAATGCTGCAATGATCTGTTTGATGTTTGGAGCCAAACACTTCAGAGACATGTTTTGTATATATCTGAGAGCTATAATATATTGATGAAAAACAGTATAATAGGGGACCTTTCAAAAATAATGTCTTTACTTAATATCACGGTAATCCATGTCTGTCTGTAGAGATATCTTTGTCTAGAACAAAACTGTGGAGGGACTCAGACTGACAGCCATCTGTAGAACTTGTAAGCTTCCATGGTTAAGAATAACATCAGCATACAATATACACTTCAACTGTTTAATTTGTTATTTTCCTTTCCAGGTTCAATCCCAGTGCTAGGGAAATAAGCAAAGGCACAACTGTTAGGCAACTTTCACATGACCTTGCTCCAATTATAACCACCCTGCATCCCCTTTGCTGTCACAGCCACCTTGCGAGAAACCCCACATCAGGAGGAGCTGTCTCTTCAGAATCCTGCCCAGAATCTCCCTCTATTCAAACGGAGAGAGGACACTTGATGAAAGATGCTCTCTGGCTAGGTTATTATTATCTAGGTGGGGGAGTTTAGCCATTGACAGGTGGCAGCCATCAGGGTGGGAAATGGGTGTCAGGGAGAGTGGAAGGGGATGATCCGCTGTGCATTGGCTAGAAAGACACCTTGACCTTGAGCACTGCAGAAAAGCTCTTCTTTCCCTCGAAAAAAAACCCGTCTGTGAGCAGGGTTAAGAATGTCTGGACAGGAGCTGGTGAGAGGAGAGAGACACTAACTCTGGCCCTGTTCACTGCTTGGTAGTGAGGAGCCAGAGAAAATAGCCTCCGACAGGGTGGCAGGGATTAAACTAACACTGCATTAGGGAGGCCCGATCTCTGTGGAGAGCCGACAGGGGTGAAAGGGAAAGAGAGAGGATGAGAGAATAAAGGTGTGCTCATATGCAAAGGGCTCTGAGAGGAGTCATAAATGAATAAATATGTTAATAAAAAACTGCTACTGCGCAAAATTAAAAATAATTCAAAGCAAGATGAAATAGTGTGTCCTGTGGGCATGTGCGACGGAGAGGGACGGCACAGAGGAAATGGCTTTTGCTTTCAAAAAGAAAAAAAGAAGAACAAGTGGAAGAACAAAGACGCAGGCCAATAGGGAGATTGCATTGTTTGAGGTGTGGAAAAAGGTGGGAGTGAGTGACACCTCGATTGGTCCTTTAAAACCAATATGAAATATACTAAAAGGCATGTTATGTGCCAGGGAAGGTAATGGAGTGAGAACAAGGCAGGTGTTCATTCCTACTGCACTAGTAATTGATAGCAAACCTGCTTATTAAGCGGCACACAACAAGATACTGTAGCAAAATCAGCAATTACGAATGGCCACTGAAAGAGCAATATTCTGATAATAAGAGGAAATGTTTGAAAAAGTAGAGACGGAAAATGAACACTACAAGATATCGAGGTCTGAATGCGTTTACAGTGCATTTCAAAGGCTGTATGATGAAACTAAAAGCACATCATTCTAAAAGAAAAGAGATTCCAAAATGTCTGGTTAACATTAAAACAGCACTCTCTGTTGGATCACATGGAGAGGATAATGATGTCCTTAAAGATCAGAGTGAACAAGGTGCATGGTAAAGAGCATGGCGGCCATTATCTGCTGTATGACAGACACGAGATGGCCTCTAACACCCAGTCAAAGGTTGGTCCCTAATGAGTGCCAAGCAGAATGGGAAGTAGATGGAAAAAGAGAAGTAGTATGCAAAATCAGACACAAGCCATGCCTTTATACTCAACCCAGACAATGCGATGAGCACGAAGGGCACGTGTCTGAAGTTAATCAGTAAAGACACCAGCGAGCACAGTTTGAGAGTCAGAGCTTTAGGTGTTTATTCAGTGAAAAAAATGCTATATTAAATCTGTAATATGGGAGGTCTCTAATGAAATCTGATTATTAATACAGTACATTCTGTCCTTCCTTAAAGGTCACTACTGTGAGTGCGTGGGCACCAAGCCCCCAGGAAGAGCTACAGGCGTAGAAGCGAATTTCAGTAGTGGCCAAACGGTGAACCCACAACTTTGGTGTCAGTCACATGATGCCATTGGGCCCAAAAGGACTTTTTCCCACTGACTTTCATTGGGAAAGACATGAATGTAAAGCAGCATTTAATCCCATTTGAGGTAAAGCGACTTCCCAGTGCAGAGGCTTAAATGACTCTTATTTAAATCATTAGGTCCTAAAAGCTGTAAAATGTGCTAAAAGCCAAATACAGATATATTTCCCCTCTCCATCCATTAGACTGAGGCACAGAATTTAGAAATACCTCTCGCTGAAAAGGAGTTTGGTTATTATATTATTGGTTGGATAGAATCCCTTATCTTGAGGGGAAGGGGACCACGGTTACATAATCAGTGCTCCGCTTCCATTTGTATCATACACAGCCCACTGTGAAGATGCGGAGGAAGATTTTCATCTCCATTTATTTTCTATATCTTGGGGACACAGAGGGAGGAGATTAACATTGCACAACATCTCCAATCACATCGCACGCGATCGGAGTAATGCGGTCATCATCCTCCGGCTCTACTCATTCCCAAGTAATGAGTGCAAATCAACTCCCAGTCTGCTTGCCAGTGACAGCAGCTGGCAAAGACAATGTTACTTCCCCAATCAGTGTCTCTTTCACCCTCTTTTATTTCCTGTGCACTCTTGAAAGGCCTATTCTTTCCCACCTCTCTTTCCATGTAGCCCTGGATGGCCAGCGGCAGAGGTAGCTTTGGTCTGATATTTAATTAAGCCTTCGAGGGCTGTGCCATGAGGGGGATGCTGGCTGGTAAGGGACAGATGTAGGCCGTGAGCCAAACCAGGGAAAGTAAGATGTGGCTACCATCTGCAAGGAGATAGAAGGGACCTCCCCAGCGTGCACGTGCTGTAATGAAAGTAATGTGGCGGCTAAATGGAGACGACTAATCAAACTCTTGGGAAAGAGGAGAAAACCAACAAAAGCCAGGCAGCCACATCAAACACAGAGAGCCTGTAGCAAGCATGCTATGGATAAATGCCATTAACTCTAAAAATGGAGGGGAAAAAACATAAAATGTATCTCTACCTTCACCATCTGCTCAAAAGGACAGCACACCTCCTGGTTGTGATAAAAGAAAGGGTTGATTGCTGTCTGTAGACAAAGAAGGGTCTGAGATGTCAGTCGACAATAACATTGAAAGAATTGATGAAGATGTGAGTATTCTTATCCCAGTATTTCAAGCAGCTGAAGTATAATTCATAATTCAGTGGTATTCCAGCACTATAAGTAGAAAGAACAACAATCTGTGCTTCCATTTGCTTCCATCTAGTGGCACATGGCGTGTCTTTAAATAACTTCAATTATGTTGTCAACTGCATATTGATAGCTGCAAGAAGCTATTGGAGCGGCTCTAGCTTCTGACTCACTTCGCCACAGGGCTTATTTCTTAGTCACCACCATGGCTCACTGATATTGGGAACAATGAACTCATGACTTTCTATAGGAACAATTTCCAAAGGCAATGCAGGATATTAATGACATAAAAACGAGGCAAATATCCAATTAGCTTTACTAATTGCAGAAATAGAAAACTAAATATATGCTTATTGCAAGTGTAAGGACCAAATTAGGCCAACCCTTGTTCCTGTATATTGTTAAGTGTTATAGCCAGGCCAGTGCTGACATTTAATGACACTTTGGCTTTGGCAGTGTCCGTAAATGGAAGATTAATTTAATATTTGATGTGATGATTTTTCTTTAACCACAATGGTAATACCGCCGTTATCTTCGACCAGTCAAGCTTTTCATAAACTTTTAACATTTCCGATTCTGCCAGACTGTGAAAATGTCAGACAGAAATTGGCTCTCCATTCATGCACTGATGGCAGGTGAACCAAAAGGAAACCTTCACTTTTCATCTGTTTTGACATATAATGGCCATGGATTTTTCAAGCTAAATACCTTTCTCTGTTCAGTTGAGGTTGAAAAGTCAACAAACATTGATAAATCCTAACCACGCTCTACAAAGCCATCCTGCTTCCTGGATGTTTGTAACGTTTGGACTTGTATAACAAGGAAAAGTTCGATTTTATACAAAAAGACAATAGTTTGACCTCTTTGTTTGCCACCACGGAATATATCATTACCATCTCACTGACTTGCCTGGTTAAGCCCACCGTCCCTGTGTCCGTCTCTGCCTCTAATGATGCCATCTCAGTGGAATAAAAATATAAGCGTCCCGGACCGACAGTGGCACCTCAGTGTGACACCTTCCTCCGTCACCGCTTGCATGACGGCCGAGTCCTCATTAGAGGACAAGTCCACCTGGCTCTCAGACAGAGACAGCACTTCTAATGACATCCTGAGATGGCCCCGATCTCCTCTCAGCGACAGAGAGGTGCAGTTCAAATCCCCGACTCAGAGTTTTTTTTTACTGATATGCAACCTGAGGGGTGACGGTAACGATAATGGTGTTGTGGAACGATGGGTGCTAAATGACCGTGGGGATATCAGTCGGGGAGAATGATTTTGTTTGACAACGAAGCCTCTTGGAACTCATTTGCTCGCATCATGAGACAGTTCACGAGAAAAGCTCAGGGTGTGCAGACGACGGAGAATCTCCATAAAAAAAGTAAGTGAGTAACCAAGAGTGTGCTCACTTCTCATTACTGATGCCACAGTATTCATCAGTTCAGCATGAACAATAGCAGATCAAACTATTCTAAAAGCTGCCAACAGCTGCTGCTGCTGCTGCTAATGCACTGGTGGGCAAGAGCACTACTTGCAATGCCATTTGCACCGACAAGTAATGCAGCTTGTCTAATGGATCAAGGTTTCTACCAAAGTGCATTTCACACCACTAGAATCCACATTTCAGGACCTAACTCTTACTAATACCAAAATGACTAAAGAAAGCCTGCATTTATTCAAAGTGCCCTGACAACGAACAATAGCCTACATGTTTACTTGTTCTGGCACATAAGTATCGTTATAATACGATAGAGTGGATGTGTGAGATATAATTCCACGTCTCAACCACAATATGAATAGGTTACGATGTGTAATGAGGAGGTGGAAACACTAAGCTGCTTACAGAAATCAGCTCTTTGAGAGACAGCACGCTTTACCAAGCAAAGCCTATTTACAGCTGTTAAGACAATTTCAGAAGCATGGCTTTTTTCCTAGCGAACGAGAGACCTCAGAGAAAGCTAATATGTGGGATTGCAACAGGTCCTTGGAGAGGCCAGCAAAGTGTGTGTCTGTTTGAGTATTGTCTATGTGCTAAGTGCAGTTACTCAAAATGTATGTGCGTGCAAGTGTTTAGAAATAAACTACCCAAGTATCTGAATGAAGCTGGTGAACTGTCTGTCTGGAGGTGCCCCTGTTAATAACCTTCTGCTTCCCAGCCCCTCCATCAGGGCGGAGTTATCTTGGCAGGGAATGGAGATGGGAAAACTGCAGACTAACATCTGTCCTTTTGTGTGACAGGTCAGACCTCTGAAGGGGGGAGAGCTCTTCTGTCCATCAGTGGAAACCCCGCAGGGAGTGAGGTGGAGAGGCTGAGCAACCTGCAGCACAGTTGAGTTCCTGATGTACTGTAAGTGCCGTGGCAAATGAGGACACTGAGGTACTGCCTTAGTACTACCTTTATTTCACCGGTGAGGTCAGGCAATTACAAGAGACAAAGACAGACAAAACAGCAAATAAGTACAAGAGAGGAACAACAGACTGAAGTAAAGGGATAATGAAAGACAAAAGATGTGCGAGTGCATTCGGAGAGCGGAAAACAGATAAGAGACGAGAGGGCTGAAAGGGAAAGAGAGGTCAGAATGGGTGGGTAAAATGCAGAAGAAAGAACAATGTTGTTTTGACTTGACATTACCAGTTAATAGCTATGTAAATGAGCCCTAACACATTTAGTAGAGGTTATTAACATAATACTTATTTCAAACACTGGCCACGTAAACAGCAGCAGCATGGTTAATGGTTGCACTTCTGTAAAATGATTTTATTTTATTATAGTGTGCACAGAACAGATGAGTCATAAGTGTATATAAGGGGCACACTTACCAAATACTCCAATCAAATGAACAAGGGACAGTTCATTTAAACAATCCATTATTCTATGATTATGTTACTCTGGTCCTTTGCCAACTGCACATTTGCATTTACATTTATACAAAGTGGTTGAACACAAAGTGGCCAAATGTCACGACTCAGTGAGTAGAAGGTAAAAGCATTGACCAATCAAAACCAAACATCTGTTACACATCTTGCTAATAGATTAAAAGTATTCTTGTCAATGAAGCTGACACCATTAGAGCACAGGGTAAAATTAAGCCTTCTAAATGGTCAAATGTTCTTCCTCATCCCTCGAACAGCACATTTGGACCATGGTAGATTACTTTGTATCTGGGTAATAATGGATAAGGCCTATCAATTACTCCTGGGAACCCATGATTCACTTAAAGGTGACCTATCATGCAAAATGCACTTTTGTACGTCTTTGATACATGAATATGTGTCCCCGGTGTTCCAGGGAACTCACCAAGTGTCAGAAAACACAACCCACTCTATTTTCCTCCATACCCAAATCACTAAAAAAGGGGCTGCAACGGATCTGATACAGACTGATCCAGATTTGAACACTTCTATGACGTCACAGAAGTGGCCCTACAGCTATTGGGCCAACTCCACCAATCAGGAGGAGACAGCCACGGACATTGCCGTTTGAAAGCGCTGGAGACGCTGTAGTGCATATGCCAGGCCTGTAGATGGTGCTGTTCTCACAGAATCAGCCCATGCAAAGACAGTGTTCAATTGAGCGAAATGAGGAATGGCTAAAATGCATGATCTGTTTGGTATTTTGAAAAATAAAAAGTATAAATATGCCTTATATAGGTATGGTCCTACACTATATTATTCAAATATAGCATGATAGGTCCACTTTAATGTGAGCTACACATGACTTTCATGACGTTCCTGACTTAAGATGTTCACTCCATCTCTAAAGAGCCTTCCAAGTTTGTGAGTACCTTTTTATTATGCAGTTGTACTTTTTCATCCTACACTGACTGGCATTGTTGCAGGTTACCTCATTATAAGAAGAGATAGCTAACTCCTTGTGTCTTCCATTTCATGTCACTTGTTAGACGCTTTCATCCAAAGCAACTTACATACTCAATACTGTGGGCAATCCCCACAGGAGCATTTTGGGATGAAGTGTCTTGCCCAGGGACACAACGACATGCTGACTGCAGTGGGACTCAAACTTTCTATCCCCTGTCCAGCACACTATCCACTGAGCCACAGCCTTCCATGCACAGCAACTTACATAGTTGTATAACTCCACAACATATAGACCGAGTCCACCGGGTCTTATGTTCTCAGTTTACTTCCCCTCCTACACTGGCTCATGAGTTCACCCATTTGAAAAGGACATCATTACAGACGTGTTTCTCCTTTTCACCATTGCCGTCATAGTCGAGCTACAGACGTGTTTGCATTGGGAACAGCGGATTGTGCAATTATATACTCTCACAGATGGAAATGCCAAGTGGTATGGAGATGGCAACAATTCAAGTGAAATACACCCAAAGACGGAGGCTGCATATGCTTTTGAAGTTCAAGAACCCATTGTGAGATCAATAGATTGAGCAGCTGCCTTAGTGGCTTCCGTCCAGTAAACCAACGACAAGAGGACAAGGGTTCCAGCTGGTGTTCATACGCACACAAACACACATAGATATAAGAGGGTTGTCTTATCCCACACTACTTCAGACAAAGACAGAAGTGAAAGGGTCTTGGTTGAGCCAAATCTACTCCGCACTAGCTGCTACTGTCAGCGCTTTTCAGAGACTGCTTCATTTTCCGAAGGGGGAAGATGAAAGTGGTCTTAAAAGGCGATTGAAGTGTTGAGGTGCACAAGGCGTCTCTATCGGGTTCTGTGGAAGAAGAGGGAGGATGGGTCCGACCATGATCCATGTTTTAATCATGTTTGACAGTAGGGTATGTTAGCTTGTCCCTCGTTTAAAAGGAAATGGTTTGCATGTGTCCATAGGGTGTATAGTACAACTGTGACTTTCTGTGTTTCCACAAACGCATCATTAAAATGATGGGTTTGTCCAAACCTATTCGAAGTCATTGGTTGGAATGGTATTTCATGCAGAGAGCAGAGCATAATATCATTTGATGACAGAGGACCTAGATCTTATACAACACAGTTGTACAAACAAATCCAGGTAGCTAATAAGTGGAACTGAACTGGAGTGAATAAAAGAAAAGGCACGGCGAGAGAAAGCAATAGGAAAAAAATATATCACTGCAATGCTTCTTACAAATTCACTGCTCAATGAAGGATGAAATAGCCTTAATAAAACATGCAATTTAGGGCCAGTATTATCCAGATAATGGCCCCATCACAGAGCAAGTGTTGAGACAAAATTACATCAAAGAGGAACTGAAGCATGAATGTGCCACAGTAACATATCACTACTCAACGGCCACAATAGGGAAAGTCCTTCTAGAACGCACATCTTATTCCAAGAGATAAAAAACCACATGTATAGAAGCATTTCATATCAAATGTTTCTGCATTCTTGTGTCCCTAACCAGTTCTTGAATCACATATGTTAGGGATGTGTGGAAAGCTGAGACTCTTGTGAGTCCATTGAGCACAATTTCATAAACGTGTGACTATTTAAGGCCCCTAAGTAGCCATTTCAATGTGAGTAAAACTATTTGTATTGGATGTCTAAGGTAACCACAGCCTCATGAAACAGCTCCAAACTCCTGACCCAGGGCATTCAGATGATGTGGAGCTTTCCAAGGTATATATAAAACAAAAGGGATTTTTTTGTTGCAGTTTGAATAACAAAAGTACTTGCCTTCCAATCACCGATTGAAAGGCAATTGTTAAAGAAATCTTCAAATATCACATTTTGAAAACCAAAGTTCCTCAAAGTTTTGTGGCATTTATGTATTCTGGAGGGATTTTTGTATTTTTTTGTTCAATTGTATAGGTACATTTTTTTTATTTGGCACCAAAGCTGTGCAACAAATGGTGTAAATTCAAAACTTGAAGTATTTTTTGACACAGAATAGCATGGGACTGACCCATCTTACACTTCCATCACAATGTTCTAAGCACTTATCCAATTTCACAATGAATGAATGAAATTAGCATTGTTTTTAATATTAAATGGAACACAGCATATGCGTCCCGAGCCTAAAATAAGAAATGCAATTGATGTTCCATGTGTTCGCTACCTCACTTGAGTGACAAGCTAATGAAAAAGGGACATCTCTACAGCACATGTTCATTAAAAACCCAAACAAACAGTATGGAACTCCCAATGTCTACGCTGATGGTCAAAGTCCTCTCAGCCCTTCTTTATGGAAACATTTACCCAAAGCAGATGTGAATGAATACATAAATAAGGCATAGCATCTCCACTGGCATATGGGCCAGTTTGGTTGGAAGAGAGGAAACTATTAGGGAGGACTTGGTTGAGATGCAATCGTCACGCATGGATAAGGAAGCCCTCAGAGCGTCGTGTGGTGGTGCCCATGTGTGGGAGGGGTGTTTCTGTGACAGATGGTACAGGCTAGACATTGTGTTGGGTTAGTGAAGAAGCATATGGTACTCCCTAGATGATCTCATAAACCAGCACCAGACCCAGTCAGAGGCGTAAATGCTTCTCCACACCCTGCCAAAGAAAGCAGAACCCTCCATGTCACCAAGCAAAACAAATGGGGAGGCACAGCGAGAGTGTGAGCGTGGGCGTTATGCTGAATCTTATGCAACTTGAGCATTGATTTAACACCCTTACTAATAAACCCCTTATAGTTTAAAACTGTACAAATAAAGGCAAGCTATTGATGTATGATGTTGTTGTTTTTTCTGGCTATAACCAATAATTACCTGCTTTTTAAGACCAATACTTTTATGTAAAAACGATCATTTCAAATGTTTGTATTAAAGAAAAACCTTTAATTGTATTCATACATGAAGATGTAGGGAGCAAACATTGACAATTGAATATGTCATAGCTCCTACGTTATCAATGCAACTGACATCACATTTGCTAACACCAACAAAAGGACATTTCTGACTTCAGATTTCATACAGCTTTCCAGAATGTACATTGAAACACGTGCATTACAAATAGCGACGGTGCATAACGCCACCTAATGTATCGGAGAAGGAAAAACTTTTTTTTTAAGTCAATTCAAGAAACTTTGCCGATAATTTATGAGTTATAATTTCCTAATGGGTTTTATACATAGTTTTCCTGTTTTTCAGAGAATAAGTAGTTCAAAATGCATACAATTTGAATCTTACTGTCTACCTTTCTCACCACTTATATATTTCCATAACGGCGGAAAAGGCAGTAATGTACAAGAATGCATTTTAATGATTGCACAGATTAAGTTTGACCATATAATTATTGTAAGTGGGTTATCTTGTATACATCTGTGGTTAATAGAGACCTGCAACTGCGGTGCACATAAGTACATGTACAGTACCGCCCATTAACTTTTTTAGTCCACCCTGTAATAAAGGTGGGGTAGGTAATTCACTTCAGAAACACTTTTTGTTATATTCCATGAAAGCTCTTTACATCCCGATAGCAATGAATAAATGCTTTGACAATAAATACATACAAAATGTCATCTGTTAAAAGCAAGTCCAATTATCTGATTAACTGGATGGCCTACCTGCCTGTCAGCCTTCCATCTCGAGGGGCTCTGTAAGAAAGTCTGAAGGAAGAGGCAGATTTCTTTCGGTTGTGTACTTTTAAATTCTAGCGCACTCGAGCAGGTTTCTCCATTCTTACCTACCCTACCTTTAAGGAAACGTCTGGAAATCGTATAACTTCCCCGACACTCCAAAGCAGAAACATTTAGGATTTTATGGCAGGGAACTTCCCGTCTGTTCTCCCAGTTGCTGCCATGGTTACAGTGGCCCCGGCCCTCTACACACCACTGGCTCCTTCATGATGCCCTTGGCTCTGCGTCTGGGATATCCCGTGTCTCTCTACAGTTAGTGATCAGGAACACACTGGAAGTTTCTGGGAGGCCATCCAGCAGAGGGAGTCTCCTTTGCACCACACTGCACAATGGGACACCCATACCACTGGTGAGCGGATGAAGGGAAAGATCTAATTATCTCGACGAACCCTAGTCCGTTTTGATTTGTTTTGCGTTTTGCTTCAGGTTGGGCTGTTTAATGCCCTCACGCCTTGCTTTCAGCAGATATGGTTCACAGTGCAGCATCGAACTGCAAACTGGATTATGTGTATTCCAGGGTCCTATGTCTGTTTTTTAAGATAAAATGTCTACAGATATTATTGTACACACATCCGACTCAGAATGCAACACCTTTAAAAGCCACCACAGATCGAAACACATAATAAACAAGATATCTTGATAAAAAAATAATCTAAATGGGCAATGACATTTAATTAATGCCCTGACTCTGAAACATAACCAACGACGATTGGTCTCCCTGAGAAGTCTGGCACTAACACTACACATCACACAATGCACTTTGAGCCAGTATTGTGTGGAAAAGATGCTAGCTCCGTGTTTTACAATGAGAGCCGTCTCAATTTGCAGATCACAGGCCGGAGGCATAGAGGGGGTCCGAGCTGCCACAGAGAGCAGACAACTAAATGAGCAGAGTGAAATCACTTTAAGAAACACACAACGACAGTGTCCTTGGCCTTGAGCTCCTTTTATTTACACATCATATGAAGCACAGTGTCAGCCTCATTTACTTGATTTTAAGGGCTCTAGATAGAAGATCCCCAGCCGCCAGAAGAGAGAGCCTCTTACCTTTTTGGAAAACATGAACTAACATATATCGCATAGCCAAGAATTTTTTTTGGACGTAGAGACTAGTGTGTAACTCGGACAAAAACAGTTTGAGTGCCAGCCAAATGCATTCAGAGGGCTTTTGAGCATGCCCGCTTTAGATTGAAACTAATGCAGACACATTTGTCAGATGAGTAGATGCTACAGATCTGTCTTTCGCTGTCAAAAAACACAAGAACAACCACATCTCCATGCCTGTAAACACACACACCTGTCTCATCAATTAGTTTGTGTATGTCAAGTTAGCTCAGGGTTATCCAGTAAGCCAACATATCAAAATAACTATCCCTCTAATAAGCACACATGAGATTTGACAGCCATGCATACAAACTGGTCTGTTTACACTGAATATTCATAGCAGAGTGAAATAAATTAAATTCTTCCCACCTCTGTTGATCGTCATCTAGCAGGGATGTTGTGCTAAGCTCACACGCCGAGGTAGACGGAGGTAAATGCAAAGTGAGAGAAATTGAGGTAATTTTAGATGGAGAGAGGAGAAACACAAAGACACAGACAATGTAATAGCAACATCATTTGTCAAAGGAAAGCCAGTAGCATGACAAAGGTAACAAAAGACAACATATTCCAAACTCATCTGATATGAGGCGTACCCATACATACACAAGTATATGTTGCTCTCATTCATCACACGGGATCAACATGTGGCCAAGATAAGAATCCAAAGCAATGTTTTCTTTCATCGCTGCTTTGTCAATGAATGATGGCCGGGCGAGGCAGGAGGCATGATAGACATGAAAGGCTCTCGCAGCAAGGAAAAGGGAGGGAAGATGTGGTTTTGATTTAAAATTCAGACTGAAAATCCATCAAGATTTGCGCAACAGATGCATCTGTCATCCGGGTGGCGACACACAAAGTGGACTGCATAATCACATTCTCTTTGGCTGTACAGGGGCACAGGTATGTGTTTATTTGTGTGCATGTTCATGGCCGTGCATACGTGCTTCAAAAAAAGCAAATAACAAAATCTATTTTCATTACAGGACTTGCTTTGATATGTCAAAAGTGCTAGATAGCAACAAGGTTCTTGTGAAAAACCTGCATATAGTGTATATGTGTGTCAAACGGGTGGACTCAGAAAGAAAGGTAATTCAGTCGTGCATTCTCTGAAGCGATATGCCGTTATCGATTACATATTAAAGTAATGCAGACGGGGATCTACCAAAGGAGATAGCCTTCTCCACTGCCTTATACCCATAATAGGGTTCTTTGAACTACTAGTGAAAGTGATAATCTGCCTTTTAGGTAATTTACTTGAATTTTAGCATTTTCAGAAAGGAAATGGTTACAGGGCAACAAAAGGAAATGCAGTTATAACTGACAATAATCTATAGGAAATAGTTAAGGGATATATTGTTTTTTTTCCTTCTTATAAATACATTGCTCTATACCTCACCCATTTTCCCATCTATACTCAAAATATGAATTTGATTTCTAATTGTCAGGATTGTTTGTCCACCTCATAAACTTCATTTAAAAAAAATCTTTCCATTTTGAGTTCATTAAGTTAGAATTTTTTGTCAATTCCTTGTAATTTAGAAAAAGTTTCTGCTCCATTTCCACATTACCTTCTTGCTCACCACTTATGGGTACTTCTTATACTTATGTGTGAACTGAGGCCTTTTCTTTAATTGAAGTGCTCTGTTACTCAAGTCCTTGATTGTTTCATGCGCCTGATGACGCCCTGAGTGAAATGTGCTAACAAAAGGTACTTGAAAATAAATATGTATTTGATTTGGTGTTGGGTTACTTAAGCAAACATTTATAGCAGAATTATTCCGACCTCTTTTAGGTGAAAATATAGGAAGCACGGAAATAGAAGTACTCCGTAAGAGCATTGCATTACAAACATCAATTATTGATACTGCCAGAGAGAGTTACAAGTACTTTCCCCACTTACTGCTGAGGGGCAAAGCACATTGTCTTACCTCTATAGACCAGCCAGAACACTGATACATACATTATGTTAAGATGGTATCTATCCAAAAAATTGACAACTTCCCAAATAAGAACAAGAATATTAAACATTTTCCAACAAATATTTAGCTAATGAAGTAATATCATGCAATTTCTAAACCCAAAAGTTTATTTTCAAAACTGCAGGTTTACCCTTTAGCTGTCACCCACACACAAAGCTTAACTTATGAAACTAATGGATCTGGGTCATTGGTTTTGGACAGACGGCTAGAGTTGGAGTGCCATTCTTCCAGTGTCCCAGTGGAGCACACATTACAATCACTTTGGACTTTCTGATAACTCCCTGCATGGCTCACCCAGTGTGGGGCCCTACTTTCCATGAGCCATTAGCTGCTTGTGAGCCACCCATCTGCCACAATGTAAACCCTCCCCTGAGTTGTCATTCAAGTTAAAAGGGAATCAATGGTCCATGTCGGATATTCTTTTTATGTTTTGATAGGGAAGAAGAAAGATTTTAAGCTATTTGTCCTCAGCGGTAATAGACTAAATCAATCTGTGTCCACTTTAGAAGAGTTGGACCACTCTACGGTAGAGGAGAGGAGAGAGAAGAGTTTCTTTATAGCATAGCTGCAATTGAACTGTCAACTTAACCACTTCATGGTTAAGTGAGTGTAGCCGAGAGGAGAGTACTGGTTGGTGTGTGTGTTTATGTGTGTGTGTGTCCAGGTTTCATGTGGGCAAGCTTACTCTATGCATGTCATTCATCTGTGTCTGTGCTCCCATGCTTCACTGGCTCATTCTATTGTGTATGCGGGGAACCAGGGGCTCACAGCGGGATGTCAGCAGCACACAGAAATCCATTTGAGTCGCTCCTGGTCAGCTCAGATATCCCAACCGTCCATATCCCCTGCCATATTTGGTGTCCTGCACAACTCCATCCAGGGCTAGCTTCACTTTCTTCCTCTCCCCTCACCTCACCCTTGTAGTCCGAGCTTCACGGTTTCAGTTTGCATTTGAAATCCTAACTAAAGCAGTCATTGATATCCCCAGAGCACGAGTTCTACACATAAATACTGAATGATTGGTAGGAATGTTATCAAAAGCTTAATATGGAAGGGTGTAATATCATAATCGCATTAAGTGCTACACTATATTTGGTAAAGGCATAAAAGGTTATTTGAGAGAGAAGAGAAGACATGGCCTTCAAACTTTACGAAATGGAATTTGCTTGGTCCCCATAGTGGGGGAGGAGGGTACGAATCCTTGGTCCATTTGCAGATGTTCTCCCCTCTGTCTCCCCGTTTCCACTCTCCACCATAAAAGGCATTAGTTATTGAAATAAATATTTTAAAATATAACTCCTTGTTTGGTACAGATCCTCCACAAATCACACCATGAACATTTGAATATGAGGTTTAAAGGTTGCGTGGTAGATAGTGTTTAAAAGATTATCATTCCCTTAAGTATGCAAATTGTATCCCAATTGAAATATCAGGCCATACAATAGCAATTACTTATTTTCTCCAGCCAACACACATTCATGTGAGAGCAGGAAAAGACACTGTGTGAAAATGAATGAAATGGATGAACGCTTTATTCGTGTGCCAGCAAAAGTCACAGCATACACAAAGTGTGAAAACCACACACTGACCAAAGCTCAATGCACAAATGGAGATGAGAGGATAAAGTAGCTCTGTGTTACGCAGTGGGAATAGATTAACTAAGCCATCTGAAAATTACAGCCAGAGCTGCAACATTTCCTGTTATCGCATGTTTCCAATTCAGCTGGGAATTTAGTCATTTGATTGAATGCACAATTGTTGATTTTGACTATTTAACACATGTCTTGTCAATTTCTGGTAAGTAATACAGTGCGAGAGAGAGAGTGGAAGTTCTCTGCTACTGAGCTTGAAATATTGGTTGAAGAGACCAATAAAACTTTGCTGAACTGCAGTTGTGCAATTACCTCTACCTCAGTGGACGACCTGCAATGATAAATCACTTCCTGCCCTCATTTGTGTAAAGTTCCTTTCCCTTTGCACGTACAGTATTTTAGAGTTCAATATAGAAACGTCCTAAAATATGTTTTACAATAAGCCACACATGCAACTCTTTTTGCGATGCCACTTTCCAGTTGTCATGAAAAGACAGCCCCGTAACTATACGCTGTGGCTCAGGGGGGAAATGGGCGTCTACCAATCGAAGTGTGAGTGTGTTTGTTTCAAAGTGTCCTGGGGAAGACACTCAACCCAAAATGTCTCTTTTAGGAATGCCTACCTACGCTATTAAAGTGTATGTACCGGTAAGTCTCTTTGCATAAAAGCTCAAATACATGTTATGTACTGTAAATGCTATCTGACTTGTTAGCATTTAAAAGAGTATCACAAATCCTGAGCTAAAAGTTATTAAACCTTTCAGTTTTATTAAACCATCTGTTCTCTTCTCAAACCTTAAGTTTTCTGCTCCTCCATTTCCCCCTCTACAATATAGGCACTGTCATGAAAATATATGTCCTCTTTCTCCTATTCAGTTTATCTTCGTCTGCATCGTAGCAAGGCCACGGAAAGCAATGCCCCAGGCGCTGGAGCCCAAAGGCAGCACGAGTGGCACATCGCTGGCTGACAACCAACCTGAACACACCATCAGAAAGCCACTGCTGTGGTTGGAGAGGACGCTAAATAAAATATAGGCTGTATTTGTGTGGGAAGAAAGTAGAACAGGAAAGGTAGGAGCAGGGAAAGAACAGCTATGTGTGGGTGCATACAAATGTGTGTTAAACTATCTTTGTCCATGTGGGTATCATTTATTTGTGAAGATTTGTGTTACAAGAATAACATTAAGAGTTTCAGTCACCTCCCTGCGTGGCTTTGTGTGAGCATGCGGGGGCAATAATCCAAAATGTAACTAAGGATTAAAACTAATGCGTGAAAAAAATGAAATAAAACAAGAGAAAATGCAAAACGTGAGCAACAGAACACGAGAGGCTGTGAAACAAATTAGCGCGGATGAGTGTGTGATGAAAAGCCGAGCAGGCAAAGCCACTAAGCTCAGAAGACACCGCCTCCCGCAGATAAGCAAACAGAATTAAGACGAGATTAAACTTGATAAAACTTCAACCCTGATTAACCACGGCCATTTGCACCTCATGTAGCAGGTCTGCAGAGCCAAGCAGCACAAATAGGACGGTTAAGGTTCCACAGTGTGCAGCAGTACAATCACACAGTGATACCAACCAGACCACAGTTTGGTTATCAACACTATAGGAATATCTTGTGTTAGAATCTATACCTAACATTAAAATACTTCAGGGAAGGGTTACTGTGTGCCTAAATCAAGTAGGACTTCCTTTTCAAAAAACGTTATGTCTTGCTGGAGCAAAGAGCACCAGAAAATAATGAGGACGTGTCTACACTTCTTCTCCTTTGAGTCATCTTTTGGGCAGTTTTACAATATTTTGAATTTTCATTTCTGCTTGTCGACATCAAACACCGCTGTTACACAAAAAGCATTCAAAGAAAACAGGATATCCTGGAATATGCCTCAAAGTATATGTTCCCTAACTCAGATGTCATACGAGATTTACAGCCTCGCGGTTGTATGCCTCCGCCAACTCGTCAAGTTGCGGTTTACATCAACGAGTGTCCAAAGTGTCAGCGCTTACTCATTCAAAGTAAACATTTCCCTAATTAGGGTCGGAATTCTTGATTTGTGGACAAGTGTGTTTTCGATTTCGCGCTGACTTTTTGACCTTTGTCAACCAAATTCAAATCAGATCATCCTTGAGCAGATGAAGAAGAAATTCCCTCCAGGCGATTCAGAGATATCACGTTAATGAGAAGGGAACGGCATCCTGAAAACACCCCGGCAGGACATTGGTGAAATGCATGGCATATGTGTGTGTGTGTGTGTGTGTGTGTGTGTGTGTGTGTGTGTGTGTGTGTGTGTGTGTGTGTGTGTGTGTGTGTGTGTGTGTGTGTGTGTGTGTGTGTGTGTGTGTGTGTGTGTGTGTGTGTGTGTGTGTGTGTGTGTGTGTGTGTATAGGGTGTGTGTGTGTAGGGTGTGTCCCCTCTACTCACTGAGTCTCTTTGCAGCCTCCAGGGCTTCGGAAGCTGTGTCGGCCACGTAGAAGCGCTGGACTGCCACGCCATTCTCTTGCATCAGCTTCTTGCTCTGATACTCCTGAAGATTCAGCCATCTCCTGGGACTCAACCAGGTGCACTGGAGGGGAGGGGGGGGGGCAGAATGAGGAAGTGTGATTTGTAACTTAAGTGAGAGAAAGGTAACAAGGTTCTATAAAAGGTACACATCTCGAGTGTTCCATCATCTCTAATATTAACTACATTTCCCTTCGGCTCCACATGTCTCCGACACATGTCTCACATGTAGCACATTCTTTCTCCTTCTTCTTCTTTCCAGCTCTTTTTCCTTTCCCCTGTAATAAGGCAAGCACCCGGGCCTAAGCTACAGGACAGCTCTGGAGCTGTTCGCCCCATCAGCAGACACAGGCCGTGTCAGCTCAAGCTGTTGTTGCTATTAAAAAAGGAAATTGGCTTTTTTAAATGTGACGGAGAGACACAGGCTGCATTAGAGTTGCAATCCTTCCACAGCAGCAAACACCACAAAGTCTAGCAGTGTGAGCTTGTGTGCGTGCATGCAAATGTTTTCACAGGGAAATCTTCGGGGAGTCGTTAAGGAGAGAAAGGCCATTAAAGTAAAGGGGAAACAAGGATTGAGACGTAAATAATGGCTCGGCGTGTAAATGATTCTTCAGCGCGAGCATTTCCGCACCCAGCGCAGATTAACATGATAATAACATCAGCGCTGCACTACATGATGTTGTTTAAGTCAATTTGAACTGACCTACTGTAAGTCTGTTTGAGCTACACATTAGTTATTTGAGGACACAGGCATGAGGAGAACATGTGCACATTATAATACAGACAATGATGATTGTAATGCTGTTATTTAGTTTTATTACCCACCATGCTACATCAATACAGCAAGATCCAATGTTCCATCACACACTGTGCTTAAGTCGTCACGGTCGATATTCTGCTCTTAACAACAAGCATTAGTTATTTTTTAAAAGAAGTAGCCAACTGCCCCAGGTGGGTTTTGTGCTTAACAGTGGGAAAAATACATTTATGTGGAGACAAACACAAAACCTAAAATATGGCAATAGCATCAAGTGGCGCACCACACCTTGAAATTGATTCTGCTTCCTTTGAAACGGACTCAGGAAAATCATGGCAGTGAATGAGACTGTTTTGAAAGAGCAGACAAAGATGGACCACCTGTTCCAACATGAATCCATTTTACAAATAATATAGTGCTACTGTGAATGATTACATAACCTTAGATTTAGTCTCTAAGGAGTATGGTGTTGCGAAAGTAGTTTGATCAAATAATCGTATTTAAGAAACTTTCACACCGAAGCAAAATACTTTCTAAAGTCGGAAATTGGACAATGGCAAAACAGACCCTTTTTGTTATAAGCAGAATTGTCAACAATTTTGAAAAAGGAAACAAATAAAACTTCATACAAACACAATATGAAATATCTTTCAGATCTTCATCATACCAACTTTAAATGTAGGGTAGGTAATGGCGCATTTCCACTGCAGCGGGTAGCCCCGTTTAAGCCTCCTTAATCGTCCTCAAACGGCCAGGCCAGTTTTTGGTGGCCTTTCCATATAGCGTAGCACCGGCTAGCGGGTACTTTTTCCGGCCCCATAAAATCGTGGTTCTATCAGGCCAGGGCTGAACTAGTGACGTCAACACTCTTGACTGCTGATTGGTCAGAGAGAGTCGTCACAAGATCTGCATCTCGTCTTGCTATACGCAGCCTACTTTGAAACATCACTTTCCTTCTTGCTGTGATAACGCCACACACCAAGAAACAAGTAAACGATCGCTTCCACATCCTCCATTGTTGTGTGTGTTTTGTGAGTTGTGTCGCATTGAAGATGACGCCACTGCAGTTCTACCCAGCGTCGCTCTGCCCAAAAAGCCCGCCAAAAAGCCGATCGCCCCTACTACACTGCGTTGCTACCCCAGGTCCTAAACTGTAATGGAAATGTGCCACGCCCTCGGACGGCCAGCGAGGCAGCCCGAGGCCTGAGCGAGGACGCTTGGCCCGTCTACACTACAGGCATCAAAAAATGCTTTCAACGCTTCGCCCATTCACTTGAATGGGGTGACGTAGAAGATTTTTAATCTTCGCCGAACTGCATTGTGGGGAGCATGGCATGGCTTTGCAAGCATCACAAGCATCTATCGGCATCAACTTTTGAGGCTCGATGCTTGGCATCAGCCAATCAAATCCCGTTTATGCAAATCCCGTCAGTGCAAGCGCAGCCAATCAAACCGCGTGCAAGCTGGGAGAGCCAGACCGCAGTTCATTTCCTCATATTCCAAACGAGATATTACGGTAGCAAATCACCCGGTTCTTTACGAACAGAACTATTTACCGGGATACAAACCGGAGGAACCAGGCATGGAGGGAGGTGGCAGAGAGTGGGTGAAACTGGTAGGTTTTCGCCTGTTTGGGGAGTTTATATCCAGTTTACTTCGTTTTAACATTGCTATTGCTTTGTATGTCGGGGGCGGGAGATTCATGTGATTGGTTGTTGGTCGCGTTGCTCGCAAAAAATCGCCAAGCTTCAGACATGCCCAGCTTCAAGATTTTTTGATGCCTGTAGTGTAGACGGGCCGTTAGGGACGCTTAAACGGGGCTACCCCCGCTGCAGTGGAAATGTGCCATAATAAACTTCAGAAACACTTTTTGCTATATTCCATGGAATGCTCTTAACATCCCGATAGCAATGACTATATTAAATGCTTTGACAATAAATACATTAAAAAATGTCATCTGTGGAAGCCGTGGCGCTGTAAAAAGCACGACCAATCATCTGAGCCGACCCGGCTAAAATAACTGGATGGCCTACCTGCCTGTCAGCCTTCCATCTCGTGCAGATTTGTTTCCGGTTGTGTACTTTCAAATTCTAGCACACTCGAGCTGGTTTCTCTATTCTTACCTACCTTTAAATGAGCACAAATTATTAGAAATAGTTTTTACAAAAGCCTAATTTGTATTGTTTGCTCTGACAGCTGCAGACTGAATCAGCAGCGCCACTTCAGCCCAGGCTTTGAAGTTAGAAAATATTTCTCCAAGGGAAGTGATCAGAAGTCGGCAAGAACAAGGAAACGATTCATTCACCGATACTTTAAAAAAAAACGGGAGAAAATCCTGCAGCATACACTGGACTACTGGTGTTTTCTATTTTTCCAAATGTAAAGAAAGAAACGAAAATCAGGTCTTATGCAAATTAATGTATTCAAATTTCAGTGAGCAAACCCCAAGATTACCTTGCGTGTGTTTGCATTTGTGCATAACAAACACATCTACGAACATGTATATAATCCACTGTATTTACAATGAAACAACAAAGAAGGATGTCAAGACTGGAGAAACAAATACAGAGGAGCTGATCAACAACTGACATGTTTGTCTCTGCATGCATCAGGAATGAAAAGAAGAAACTGAGAAACCAAGATGCTTTGATGGATGTGAGTCTGCATGTACATGTAATGAGTGTGTGTTTTCTGCTGCGATTGGGATATAACAAGACTACCTTTAAAAGTCGTCCATCACGCTATTGTTCAGGAGTGGAAAATAATCGGAACAGAAGGTTAGAAGTAGAACGGGGTGTATTTGTCAACATCTCTCAACCATTTAGAGACGGAGGGATTGAAATGTAGCCCTGACAAACCCTTAATAGATATAAGTGATTAAAGGCTAATGAGTTTGACATGGCCACTGCCAAACTCTTTACCAATAAAGAACTAAGCTCAATGATCAACGAGGCTCCACGGTAAACCAAACCGCAATTCAGGTACTCACAATTCATGGCCGAACCAACGCGCTCAGAGCCACAGCAGCACACTGTATTAGCATGCTTTCTCTATTTCAGCTCTCGCGGGGGGGGGCGGGGCTGTCAGTAGACTTCATTAGACTGAAAATGGGTTGTTTTCTAGAAGAACAGTGCATGTTGATCCATATTGGCCTCTTCTCTCGCATAACTGAATACATTAATGAGGGGCATCTGCGGGTCACCTCTGCAGTCTCGTCTGCGTACTATTCATACGTTTCAGTTACAGCAGTCTATATGTATGCAGGGGAGACTATGCTTTAAAGTCTATTACTCGTAGCGCTCTATAGCAGCTGATACTGATGATGTGACTCTTGCCGGAGTCTCGAGGGGTTCACAGGCAGGGCAAAAGGGATTTATATTAAGGTCTGCATGCATGGCGATAAGAAGAATAGAGGAATTCAACAAAATACGAAGAAAATGTAAACTGAATTTGGGAAAACCAAAACAGATTTGGACATAGTGGATCTCTATCGGCCTGGCTTCCTGTTGTTCCGGAGGTGTGTGTGTGTGTGTGTGTGTGTGTGTGTGTGTGTGTGTGTGTGTGTGTGTGTGTGTGTGTGTGTGTGTGTGTGTGTGTGTGTGTGTGTGTGTGTGTGTGTGTGTGTTTTTGAGAGAGACTTCAAGCCAATTGCTCCTACCTCAATGTCCACTTTAGCAGAACATATTCCACAGCCTTAACAAGCGAAGCTGCCAAACAAGTTTTCTCTTATTTGACTGCTGTCAGGTACCTGCAGGGCCTTCCCTCTCAAAACACCCACTTCCCTTGCCATTCAACCTGTTAGCCTCGGGAGGATCAGCTCTGCTGCCTGGCTGCCTGCTCCCACTGTCAGTGTACATTTTGGTCTGTATTTGACTAAAGAACATGGCAGCTGACAGCCTGTCACAGGACCAGATAACACCTTCTTTCAACAGGAAGTATCATTAGAACATACGAAGACATATTAACTGACACGCCTAGCTATTTGGATTACATTTTCAATTTGTACAATATTACATAATCTACTATGCTAACATTATCCAATTGTTATTTGTATAATATGATGATATTATTAAGAAAACGTGTTGCCATGTAATGTACAGGAAGAAGAAAAACGTGTAATTGTCCCTATGCTTGGTTCATTTTGTAGTTAAATGCAACATTGTGGAACCTTTGGAGGGTAGATGAACCACTATAAGCTCAAAGAAACAATATAATAATGAACTAACTCTTTGTATAGATATGAATGGTGAAGACAGAAAGAAGTCAAACCCATATAGCATGGTTAAAGAGACCCTGTATACCCCTCGCACTGAGGACACTCCCCTCTGAAGAGCAGGAGAGAGGGCGCAGTGAACTGAAGTAAACACGTAGAGAAGTATAAGAAATATATACAGGCAGTATGAAATTGGCAGGCCAACCTATTTAAATGTAAACTGAAAGGTAAAAGAGACTAATTTGATAATCATAAAAACTCCACTGCTAACAGAAGCAAGAAGAAGTGAAACCATGCGAGTCAATACAGAAAAAGTAATATTTAAAGGTGACCTATCATGCAAAATGCACTTTTGTACGTCTTTTATACATGAATATGTGTCCCCGTTGTTCCAGGGAACTCACCAAGTGTCAGAAAACACAACCCTCTCTATTTTCCTCCATACCCAAATCTCTAAAAAAGGGTCTGCAACGGATCTGATCCAGATTTGAACACTGCTATGACGTCACAGAAGTGGCGCTACGGCTATTGGGCCAACTCGACCAATCAGGAGGAGACAGCCACAGACATTGCCGTTCGAAAACGCTGGAGACGCTGTAGTGCATATGCCAGGCCTGTAGATGGTGCCGTTCTCACAGAATCAGTAATAAAATGCAATAAAATGCATGATCTGTTTGGTATTTTGAAAAATAAAAAGTATAAATATGCCTTATGGTCCCACTATATTGTTCAGATATAGCATGATAGGTCCACTTTAAAGAAGAATACAGAAAACATGACCTGCCGCTCAGATAAAGGGATCGATGTGTTATAAACAGCAGTACACAAACTACTGGTGGGTGACAACATGTGACCTGAAAGCCACAGCCATAGTCTAAATAGGTCAAGAAAATCTTCTCTCTTTAAAAAAAAAAAAATCCCAATTCCTGCCTAGATTAGCACACATTGTAGATAAAGATGCAGGGATCACATTCCCAAACCTGTCAACTAGGACAAACCAATACACATCAGTTAAAATGGCTCCCCTGCATAACAGAAAAAGGGAGGTTGAGGATGAAAAGAGCTATGCAGAATTCCTAAAATAGCAGCTGCTGCTTACTGGAGAAGTCAAGTGGAGCTTGGGGTGTCCCTTCAGGCCCTGACAGTTACCTAGGGCCAAACACCAGCAAATGGAAAGGAACCTAGGGCACGTTTTAGTATGCACCATAGACAATTTGTTTCAAAGATGGCTCTCTAACAACAACATGGCATCATATGCAGCCAGCCTGCACGTAACCAGCCATCCTGTGAGCTATTTTTACTTTACAGCTGTCTGCTCGTGACCTATAATGGTGCTATAAAAAAGTCATGATAATATATTGATAATCATACGTTTTGATAGCTCTTTTTTAAATACAGTAACTGCTTTACACTAAAAGAAAGTTGGAGAGAAACTGTCAAGGTTGCTACAAAGAGCTAACATGAAGAACTCTATTTATCTATATAACCTATTTTTCAGCTGATGTAGTCTTTGTAACCTCGTTACTTAGTTGCTATAACACTGCTTTGTTTCTTTTGTTGCCTTCATCTCCTATCTACCACTTCCAGTTTAACATTGGTAGACAAATACAGATATATGGATAAGCAACAAAGCAGCTGAGTAAGTAGCTGACTGTGTGCCAAAGTCAACATGTAGTCTTATATTAATGGCAAAGAAATAAAGTGTAACTGTAGTCTTCTAGAAGTGAAGTGTTCACTTAGATTTGTCCCCTAAAAGTCTATATACAAGCACATTACATGCATGTTCTGACATATATTATATTTCCAATTTGTTTGAAATGTTTATTGTGAGTAATGAACCCAAAGAAAGTGTTCCGCAGTGTGGAGAACTGAGCTCCCAAACTAACAAACCAAAGCTAATTTGCCAACCGGCTAGCAGCTGCCATGAGAACACATTGGGGATTCAGCCCAAAAATCTAATCTGAAACAAATTGCAATCTTTTACTTTGATGCGCCATGATAACTCCTGAATCTAAATGTTTTTGTCAGCATTTTTCAGGCATGTAATTGTTGTAACTATGTTCAAAGTGCATTAAATAGCAATAAGAAAAGTGAGGGTGCCAGTCATATCAGAACATTAGGAGCAAGAACGAACATATGAAGTGATAATATGAATGAAATAGTATGTAGGTGTTGATATTAGAGATTGAAAATGATGTTGACTATTTTAATTGTTCTGCCATTTGTAATGATCTGACAGATGACAGGAATGCATGAGTTTGTAATTGAACATTTCCAACTTCACCTGCGGAGAAATCACACGCCGATTTTTGTATTCGATTATGCTCCGATTGTGGCAAGATGCCAAACCACAGTTATTACTGAGCAGTGAATTGCAACAGTAAGTCTTTCTCTCTATTGTGTACTTCTCCTCGTGCTTTGACTTTTTGACATTCTGCAGGTATTCTTACTTGAATTCGTAATTAAAAAGATGGAGGGAGGCTTGGTATTACCGAAGCTGTTTGTGGAATCTGTCACTACAAAGTCAAGCAGTAGTGTAGTACAACCTGCATACAGGCACATCTGGCCCGACACCATTCAAAGGTAAACTATGGGTGAGAAAACACAGAGTAAGGAAACAGCAGGCAATCTGTTGCTACTGTAACACGTTCTTTAGGAGACGTTCTCATTATTTATGAAAATAAATCCTTACAGTAAAACAATGCAACAACATGCTTATATCTTAGAATCAAATGACTTCAAATATAATTGAAAGAACAGAATGTTTTATAATAAGGTGTGAGGAGATATATAAGCGTCCAGTGAAAGACAGCATCTTACTCTTTAATCATATGTAAAGATCATTCGTCAGCCTCCCATTAAATAGGTGTTAGTAATAGGGATGGGAACGATTAATCGAATATTCGAAATTATTCAGGTATTCAAATAATTATTCATGTATTCGAATATGAGTTATGAATATTTGTATAATTTTTTTGTTTTTGTTTTTGGTAGTGATGCCTAAGTTGATTACATATTATCAAATTGAATAATTCAATGTATATATATATAAACACGACAGTGCCATAGCTAAATGTGTTAGTTGACGTCTAAATGTGTGTTTTGCTCCGCTCACCGGTCCCTCACAGCGGGCAGAGCTGCAGGTGCTGGTCTCTCTCTCTCGGGTCCGGTTATACTTCACTCATGTTTATGTCCAAATCCATCAGATCTAGCTAGTTCTAGCCAATGATATGGCTGCTGCCCCTCCCTACACGCAGATCACGCAGACTCAAACCTCATCTTATGCCCAAATGTGGCGCAAATGCGCTCCGCAGCCGTTGAGAGGTTCCGGCGCTAACAGTTCATGAGCGTGCTCCCCCGCCCCCTGTCAACACTCGCGACACATGAGTGGCCAGCCTAAACAACAATAAGCGCTGCTTGGCAACCGTGTGTGGCGGCAAAGTACATAGAAATGTTGACAGGAGAGATTTTGTTTTGCCGGTATCAAACATATTTTACCAGTCATAGGGGGTAATTATTTACACTCTAAGAAGAGTCCTACACAACAGACATGGCGTCAAAAAGGAGTAATGTGTGGAAATATTTCGACCGGGTTAGTGAGTGCGGTGTAGAGGTCAAACTATGCCAAATTAAACATATATACACATGCTATACCCGCAACCTCCGTTCCAGCTGAGGGTCTTCTCTACAGCTGGGCTGATTGTGAATAGCCTCCGCACATGAAAGCTGTAGGCCTATAGCTGTCAGACTGTGATCACCAGTTCAATACATTTGACAAATTCGACTTGGTTTCTACACTTATTTGAACATGTATGTATTTATTTTCAAAAATTATTGAAAAAAAATTAGGTACATTTTTTTTTTTAAATTATGAAAACATTTTAGAACATTTCTTTTTACCTAATTTTTTTTTTATTTTTATGGGATATGTACATTTCGGTTAACCGGTTAACCTTTTTTGGGGGGGTTGAATATTCGAATATACATTTGCTTTCAAATTCCCATCCCTAGTTAGTAAAAGCATCACTAAGCATGCAAAGTAGGGCTGCTCGATGACAAAAATCCTAATCTCAATTATTAAAAACGATTATCCATTTACTTTGAAAACATCAATTTATGGAAAAAAGAAAGGTGTAGTATGTTTTTAACAGTTGATTACCCTGAACTTTAAGTATAATTCAATTGAAAAACCAATACAATTTTTTTTTTAAATAAATAATAATAAAAAAACATTAAACTTTTTTTTTTATTTCGATAATGTTGTTTTCATTATCGTTGCAAGCCAAAATCGTTATTGCGATTAAATACGATTAATTGAGCAGCCCTAATGCAAAGTGCACCCCCCACCCCCATTTGACTTTATTACTAGAGTCACTACTTTACTTTTTTTTAGGATATTTCAGTTCACTAGCAGAAGGCGGCCTTAGGCAAAGTGTAAACTTCTAACTTGTTAACACCTTCTGCTTGTAATTGCTAGCTAGCTGGTACAGTGCGGGGTGCAGCTAATCGAGCAGTTTTCATTATTTTTTTTTAAATCACCTTTCATCATTAGTTAACTTGCTGGATCGGTAAGTTAGCACATGGCACATTTCACATTGTATGTATTCCGACAAAACAGAAAACAGTTGACTTTTTTTTGGCAAAATAATGTATTATGTACATATTAAGGTTAGGTTTTACCTGCATATGGTAAATGCAGCACTAGGAGATGATCAGATCTTTCCATTTAATTTAAATGAGTTCCTGCTAATTCCCTTAAAATCGTGATAATTTCCATGACATTTTTCCACGTTGAAAAAGCCTTTCTTCAACCCTATTTTGCCTTTTCCCCAAATCATCTCTAGAGCCCACTTTCAAATAAAAGCTTGAAAATCCCCCAAATTCTTACAAAAAAAGGAAAACTTCCCGTGTTCATAAAAATATTAGGAGAAAAATCACCAGGATTTTTTTTTTTACAAGACACAGAGTTCTAAAACAGAACATTTTTCCTCCTTGGAAAATTGATAAATCATCAATAGATCCCCTTACTCCCCATATAATTCACCTTTTCCAAATTCCATAGAGACTAATCGTAACCAAAATGATGTCTTCCACTCGCAGCAATGCTTAGTGTTACCAGATATTAAACTGCTGAGGTCTCAACAGGAAAGGTATAATAATAGGGGAGTGTTGCCGTGGAAGAAAGCAGTTGAGTTAGCGGTGAATGGCAGCATTGCATCGAGGCAGGCAGCTGCCTTCCGTCCCCTGAGACCCTCTCTCTACAGTAATTATCATCAGCAGCACTCTAGAGACAATCTACCCTGTCCGTCCACATATACTGTTCTACTTTAAAGTTCCCATGTCATGGCCATTTCTACTGATCATAATTCCATTGTTGAGTTCCACTAGAATAGATTTACATTGTTCAATGTTCCAAACTCACATTGGCTTCTCATACAGTATCTCTGTATAGTATGTGTATTCACTATAGTGTCCTCTGATTGGTCAGCTTGCTGCTGCGATGAGCTGACAGTGTGAGCTGGCTTACTGGTGTGGTTTCCTGCTTGCTGCGAGACAGCGCGATTGGACGCGGGAAGGGGGGGGGTGCTGAGGGGGCTGCAGCAGCCCCAACTGCGAGGCTCCACTCGCACCCGCATCCCCCCCCCCTCTGCGGCGCACCTACAGTGTAAGCGCGCCACAGTTTCGCCACACTGCGAGGCTCCACTATCACCTCCCCCCCACCAGCGCATCACATTTTCGCTGCTAAAGAGTGTGTGTGTGTGTGTGTGTGTGTGTGTGTGTGTGTGTGTGTGTGTGTGTGTGTGTGTGTGTGTGTGTGTGTGTGTGTGTGTGTGTGTGTGTGTGTGTGTGTGTGGAGCTCCACGGATTGGTCCATTTGGGTCGTCGTTACGTCACTTAGTACCAGGAAGAAAAAGAGAAATCTCCAACGAGGCGTTCTGGAGCAGCATAGACAGGTCTTTTCTGTGTTAGTTTTACTCGCTACAGGGTGTACTTTGAGGATTTGTGACTCTGCAGACCGTTTACATGCATAAAAAGCTACATAACACACAAGGGTAATAACCGGAAAAGCATGACATGGGACCTTTAATACACCCACACACACGCACAAAGACAACAATATACAAACACGGGATGTACTGTGCACACTGGTGAAGACGCACTATGGCACAAACAAATTTGTAAGCTCTGACATAGGCCCTGGATGGCATAAATATTCTAAGCAAGCTCCCCTACACACAAAAGCACTCAAGAACTTTCTCCTGAGTTCATCCAAGTGACGAGAACTGGGGCATAGTAGCAAGAGAGAGTTGGAGCCAGGGCAATGATAAACAGCTGCATTATTGTTTGGAGATGATGAAAGCAAGGGAAACAAAGACTTTTAAGGAACAGGTCTAATTTATTGTGCAAATCAACATTGACAGGATCTCTCTGGAGCACTAATGGCATAAAAAACTAATAGAAAAAATAAGAGCGAGCCGGAACATGGAAATGAAAGCATTCACATTATTAATGAATCAATAAGCAAAGCTCCTTTCGCTTTCAAGCTTTTGTTCAAATCAGTCTTTCTGACAAAGTCTCAAAACACCAGAGGCGGGTTCCAGAAAGGTCCACAAAACACGTACCTGACTTTCCTTTTAGCTCGGGAACACATGCACTTTAAGTAGGTTAAAATATACCATCACTGAAGAAATATAATGTGACACCACTCTAATAACAGTCTGTGATCATCTCCATTATGTCTTACTCCCTTGAAACTGCATTTCGGGTTAGATTAAAAGCGATATAAAGTCCAATTAAGTAGATGAGGAGGAAGCTGCGGTCACATCAAGGAAACACTTCTTCCTTGAAAGAATGTTGCTGTCAGCGGGCTTGCAGCAAGTCTTGACATTCAGCGAGTGATTTCAAAATGTCACACACCGTAGATGAGGTGGACGCTAACCTTTTGTTTCTCTCTTTAAAAAGGTTTTCTTTTAAAGATATATTAAATATTATACAAAAAAAAAAAAGTATTGCAAATTAAAGTGCACCTATCATGCTATTTTTAGTTATACAAATATATAAAAAACATGTCTATGAAGTGTTTTGCTCAAAATACCAAACAGATCACCCATTCTAGCCATGCCTCATATCCATCTATTTCACTTCCTGTTTCAAAAGTGCTGATTTGGGGTATAATTCTTAAAAAAGAAAAAAGAATAATTTAAAAAAAAAAAAATGGAGGGGTCTGAGCTCATGCGGGACCCGGCAGCTACTGTCTAAACTAAATACTGCCGTGATGAAACGCCATATCATGGATTATCAAGGATTATTTCTGAAACAGTATGGAGCTCAAAGGCTTTCTCTCTTACCGGTTATACCACAAGGTGAGTTCCTTTTTATTCCTGCTTCTTCACACACATGCTCTGTGCAGTACAGGTTAGCTCTGAGTGTTAGCCATGCTAATGTAACATGCACCGACCAAATTACGTCCAAAACAGTCGGGCATTGTTTCTGATAGCAACGTTTCTGATAGGGCCGTGGGTGTAAAGCCAGCCTACATTTCCGATATTACGTCATATCGGACGCAAATCTGGATCAGCTCCGT
>NC_136903.1:82917282-82927282 GCF_949606895.1 Notothenia rossii
TAAATAATTGGGTCCCTTGTGCCAGATCCTTCTGAAGAAAAGGTTTAACATGTTTCAATATTTAAAACGATGCAGAGTGAGTGAAGCCATTTAAATACAAAATATGTGTTGGCCAATAGTTGAGGAAATATTAAAAAATGTGTTGAGTTGATCCTTGATACAATAATATTCTGGAAAAAAAGGAAAACATTTGGGTTTCTTTGTGCAGCAGTTTTGTTTTTTACCAACCAAATTCAACATTTAGTGAAGTAAACACAATTTAAATACCAACTGTACCGGCAAAAAAAAATGTGGAGAGAAAAAAGCAAAAACAACCTTGAGACAAAAACTCGCAAAGGCAAATCCCAAAAGTAAATTGTGTTGACATAAGTTAAAAAAGTAAAAAACAAAGGACTCTTGAACATTGAAATGTGCTGAATAAACCATGTCACCATACGGCAGCTCTCTTACTGAGTGGGCTGTGCTCTCACAAAGTCAGAGAGGACGTCTGTGCAGCAGCTGCATCAGATTGCAGAGTCCTCGTCGCAGCTGTACTGATCCACCAGTGGCTTTGAAGGACAAAATCATAGTTTAGTCATCGCCACTCCTCCAAAAACACTTCTTTGGCTGGCCCGTGTGGTAATCAGCACAGCAGCACGCAACATCAGGACTTCTCCGGAGAGGCCCAGAATTGTGCAGTCTCATTTTTGCTGGAGAGCAGCATGCACAAAGTCAAATCGCACTTGTGGTGAGAAGTGTCATCGCAGAGAGGGGATGTCTAATCGTGGCGCTTTCCAAAGTCATTTCAAGACTTGCCACTACTCGGTCATTTGCCCTTATGTAACACGGAAGGAGTCAATATCCTAGGGCTCATTTAAAGCAGTTGTCTTTATCACTATGAGAGAAAGGGACAATGTCAAAAAGTCGCCATCTGACAGACTAGTTCTGGCTCCCTTGGACATTTATTACAGCCATAAGCCCTAATTTACAGGGGAAGGTTAGAAAGCAGGCTATCACCTTTGATCAGGCCCATAAACAGCAGCCAGTCAATGCTGCGCCGCTCGTTAATCTGTCACTCAAAAATTCAAAGGGTTGACACGGCAGGTCAAAAAACACATTTGTTTCATGATTGGATGTGAAGAGAGATAGGATATAGACAGTGAAGATATGATTTCGCTGTGGCAGGCGGTAACACTAAGGGAACATTATCTCTGAACACAGGCTATTTATCTACGGGTGTCAGCAATGTGGTTTCAACACGGCAGCCCATGCTATCTTTTAGTGATGCCATAAATTCATACATGCTGATGCTAATTTCAATGATTAATTTGATTACTCAGCATGTGGTTATGCATATGGAAGGTGTTGTGTGATGCACGTACATTGACATATAAATAAAGCCTTGAGGCAGTGTGAAAACAGAGGTTAGACACACTATCACAAAATCCTACAAAATGCTAAAATGAAGGGAAAATATTATGTTGCACTTGTGTTTCCTTCTACGAAGTGAACAGAATATTGTCATGGCTTGGACTGCGGGTCTGATAAAACAATATCACAATTTGAATAGTTAGCATGGGCTCTTGACATTTTTCACTATTTTCTCTCATTTTTTTATATGCACAAAAGTATATACAGTTGCAAGAAAACGTGTGTGAACCCTTTGGAACTTCCTGGATTTCTGCATGAATTGGTCATAAAATGTGTTCTGATCTTCATCTAAGTCACAACAATAGACAAACACAGTCTGCTTAAGCTAAAACCACACAAACAATTATATGTTTTTACGTTTTTATTGAACACACCATGTAAACATTCACAGTGCAGGGTGGAAAAAGTATGTGAACCCTTGGATTTAATAACTGGTTGACCCTCCTTTGGCAGCAATAACCTCAACCAAACGTTTCCTATAGTTGCATATCAGACCTGCACAACGGTCAGGAGGAATTTTGGACCATTCCTCTTTACAAAAGTGTTTCAGTTCAGCGATATTCTTAAGATGTCTGGTGTGAAGCGCTCTCTTGAGGTCATGCCACAGCATCTCAATGGGGTTGAGGTCAGGACTCTGACTGGGCCACTCCAGAAGGCCTATTTTCTTCTGTTGAAGCCATTCTGTTGTTGATTTACTTCTGTGCTTTGGGCCGTTGTCCTGTTGCATCACCCATCTTCTGTTGAGCTTCAATTGGTGGACAGATGGCCTTAAGTTCTCCAGCAAAATGTCTTGATCAACTTGAGAATTCATTTTTCATCGTCGATGATGGCAATCTGTCCAGGCCCTGAGGCAGCGAAGCAGCCCCAAACCATGATGCTCCCTCCACCATACTTCACAGTTGGGATGAGGTTTTGATGTTGGTGTGCTGTGCCTTTTTTTCTCCACACATAGCGTTGTGTGTTCCTTCCAAACAACTCAACTTTGGTTTCATCTGTCCACAGAATATTTTGCCAGTAGTGCTGTGGAACATCCAGGTGCTCTTTTGCAAACTTCAAACGTGCAGCAATGTTTTTTCTGGACAGCAGTGGCTTCCTCCATTTTATGACCAACTTATGCAGAAATCCAGGTAATTACAAAGGGTTCACATACTTTTTCTTGCAACTGTATATTGAAACATATATTTTTCCTTTATGATAGTGTATGTAATATGTGTTGTTTTTTGAATGTTGGTCTGATTACACTGTCAAACATTTTATATCACCATGCGCTCTAGGCATTTATTTTACTTTTTTTCTCACTTTATGTATATATATATTTTATTATTTTATTAGAACACACACACACACACACACACACACACACACACACACACACACACACACACACACACACACACACACACACACACACACACACACACACACACACACACACACACACACACACACACACACACACACACACACACACACACACACACACACACACACACACACACACACACACACACACACACACACACACACACACACACACACACACACACACACACACACACACACACACACACACACACACGTAACCCAACTCACACTGTGTCCGCTCCTCGAGTCTCAAAGGGCGGAGCAGCGAGCCCCGCAACGTCCCGCCAACACGGCACCCAGACCCCACGCAGCATTCTCATCTGTTTGTCATTACTGGTGTCATTTTCTGGTTGCTAACAAACGCCATTGTAACATATAAACACACATCAGAGCACACTGGGCTCATAGGGAGGGGGGGGGGGGGGGGGCAGGAGCTCCAACAAGGCGTGTAGGACAGAGTGAATACACATATTATAAAAAGATGCTGTATGAGAAACCAATGTGATTTTGGAACATTGAACAATGTCAATCTATTCTAGTAGACCTCAACAATGGAATTATGATCAGTAGAAATGGCCATGACATTATGTTTTGTTTTTATTGGAGAATGCATGTCCTACTTTGATCTTTCAGTCCGTGTTTTCTTTGTTCAAAGCAGTATGAAAACCTGCGGCACCCGGTGCTCTGCCATGAAGAACATCAGCGGACACATTGAAGAAAAGCTTTGATTGATGATGTGGAGGACACATGCAAAGTGGTTGCTGCTGCTTGAGCCAATCAATATCTTATAGGACACCTGAAGAAGAGCCTTCATCACTCACCAGCCTCAGAAGTCAATAAAAAAGTAACAAATTGCTTCATGGAGTTTTTTCACCAATCTTATAAATTATGAATATAGATTAAGCAGTATGAAGAGCCGCATTAAGGCAGTAAAGACAAGTAGGGACTCAGAATAGGCCATGAGCCACTCACACAGAGGCTATCATCATTAACAAGTCTCGATGGCCGGACAAAGTGCAGCTCCATTAGGGGAAACTCTCAATATGTCAATTCACGATCGATTCCTCAGAGACTACATGCAAAACATAAAAAAAGACCATTGCTTTAATAGCTACTGAGGCTAAGGCATCATTTTAAGCAGGCATATTCATGAGGCAATTGCAAATCTGTATTGATGTGGCCCCACATGACTCCACTTTAAGATCAAGAAGAGAAGCTTACAGACTCAAATCCTCAAGGGGTTCAAAGGGGCCTTTGAGATCATTCAAGGATTCAACATACTCCTAATGATTGTCCTTAGAATTACCACAGGGTTATTCTCTCCAATCAAAACCTGAGATGGCTTGCCAAAGTGGGTTTTTAGTCAATTGGCAGGGAAACATTTGAGAAAAAAAATCAAAGAACAGGAAACAAATTTTTTTTAAAACGAGACGAATCAGACCCTTTAACTGAAAACATGATTTTCTTTAAGTCATTTTAACAGTAAAGACTCTTAGGTGAAATGTCTCAATTATTGGACGGATTGCCATGCTCTTAAGTAAATGTCGGTACACACATTCAGGTTTCCAAAGCATTGAATTATTTCATTTGGTGACTTTGTCATCCACCATGTGTGGTTGCCGAGTGACGAATTTCGGTGGAAATGATCATGTACTCCTGAGGATTCATCTTAATACTTATTGACCTTCTGACTTTGCCATCAACAGGTTGTTTTTTTATCCATCCAATACTTTGGTTTATGACATTATGGCTGCATCATAGCCTCAACTTTTCTTTGTGTTGTGATAATGTGATAATTACCAACTGTTAGCATTCCTACAGCCTTAATAGCTTAAACAGCATGGGAGCATTTTGTCCTATCGTGTTTTGTTGTTTGTTTGCTTGTGTTGGGTTTGTTGTGCACTGTTGTGTTGCAGTAACGTATTGCTTCATCAGCACACATTAAACCCATAAAATTATAACCTGTGGTTCATTAGTGAAATAGAAGCAATAATGGAAGCACTTGTACCGAGTAGATAAGGCACAAAACAGCATTTTGTGTTTAATTGCTAACCACAGCGAGTGGACCACTGGAGCTTTTAAAAAACGCACTGAACATTTCATATTATACAGTCGTATCCCCGGATGGCTGCTGAGGTTAAAATCCTCAATACTTGTCATGGCCAGGCCATAACCCCTTTCAAATGACACTGCCTTATTAGTGACGACAAATGACTGCAGAGTTAATTAACCAGAATCCTCAAGGGGCATTATCAAATGTTTAAGAAATTAACCGATTGCCAGTTCACCAATTCTATGCAATTGATTTGTTCCCATTCAGGTTATGAACTCGTCTCTTTTCCCTATCCATTTAGCTAACCACCCGGGAATATTTTTAAAAAGGGGAACTTTATAGTGTCCACCTCAATGAGCACAGGCTGAATCAGGGAGAGCAGTTCTGTACTCAGAGCGACGATCAAAATCATTGCCGTACTGATGGCGGTGGAATGTTTTTCCCGCTAATGAGGTGGCAGTTTGCTACTTAGCTGCAACTCATAAATACAGGCTGTCTTGCAATTAGACAAGCACTATGTAGAAAGCCATGGGAGAGGCAACGCGCAGGAAAGGAAATAGAGGAGGCAAAGAAGCAGAGCTGATGTGGATTTTCTGCATAAACAGGCCAGTGTGAATCACAGGCAGATTTCCACTTAGAGCCAGCCATGTAACAAGAGCATGCCTCATGAAGCATTAGTGGGCTAATTCAGAAAGCCATCTAGCCTGGTCTCTTTAAATTACTAAAGTACTCGTGGCAGAAGTTCCTCTCCTTGTCCTCAGCTTGCGTTCCTCCTCCATAGATTTGAAAAAGGAGTAATGGCAAAGATAGCAGGGATGCTATAATTGTAAAAACTTAGGGCTTAACAAAAGCGCAATGACTCATCCTCAAACATATCAATCAGCAGCATTTACACCCTACAACTCGGCATTTACAATAATTAGCCTTTACTTTTCCTTCAAGTTGCTCTTGAGGTGTTATGAACCATAGCTTGTTGCTTTGATGATGTAAGGTTGCATGCATGGCACAAAAGACGAAGGCCACTTTCTGCCGTCATTACTGCCATCACACAACTTGTAGCTTTCCATGTCCTTGCCTCTTTAGAGCTAAGGTTGTGCTCAGACCATCAGAGTATGGAGAGAAAAATGACATCTGTCTGTTAGAGAGCAGGACTGTGGAGCAGAGACAGAGGCGGGAGCAGTAGAGCGTGGCTCCAGGATTTAGATCATGGAGATTTCCATCATTGACAGGTCTTTAGACCGGGTAGGGTCTAATCTTTCACAGACAGGCTTAAGAAAGGAAAACCTGACTGTTGTGTCTCGACAGATAGGGATTGAAGTAATTAGCATCATTAATAAGAGGGTGTAAGTCGGAGTCATATTCAAGGGTGTTGAGTTGAAGGGAAGATAAAGCTGTAATGAGGAGAAAGCAATACAAGGATGCGCAACAATGTCAAAGTTCATCCCCAACATACAAACATACAAGTCAAAGTGTGAACAGCAATGAAGTTAATAAACTCTGTTTATCCGACTTTTACACAGTTGTCATGAAACTGGTATCTGATACCTCATTCACACCAACGCAACTCCGGTTCAAGCTCCGTGCTAGAGCTTTTCAGGTTCAGAACCGGTTCTTCGGTTTAGCTCCGGCTCTTTTCACACTGTCCAGAGTCCGACTGGTGCTGCGTCATTGCGTCATAGTTTGCGTCATGATGTAACGGTTTGCGTGCCTGCTTCATAAAGCCAAACCGAGCGGAAACCCCTCACAGCTGACACCGACAACAACGACAATGACCGATTGTGCTCCAGCTTCCTCTGTACCTCTTCAGAAGGCCAGATTCCCAATAGGTAGCTGGTTTCTTCAGTGGACCACTGCTGCTTGTTAAGTTTCTCTATCGTTGTTTACAAACTGGATAAAACGCCGGCTTTTTGTTGTTGTTCAGGAGTTGATCCCGCCCCAGCCCCTGCCCCTGCCCCTGCCCCCGCCTCGATGTAAGCGTGACGTATGCGGTGCTTTTGCTCTGCCTCGAAATGAACCGGATTCCGGAGCTAAGAGGCTGCTCCGCTGCGGTGTGAACAGGAAAACCCGGTACTTTTCAAGCTCCAGCTCCGAACCGGCCCTGAAACACCGTTGGTGTGAATGAGGTATAGGATGAACAAGCTTTGCGAATTTTGATTTTAAACCAAAGTGTCTGAGGCTGTGTCAGCAGAATATGATTGCCAGCGGTTTGGAAACAATTGATCACTTTGGAAGCTTCTCTATTGGTTGTGGTATATTGGCAATATTGTTGTGTTTACACAGCCTTGTTGATCTGTAAACACAACACAATTATGCAGTCGGATTGACATGGTTGAAATGTCTTTACACTGATGAAGGCAACTCAGGTTTCCATGTCTTGAAAAAAATATTCGTATGGAGCGGCCCCAGGCAAACTGGATTATGAAATCCAAATCATACTTACAATATGTTTGAAGGCCTAGTTTCAGAGATGATGGATGCGCTTTGGCGGCTGAACGTTATCTTCAACATACTGCACTTTTAATGAATTACATCTGTCAGCAATCACTGACATTGTTTTCTCAACATCACTCCCACTTCTCCCTCGTTATCTACACTGGAAAAACAGCAGAAGTGTAGCTAATAGGAGTGCATTCCCTCATTGCATTTCCCATTTCCGTGGCTGCCAACATTTCCTAATGACTGCAGCCCTTCTAAATTATTGAAAAAGCCTAAGCACCTCACCAGCTACAGAAATGGCTATTAACCTTGGTGAAGCGATATTCAAATCCAGTTAGAGCTAGCTTCGTCCTCCGGTATTCCTTGCGGGGAGGAAATGTAAATGTGTTCTTGCTGAGACAGATGGGGAAGCCGCCCGTCGTTTGAAGTTCCAGCGAAAGAAGTCATTGCAAGCAGAGGGCTCTCCACCCCCCTCCGTAAAATATTCAGGACCGAGTCTCATTGAGCCACCTCGCTTCCCAGTGCTCCCTTCAAACCATGCTGGGCTTCGACACTGTTGGGTTATTGCTAAGCAGGAACACCTTGCAAAAAATAAAAAACTTTAGCAAACGTTTACAAATTCACCACTGTGCAGCGACAGTGAAAAACAGCCAGAGGATTATCTCGCTGTACAGACAAGAATTCAGGAGATTTGATTTATGAGACAAAGACGGGGAGAGAGAGAGAAAGAGCAGGAGAGGGAAACATCCCACTCCCCCCTTTAAAAGCATCCAGGGGCCTAACCATCTGAATATTGTGACGCTTCCTTTGGATTGGTGTTGACGAAACATCGCAAATTGAATTCCTGGGCTTAGCTGACGTACTGCCAAAGCTGATTTGATTCTATTGTAGAGATACCTGACTGTCAATCAGTGCAGGCTCTGATACTGTGCTACAGACCAGAGAGAATCCCTGATCATTACTCTTATCATCTGGGCCGATAGAGAGAGACAGAGAGAGGGGAATAAAGAGGAGAGAGAGAGACATGTGGAGGCAGTGGAAGAGAAGCGGGTTCAACGGCCAAAAGAGGTGAGATCAGAATTGTTGCAACAGAAATGTACTCTGAGGACAGGACACTTCATACACCACTGAGTAAAACAATATTTGTTGGGAATACTGGCAGCCTCACAGAGTGTTGCAGATTGTATTTACAAACACAGTACAGAGTAGGTGAGAAAAGCCAGAGAAAAGATTGTAGACGAAGAGAAACAATATTAGTCAATATGAAGTATTTTCATTTATTTATTTATTTCGGTTATATTTATTATATACATAACAGTTTATATTTTGTGATATACATGTTGTTTATTGTAGTACAATGTGGACATTTTTTAATACGTTACTCTACCTTTATATCAATGTTATATATAAAACTAAACATTGGGTTATTTAACAATTTAATTTTATGTTTAATCTGACATTGTTACACTATTTGCTATGTTCACATAATTATCTTTATTGTTTGTTTTATTCCACAGTCTTTACTTCAACATAACCCCTAACCTGTTGACACTATGTAACATCTGCTGAAAACTGTTCATTTGAATTATAGAAAATATATAATGTAATTGTATTAGTCACATACCTAAATACCAAAAAATACCTCAGCCATCAAATTGGGTCACCCGTTGCCTTCAAACAAGCTTTCGCTGTTATACATATTTTTGATCAATTAATTTGGGGATTTAGTATTGTGTCATTCTTAAGAGAATATTGCAAATAGAGCAAAAAAGTGCTATAGCGCCCCTTACAAAGTTGCCAAAAGGCAGCCCCTTGCTCAGGTTTCACCCAAAAATGTGGTAGGTGTATGTAACAAGGTGAGATGCACAAAAACAGTCGGAATCGGCCATTTTTGTTGTTTACCCATTCGATAAGCAAAGAAAGTTTCTACATATTTCAAACAAACTTAATTATGAAAAAAAAGTAATATTGGTCTTTGCATGCATCCTTCATCTTTGTTAGGGAATAATTTGCTTAGGTATTCAATCTTGGACACAGTTCATCATTTTCTCCTCTCACCGTCTATTTTCCCACTGCATAGTTCTACGGCCTTGGGTATTGCTGCTATCTATCTTAAGGAGGAGCAGCTTGGGCACATTGTTGTTGCCCGGCTTTGACAGAGCACAAGCTGCCATGATGTAGTTTACTGTACGCACATTCTTTCCTATGGACGAGAGCTCTAGTTAGATTCAGGCTCCATATTTGTTCAGTCTCGCTGATGAAGAATGTTGATTATTACACTCTGAACTATTTAAAACCTAAAGCTACAGAAGAGACACAATTCTATAAGACAGATCCCTGATGCCGACTGAGAAGAGAAAAATCGAATTGTATTGGACTTGAAGCAGAGCAAACTTATTTCTGATATATCTATCCACTTCTCCTAAACAATATAATGCTTTACAAAAAATGTACATTCTCAGAAAGCGTGCATTTGTTTGTTAGTCAATACAAGCCAGACAGGGGGTTGTATTTCTAGACCTTTCTTGGGGCTTTGGCAGCCTTTTGAAACATTCTGCTTGTAATCATAAGGTCTAATGCTTTGTTTGCAAAACAGATGACAATGTCACTGTAATAATTTGACATTGTGAAAGTAGACAAACATAATCAGTTAAATCCTGCAAGCTGTTGTTCAAAGCTCGGGAAACGACACTGGAGGATCAAAGTACACAAGTTGACCTTTTCACTGTGGGCTTA
>NC_136903.1:82929782-83081666 GCF_949606895.1 Notothenia rossii
AGAAACAATCTACTGGAGAGACAGGTTTATAATATATATTTTTAGACTACAGTAACTGCTTTGAAGCTTGGATTCTGGAGGATAAACTAAATTAGGACAAATAAACAACTTGTATTTAAATATGTTAGAACATTATTTTGTGTGACATAAGTGATGCTTATATATCTGAGATTACCCAGTGAGCTTTGCTTTTTGTATGTTTCGGTTAGCTTTGATTCATGTCAGGATGTGTGTGTATTTATTCAAATACCAATGTTGGAAATCTAATGGGATATTATATAAATAGAAAATGTGCATATGTTTAAACATTCATGAGGCCAATATGTATTTATTTATAAGATATTTTGCTGTAAATTGTCAACGGGTATAGAATCATTTTTGGTGTTTTGCTGATTAAAGTGTCTAAATGCGTTTTTGCCCCTCATTGTGTCGTAACAAATCCCATAAGTGATGGAGAACATTATTTGTGCATCAAGCACACGCACACATACTATTTATTTGTTCATATTTAGGGCAGTATGCTGTAGTGGTTTACAAACTAATGGAAATAAAAATGTATTTATACATCTAAAATTAAGGCTGCACTGAGAGGGCATGAATTATGTGATGTCGTGTTATCCGTTTATTGTGACTAACCTAAAAAAATGTATATACCAAACACAACTGTTATAACTGTCTGCTACATCATCACTTTAATACATTCACTTACATTCATAATGCTTTTACTTGTCTTTTCAATCTTGGATGTGCACTGATTTGATTCTAATTTTATTAAGGTGTGCTTGCCTTTTAATTCAATATATTAGTGTACTCTTTTGTTTTATCTTTTATCTGCCCTTTGCTGAAACACTACAACAATACATACAAATGTGTAAATGTACATTTATAAACGAATACAGGATTTCTGATTACGATTCTGATTTCTGACATGAAACAGAAAGGTCATTAATTAATTATTCATCAATTTGACAGTGAAGTCTGCACATTGTTTCGGATTGAAAACATGTTTGTTTCTCATTGTGATTTATTGTAATTTATGAAAACTGATACTTATTACTGTAACTAACTACTAAGCTTCCCAGTACAAAAAGTATTCTTACTTTGCTCCACACTGAAAATGTACAACAAAAGACAACTCTTATGTATGTCTAATTATTATAATTAGATTTCTGTATGTTTTTTGTACTATTTGCTGATTGTTTTGTTGACTTTTACGAGCAGTGTTTTTATAGTATTAGTTCTAACACTTTAAATAAATCGGTTTTTTTTCATCACTTGAATAATCAAACTCCTCATTTTAATAACACAGTATAATGCAGATGAGTTTACACTAAAAGGCGCAGCATTGATTTTAAATGTCTGCACCGCTTCATCCATTCTGTGACCTTGTGAGCGGTACAAAAACAATCACTGTGCCCAGCTGAGAGCTATTGGTCGGGAGTGGAGTTAGAGAGCGTGGGATGTGTGAGCTGATCTTGTCTGAATAGCTAAATAGCCCACTCACACAAGCCTCCAGACAGAGCCCTCATTACATGCCGCATCTTGAAAGGGCAGAGAGGGCAAACCGATCATAAAGAGCAGTGATTATGACAGGGGGGGGAGAGAGAGGGATGAGATAGTCACTTAGAAACCATGAGTGTCAGCAGGCTAGGGAGGACAAGACAGAAAGGAGACGATGATGAACTGCTACATCCAAGAGTTCTCTTCTTTTTCTTTAAGTGCGGTTATAGCCCAAAAATCTACATTGTAAAACCTTGACAAACTTTTAAAATGTGTAAATGTAAACCACTTTAACGACAACTGGGAAGGAGTCTCTCATGTTTATTTGATATTTCGGCTCTTAACCCTTCTTTTGGGTGAGGGCTTTTGATAGTCAGTGATCCATATTGCTCACAGGGAAATATTCTTTGACGGTTAAGAGCACAAATGAGGTGAAAAGTGCTGCACTGGCATAATGTTTTTGGTATGTCAACAAATTATTCTGAATGTGTAAAAATGTGTCCCTTTGTGTCAGTGAAGAGTGGCGCTCAACTTAAGTCTAAGGCTTGACTTTGAATCCAAGAGACGCAGAATGACTAAAAGATGATTCACGTGAACATTTCCAGGCTTATGTTTCTTTACACTTTGTCTCACCAGGGACGTTTTCTCCTCTCAAGAGAATTGGTATTCAGACAGGGCCGTCAGAATATCAATGACCCTTACTAATGCAATTCAACTTTTCTCTTTTTAGATGTTGTCCTGTCTCGCAGAACAAAAACTGCTTTTGTCCGCCGAGATGGAAATTGTCTCATTGTCCTCCTAGAATACAAAGCAACTACAGTGCTGATTTTTTCTTGTTTACAAACCGTCTTAAACTTTAGACACAATTTGAATTTCAATGGGCGCTTGAAAACAGCACGTTTTTCTCTCATTTGCACATTTTCAGAATATGCAAGTTGCGGGAAAAAAAGACATTATCAAAACCGTATCACTTAGTAAAACATGCCACTGCGAAAGTAGGGTATATAGGTTGTGGGCTGCCTTTAAAGGTTGAATTAACACGAAAATCAGATGAAATTAAAAGCTTACAGATAGAACAACAACATTGTAAGGATGTTGGCTAAAATTTCAAGCCATTGCCAAACAATAGCTGTGATATTATAATATCATATAAATAAAAGTTGATGTGTAACCTGCATTTTTACAACACTGAAAATGCATTTTTCAAAGAACCATTTCCTTAAAAAACAATCATTCACCAACCAAGCCTTTTGTTCTAACTATCATGCAATACTGAATTTGGTTTAAAAAAAAATGATTGAAATACAAATACAGTATACAGTGTGATTTTTAAGATGTTTATAATTATACATTGTATTACAAGAGACTAAAATTGAAAGAATATTGCGTTAGTGTGGATGGTGTGGAAAATAACAGGATGTTTATTTTCAGCCACCAACACATTTGATAAGTTAGAATGTGTTCAAAAACCTAGTAACTCTTACTCCTATCTTTATTTTGTCTTCGGTGTCAAAGGTTACAATCTTTATTCGGGTAATTTTGAAGGAGTCACTTTAACTCTATCTACAATCGGCAGCGATGGAAGCTGAAGGACAGAATGACGAGAAAATGCTAGGTGACGTGCATTGAAGGAAATATCTTTTTACGAACTATTATAAAATAAAAGTACGAACTATCAAATCTTTATGTTTTGACAGAACTAGTCATTTTACCTTGCTGATCATCGAGAAAAAACATCCCTTTCTTTCCATTACTTTTGTGACGTGACCATGACCAGCAGAGAATAATTGAAAAGCATACTCGTCTACCAGCAATGTGTTTTTCCTAAGCAGAGTAAAAAGAAAACCTGCTAATTCAGGTGGAAAAGGTTATTAGTGACCATGTGGCAAATTACAATGTTGCATGTCACATTTGTTCTTCCGTCTGCCTGTCTGCCCTGATAAAATTGAGCGAATGTGCAGGAAGAGCAACTCATTTGAGGTTTTTCCCAATAATCTATTATCTGCTTGCACCCAGTGAGCTGCGAGCTGTCAGAAAACCAGAAACGGCGAGCCACAGATCCCAACAGGAAGAGCCTTGTGGTCAGCTCTGACCCCTCCCTCACACTTAAAAAGCCTTAATGCTTGGCTAAGAACCCACAGGCCTCACAGCTAAGCTGACACCCTAAGATAGCCCAGAGTCTTGACCACACGCCTCTGTCGATCTCTGTTTGTCTGCCTACACCCTCCCTCTCTTTTTCCTTTATGCCTCAAGCCTCTCTCTCTTTCCCCTCGCTGTGTTCCTTTCACTCTTTGCTCTCCCTCTGTTTCTGCTCTCCCTGCCTCTTCCTCTCCGCGTGTCTTCCTCTCCCTGACCTGCCTGTTAACCAGAGTTCCCAGATGCAGGGTTCAAAAGCAAATTCTGCACCGTCCTCCTCCTGACTGCAGGGCCTTCTTCAAAAGTCAATGAGACAATGACAGCAAGGCTCTGCCCATCTCATTAACGAGACTAGCCAGACAGCAGATCACCAGAGAGAGAAATAAGAATCCACAAGCATCTGAAAAGGTTTTTCTTCTCCATCTGTCTGTCGGTTTCACATGCAGAGTCTGGACAATTTAATGACCCTTTCTCTGACTGAATGCTGATAGCTCCAATTCATTTTATTCAACGTGCACTCACACTCTGTCTCTCAGCCGTTAAGGAAAGCGGACAAGCACCGACTTACTCGGTCTGACCTCTGTGAATATATGTATATAATGTGCTGAGGCCAAAAGTACAAGCAGTGCATACAAGAATAAGTTCACATCAGTGCATACAAGTTCTGAAAGTAGCTATTCAGCTTTGCAACAGTGCTGTTATTCTGTTAAAGCTAGAGGCTTAAACTCTGTTTTGTGACATGTTTACATATAGATTTGTGTGGCATTAGCTAGCCAGGGAACAGTTTTGTTTTCCATCCGACAGAATAACAAATGAGTGAGAGAGAGATGGGGAATTAATGCACTTAACTGCTGAGTCAACAGGCAAGGAATCTAGCGGCTTAGTCACAAAGACAGTGAGCAGACTGCGGACAGGGAAATTAAAATAGGCAAGAAAAGACGCTGCGGAGACATGAGATCGGACGAAGAGAGAAAGTGAAAGAGATGAGCAGGGGAGGGGACGGTCATTGCCCCCTGCGCTCAGCACATCTTTTGATATGACAGACGGCAAACATAATTAGTCATCATTTTCTCCGCTAACCCTTGGAGTTCACAATGTCACAGCTATGCATATGTATGAGCCTGAGCCTTTTCTTTCATCCTTCTATATTTTTTTCAAAGCCTTTGGACGGATTATAACCTAGTAAACACTTCTTTCTCCAGAAGAAGAAAAGCAGTGCATTCATCCCAGTTTGTGGACTACCTTAGCTCAGCATCTCCCAAGATAACTTTCACTTCTCCTCCATAAAATGCCCAAAAACATAAGATTGTCGGCGCTTCACTTAGTTGCATCTGCTCTGAATGTCAGTGAATCAATACAGTGACAGGAGCTGCCACATCTTACCTAGCCTCCGCTTCGGATGTCTGTCAGCCACACTCAGCTGGACGTCCTCCATTAATGTGCTGTGCAATAACATAGTCGGTGGGTCCCTATGCTTGGAGACAGATGCCTCAAACAGAGCTTGTGAAGTGTTGGGTCTATGGCTGTGTGATGTTCCTGCAGGTTTCTTTTCAGCAGATCCCTCGATGGAAATAACCAGCCTGGATCAAAGCAGGGGAGACACCATATCATAATATGACAGAGAGATACCCTGATGGAGGTGACTGATTTGTTAATCATAATCATGTGTGCATATGAGACGATGCATTGAAGAACATTGGTGGGCTTCTCAGAACATCTATTCATAGATACCAGGTAGATACTATTCATTAAAAGGGTTTGGCTGCGCACCAGAGGTAGGTAATTCAACAGCATAAACAGATGACATCTAAGATACTGACTTCAAAAGATTGCCCTGTTTTATCCTAGGCTCCAGAATCACTCGCAGCATGGATCATTGCACTGGGGAGAATGGAAATCATAAACACTGCATCTGATAAACACACAAACATGCACGGACACTCACGGACATGCGCATCCCCCTCACACACATACAGTGGGTATCAAGGCCAGCAGAGTTTTTGGAAAGTGCTGAGATGTGCATATGAGAGAATAAGAGGATCCAGATTCCTTCAGAAGCCTCTCAGCACACGCTGTGCCACCTTCGTCACCAAAGAGGGACTGGGTCATGCTTTAAAACTTTTAGCTGCTCCTCTCCTGCTTTTCATTCCCCTCACAAACCTCCAGCATGTATCAGCACCGTGACCCCGAAGAAGCAGCAGGTTGCCTCTCATCCCCTTCCCTGTGAAGGTGATATCTTCACATGGACAAGAAGATGTATAGAGAGAGACGGAACTCATGGAACATAAAGCAAACATGATTGTGCCACATCAATCTCCAGGCAGGCTCGGAGAGATAAGGTGTCTTTATTTGATCGTTTTCAAGACTATCATCTGTGGATGCATGGGAGGCGTTCCAGTTCGAGCATGAAAAATGCATGCAGGTGAGAATGGTCGGAAATGTCAATAGAGAAATCAAAGCAATCATTGTGGTGCCGAAGGGGATGTTGGTGTGATAAATCATCTTGTTGCTGACGGAGGTCGCTGAGGTGGAAAGAGGGGGAGAGTGGGGCAGCAGGGTGGGAAGAGGGTTGCGCTTGGCAAAGTGTGCTCAACCATATGCCCCAGGGAACGGCTCCAAGACACACTTTATTCAGAGGTGCGATTCAGAGTGTGACTCTTAATGCAAAGTCATTTGTGACACAGTGACCTTTGCAGGGCTCCCGCTCTCACTGTGAGTTATTTCTTTGATTTAAACCTTGTGTTACTGCCTCTCTCTCTGGGGAAATGAGGACAGATTCACCCATGAGCTCGGGATTAGCTCAATGGGACATTATTGCCTACATCAGAAAAGCTGCTGCACAGCACGATCATTGATGGATGATAGTTCCTAAAATGGTTTTCCGGGCAAAATGATATCCAAATGCATTTTTTAGTAGCGAAAATGTTTTTCTGTTGTTGCTGTTTCTGCACACTGACACATGATGATCAAAGTTCTTTGTTTTCCTCACATAATATAGCTGGAAATGGCAATTGGTTGTTTACCATACTGCCATTTCCCATTTCCCAACTGGAGTATTACTTAAATAATGCAATGACCGCGAGCAGATGTGAATGTCATCTCAATGGCTAATACCTACAGTTCAAACTCCCAAGGCAGCCAGCCCCCTAAGTCTGATGAGTAACTAAGGCACAGTAACACTCTGTGTGTGGATGCATATGGACGAGGCACAGAGTAGGAGGGAGTTATCTGAGGCTCCATTAACCTTGTTTGTGTAGAGGCACCTCCACTATACTAAGCCCACATCGCGTGGGGGACCTCAGGGGACCCTCCACTAATTAACCTTGCGGAGACACCCTCAGTAGAGGGAGGCTGGGGCCAGAATAATAAGGAGGCCTTTGCCAGGCCATTAGCAGGAAGATTAACACGTCTACCTTTCAAGTAGCTTTTTGACACAAAACCAATATTAGTCTGCACAGGCTTGGTCCGGGTTGTGACACAGCTGAATTCAAAGTTCCACGTGTGTTTCAGCCTCGCGCCCTCACACAGTCTTTTCCTTTTCCTCTCTGCTATGATAAGGTATGGTGTTCACATGAACATCTGTAAATGGACAACCCTGTAGCATCCATAATTGCACTTGTATACAGTTTAAATGCACATGCAAATGAATTATTTTAGAGTGAAATCTAAAAGTTGTTTGATTTGGTTACATAACAGATCAAATCTTGTCTTAAAATAAGTATGTTTATCACGTTATTCCAGTAATAAACATGAATTAAGAAAAGTTCATGTTGAGTTTCAGGTTTTAAACTGGATACATGCCAACCTCCTCGAAACGCAAACTTCTTCTGACTTGAACTATAGAAACATATTTGTTATAGTACATCAAAATTCGAATGTAATATGAATAAATATGCTTCCCCATCAAAAACAATATCTATTTTATAGGACACCGGGCTGAAATAGAACATGTATTATAAAACTGAATTTTTATAGCATATTCATTCTGTAACATAGTTCTTTAAGCGTGAAGAGGCTCCTTTGGTGTCAAATGTATGACAGCAATGTGGTGCACGTTTTATGTACCAAACCACAGGTGCAGAGTTCACTTTAGCACTCACAGAGAGAGGCAGAGAACATCCTTCATCGATTACAAACCAACACAGAGGGGGGAAAAAACATCCCCACCTTCATACAATTTAGATTCATTAATTCTCCTGACCTGCATGTCTGCACTGTAGGAGGAAACCAGTGTGAACACCGACACAACACATCCTCACAACCTGGAAATCACGCCGCAATGAGTGGACATGGTACCAAGCACGATAGGACACAGGGTTTCTTATCCATAATTAATGACTGCATCTTTTACTTGCACATATTCCAGTTTGCTGTTATGTATTTCTTGGTTTATTGGGAACATGACAATCATATTATTGTGATTGGTGAACAGTGTCCTCTGAAGCCCTGAGTCCTGGTCTATGTTCATTAGGCGCTTTCACACCAAGTACTTTGCCGTAGCCTACTTAGTTCAGAACTCTTTGGTCCTGATGAACTAAAGGGCAGATCGCGTTCACACCGGAATAAGTCCCAGAGGGAGGATTAGTCAAATGAAGCCGCTGACGTCACTTCTTCTTCTTCTGCTTTGGGTTTACTGGCAGGCCGCAAACAACTTCACGGTGTATACAGCCACCCGAAGTCCCCGGCCGGAAGTCCCCGGAGTTGGGGACTTCTGAGTAAATCACCAGAAACACTGACACCTCCTCATCTCCACTGCTTTTGTGTTGCCATAGTTAGTCTCTTTGCGTTTATGCGCTGGGCTAATGCTAATAATGCTAATGTGAGGATAATAAAATGGCGGCTTCACAAAACTTTTTGGGAGTTTTACGGGGCGTGGTTTGCAATCCGCCGACCAGCCAATCAGAAATGGGAACCTTTTTCTCCCATGAAAGTACCTGCTCTCTATCAGGGATTGAAAAGGGGGTGGAAAGGTTCTCATTAACTAAATTCTAGTTCCGGATGTTTTTGGTGTGAACGCAAATGTTCGGAACTATATTGGAACTATACTGGGAAAAGTACTCCGGTGCGAAAGCGCCTAATCTGAAGCCCATCTGCTGTTCATTTGAAGCATGGTATATATGTAACTCCACAAGGCCCACGTAGAAATATTTGGGGGGAGAATTTGAACTTTGGCAAATGATCATCTCGAGTGGTAACTTTGTAGTTTATATTATATACAATTAGGTTCTCCCCCTTTCTTAGTTACAAAGTTAAGCATTTAGAAAGATAATAAATTGATCAACAACAAAAAACAGGGTCCAAAATCTTTGATCACCAACTAATTGTCGCAGTAATTTTTCATTCAAAAAGAAAAGAAAATGCAGTTTCCAGCCTCCCAAAAATGAACATTTCCTAATTTCATATTTAACAGAATATCTTTGGTCAGATGGTCAGATGGACACTTTACCAAGTTAATCATCCTTTTTTCTTTATAATTACTGAGTATATCTTTCCTGAATCATTTAATGAAGGAAAAACATTAAAGTATTTGTCATGAAGTGAATACAATTTAAAAAACATTATGTCATGTATACTCGCTTAGATGAATGCAGGAAAAAGAGACAAAATATATTCCTCGAAGATTTTAAAACTGTCAGCATAAACACGTATTCCTGCGAGCAGTAGAAGTTAAGATCTTTGACTGTTTTTTATCTCCGTCTGCTTGACATGCTGGGAATTGTGCCAGCAGTAGTGTTATAAAAAATGCATGCAAAAGTGAATGTGGCTCTTTCTCACCTGCTTTTATCAGGACATGCCATTATATAGCTTGTTTTGTGCATGATCTGATTCAGCCTTTATCTGTTTCCTTTATTTACCCTCCCTACAGTGTGTTGTATTCTGACTTTATCTGCAGAACACCTGCCAATTGTTTGGGTGGTTGCCACATCCCTAACTTGCTTTCCTTTCCTAAACTTTACTGCAGAAGAAGAAAGTTTTGCAGTTCTACCCAAGAGAAAATCCACAGATATCAGAAAAATCCAAGACAGCACTTTGAGACTTCAAAAGAAAAGGACACAAGGCATTTGAATATCTTTTAAAACTCTCCCTAGGCATTTTATATTCAACCTCCACCCACGAGGAAAAGAGATGTCTTATCTGAAAGATGACGGGATGTTAGTTAGACTTCAATAGCAGAACAGAGGAGGTGGTCAAGGCAAAAAGTGTAAGAATGATCACCTCCTAACCCCTCATTGATTTGGACGTTTTTTATTGTGTCATGCAGCATTGTGAATTCTGAGAGCCTTGGTGTCGGAGTGACTTTGTACGCTGGAGCCGGGCGACAGCATGGAGTGCGCTCAGAGACCTTCTGGGCTTCATGCATAATGCTCTTTGTGTTTCCTGGGAAAGGATGGACGAGTGACAGCGAGGACTGAGTCCCTTCCAGAATCTCAAATGGATTACGCTCAGTCTCTCCCTCGTCTCTCCCAGCTCTCTCCATCTCCCTTTTATGCTATTTGCTATCGTTGATGTGGCCTTTCCCTGTGTGTGGCATAAGAACAAAGGCTTTGTGGTTCCTTAGCATGCTACTGCCGTTCCTATCTCCCGCTCCTTCTCTGTTTATCCTCCTCTATCGCTCCAAGCTGTTCTCCTAACTTGCTTTTATCTCTTAGTTTTATCATTTACTTTGCAAGAATGTCTGACCCCTGCTCGAACATAGTCTAAAGTGTCACTTCAAAAGAGTTATTCATGTGGATTATTTCCATTTTAGACGTTGACAGTGATAAGAAAAGAGTGGCTAAGGATATTTGAGTGTGGCTGTTTATACAGTAAAGCCACTTATTTCCTTTCTAGCGGCCAGCTGGAAATACATTCTCCATAGGCTCAAACTGAAAATGGGTAACCTTGCATTAAATAAAATCACCTTGCTATATATAGCCAGAACTCTGAAATTAATGAGGAAAACCTGGTTACTATTACATGGGGTAATAACAAATTCTGTAAATTTCATTACGCCGTGGTTTATTACATAACAGCACATCGCCCATTAGCCTGTTGCACCCACATTTGCAACACCATGAATTATGAATCAGTTTCCTTTCATCACAGCTGGAATGCTCTCCCTGATGTGCAAATTACGCTCAGGAAAACAACAACGGAGTTAGTCTGCAAAAACACAACCTCAAAGCCAGACTGTATGGACCCCAGGCAGGGTCACCACCTAGATAAAATAAAACTTTAAAATCACACGGTTGGTAAATGCAATGAGGCATGCCATGCGAGGTTAGATATGGTTCATTGTCTAAAACAGCATTACCATCACTCCATTGGAAACATTGATTAAAGCCTCCCTCCTATATGTAATGCAGCCAGGGTTGATTCATTTCATTTTTTGAAGTTACCCTAACTTCAAAAAAGGAAATGAATCAATATTAAATGCAATGCAAATATATATATATATATATAAGAACAAATAAATATCCATATTTAGGTGTATCTATATATCTGTCTATCTAACAGAAGAATGTACGCTTTAGAAAGTATCAACACTGTGTCCTCTGCTCAGCATTTAAAAATAAAACCTGCCTTTTATTAATCATATTCAAGCAGTAGACCAACATTGAAAACAAATGAGCCCATACTACAGTTTAAAGCAAGCTCAAATAAATCAGAGCTAACAGAAAAGGCTCCATTTGAATTAAGTACACACAGTTCAGATCACCCACACTATTTCATGAACATATGGGTTCAGCTACTGAACTTAAAAAAAAGAAAGAACTAACAAACAAAAGAAAGAAAGTAGCAAATTCAGGCAGAAAGCGTACAGATTCAAACTGAAATGATCTTCTTTTTTTATGTAACTCGAAGGGAATACCTTTTCTTGTAACCTGTTTCCGTAATCCTCTTCCATGTTATCCGTTACTCCCCAAGCCTGTATGCAGCAGATCGATCATTAAAGGTGTCTGATTTTAACGTCCTGTGGTTTTTCACTTACAATACATGGGATCTAATAGATAAGTCTGTGGCCCTCGGGGCGGAGGATGTATTAACAACAGACGTATGCTCACAGCCCCGGCCACACGATTTCCCAAAGGCATGGACTCCCTGTAGTGCTTTATAATGCTCTCAGATATCCAGGTCAGCCACTAGCTACATCCAAACTCCATACAAGCCCACAAGCAGAGATAAGTGAAACATAAATCAGGGAGGCGAGAGAGGAATGAGCCCCTGGCGTAATGCAAAGGTGATTATGAACTCAAATGTGCACTCTTTTCAATAAAAACATGAAATATGATCGGTCTTCATGAGAGTTGAAAGACGCTTACAAGAACATTAACAAGAGCTTTTCTCTGAGGTGAGGGCAGGGTTGCTCTGATTTAACCCAGTGCTGTGTCAAGTTCAAATTAATAAGAGCAGCATGGAAGTGCTATGAAGAATACAGCAGCATCATATTTCTATGAACCTGTTGCAACAATAAAAATATATGAGGAATATTTATTTTAAAAAGCCCACTTTACTGCACTTAAGCAATATTTTGTATTGATTTTAGGCATTACAGAAACACCATTCCTGCTCTCAGCTAATGAACCTTAGATTAATTGCACTTTATGTGTGCAGGGAGCTGGCTTTTTTATTGATAGACTCTGACCTAAGAATGAACCTATATGAGAATATTGATAGGTTTTTTTACTGTACTGTACATGTTCAACCTATAACCACACGAACACGCAGCCCCTGAAGTTAAAACAAGATGGTACACACACAAAAATAGAAGGGCAGAAGAGAACATTCGGTCCTGAAAAGTACATTTGTGAAAGATTCACCTTAAGACACACATAATCGGTCTTCTTCAGAGCTAGACCCTTTTATCCACTGTACAGGTACAAAAGAGCTTGGATATGTCAAAGTAGGTCTTTCCAGCATTTCAGCATGAACTAAGGGTACAGTTACTATAGGCAGTAAGAAAGCACATTGATCAGAGAGCTTGGATGGCGCGGGGGAAGAAAGCACTCATCTATCATCAGAGAAACCTGAGGGTCAGCCCTAGGCAGCAGTGCTTATGGGTTGGCACAATAAACCCAATCTGTTGGAGGGAAGTCATTGAGGGTTCATGACCTAGAATTCACTGCAGAAGCAACTCCTACTGATTGCTGTTCACAATGTCGTCACCTTGCTCAGGCCAAGAGCTAATCGTCATTGGATGATTCTGCAAAAGGCTGGGCCAAATGAGGGTGAACACATGGAGGCTGAGTCATCTTTACCAGGTGTATACATGATTATAATTTGTAATTTACATCACATGTTTTTGGTATGGTAGAGAAAATGAACCACATACAAATGAAAAAAGCAAAACATTAAATGTTGTTATTTATTTCTTAAAGAACAAACATCACTCATCCATCAGTCAGCAAAAACCATCAATTTTATACTGTGTATTAAGTTGTGAATTAGAAAAAGACTACTTGTTTAGGTATGGGGATAAAGATTGAGGTTGAGGTTCAAATTAACATGCTTTTCATACTGTATGCACAGAGTTAAGTAAAGTACGGTATGAAAGTTACATTTACTTCAAATTTGCTGAGTTTTATAACGTTTGATTCTACCTCTCATGGCATCCCTCATTGCATTCACCAAAAGATGATAACTTCCTATACTGAGCCAACTAGTAGGTAGAGCAGGGCCATATCAACTTACATTAGCTCTCACTATAACAACATAACAGCCATTAAAATGACTAATATCATTAAAGCAGATGGTCTGTTCTTGAACTAAACTAACACAGTGACACTTGGATTGCGTTAAATAACATTGATTAAACCTGATGCCGAAAATGTTTGTGTCTCTACTGTATCTGCAAATGGCAAATAGGGTATGGGTTAAGGAAATCATGGTTATGGCCAATAAACTGTCATTATGGATTCTATAACTGGAAATGCTAAAAGCAGGGGGGGACATTTTTCACCTCCTTTAGACGGATGACAGTGTTTAGGTTTTCATGAAAGAAAGAAGAGAAAGAGGGGAATGAAATGCAACCATCTCCCAAGGCTTGGATGGAACCTGGGACGTTATTGTTACATGGCATGCCATTGGGCAACCATTGCATATTCATTATAGTTTTGTTATGAAGGAATCAAACTCAAAGTCACCATGAGACACATACAAAAATGATTTAGCCCTTCATAAGCACTCATGGTTTACTTTGACTTAAAATGGTTGTTGTTCAAGTTTCCAGAACTGAAGGGATACAAAAATGGCTTACATATTTTTTGTTTTGCCTATTGTGTGTTCTGTCTTAACTTGGAACATATTTCCCTGAAGTACATGATTTGTAGTTTTGAATGTACAAATAATAGAGTTACAAATTTGACTTGCATGAAGGACTACTCAAGGTGGCTCCAGCATCCAGCTTTTGTACTTCAAAAGGTAACATAAGGCTGCACTTTTTTTCTCTGACACTGTATAATCCAATCCCTGATTCGTATCAATGGACCCTTTTGTGTTAAATAACGATGTCAGATTTGCTCCCATTCAGAGATCTTCACAGCCAAGCGTACAATCTTATCCATGACGCAGGGCGACATGGATAAGATGCTGATGTATGCTCACAGAATCTCATCAGACACGCCGTTCCACCTCTGCTCGGCTCCTCTCTCCTTCAGCTTTGCTCTGATTAGCCTCTAAATTGGATTGCAGTGGGGTTCTATCATTTTCATGTTGTTTTGTGTGTGTGCTCCTTCCCCTGCCCCTCATGCCCCACATCTAACTCCATCCTCCTCCATTTTTCAGCTTTCTGTATTCTTGCCAACTCAGCTTTTGTTACACCGAAGGGCTGACACTTCAGTAGAATGTGTTTTTGTAATATTATGCCGTGCAGTTCAGAAGGTGAGACAACAGAACACAATTTCTCCCACTGTGTTAGATATTGTAGAGAAAATATTGTTCTTACTTTTGTATTTGCAGTTTATCTGGGAGGTCCCAGTCCACATTCTTACCCCACAATATGAAATCATCAAAGTTTGCCCCAAGTTACTTAACTATCTAATATTAAACAGCATCGCACCACTAATGTTATATTATATCTACTGTAATAAATACACAACATGAAATGAATCTAAGGCTATAGTATTAAAACCTTTTAGAGTATACAGAGCCTGTAGGGTAATATCAAATTAAAAGCAGCGCAGCTAAGTAGCTCTCTGTTTTTATTTCTATTTCTGCTTTCATAGGCCACTTGTCTCAGAGTGCAACTAATGTGTTCCTCGCATTCATGATTCATAAGTGTGTAGTTGTTTGATGATTCTATTAAGGGCACGATTTAAAAATATTCTATAAAACACTGCCAACACCACCTCAAATATTAATGTAAATATTGTCCAAACTGCCATACACATATCTGTTCCTTGTAGTTGAGAGTATTATCTCATTGGTGTCTTTCAAAAAACGGTTAAAGGACTGGAAAAATGGCATAATCCCTTCAATATACAATTACCTACCTAAGTAACGATCCCCTGCCGTTTTCAAACACCCTCACCAATACAAAGCTCGTAATGTTACAAATCCTTTGATGATGCTAAATCCAGTCTTAATGTCTTGATTTTGTCCATGTGCACCAAATCTCCCACGTACAGATACTTTATTAAACTTGGATCTTTTTTGGGCAGCTGCCAGTCCACAGCCCACTGCTTGGAGAGGCAGAGATAAAGATTCTGCTGGGTTTTTTTCGAGGAGGGAGAGCCTGAAGGTAGGTGATGAGCGGGGTCACCAGCTGAACAAGCCAAGCGTGTTGTCTTGTTGCCCTCGCCTCCACCACTCTGCTTTCAATGCACGTTTCTCCCTCTTCCAGTACAAACCACACATACAGAGGCACACATTCCTAAAAATATGAATCCACGTGCAGCACATACAAACTGTTATCGATAAACACATCCAATACATATGTAAGGCATTCACTCATACCTAACAGTATCAGTAAGAAGAGCTATCTAAAGATATCTAAATCTAAAGTATCTTTAAATCGTTGTTTAAATGTGAATACTTTGATACTGGTTTGGTTTCAATTTCCTCTACAGTACGGGATGGCACTTGATTTAATATATAGCATTGTTGCTTTTTTTTTAAATGTGGGTGAAATTTATGAAGCTCTTATTACATTTTGTGGTAGTACAAATATGTCGACAGTGAATGGAAATATTAAAATAGATGAGAACAGTTTAAGAGATTCGCTCTGGCAGCACAACACGAGGGAGAAGGCTTCAGACGGTATCATTTTTAGCTGCTTGTTTTAAGGACCTCTTTCACTGTCTGGACCCACAAGGTGTTTCCATAAATGTACTGATGTGAGGGAAAGATCTTCAGCCTGAAGATGTTATGGATGAGAGCCACGATGCTGTGCTTCCTGTTTCTGACCACCTTGATCACAGATATTGTCTGGCTGTATCGTATCCTGCAGCAGTGTGATAAATAGATAGATGAAATATGTGAATACAAATATATTCTCACGCAGCAGCATCAGTTGGCAGCAACATTACTCCACTGGTGTGCCTGTTAACAGGTATTTCCTACATCCTGGGAGAAAAACATTTTGTAGTTGAAAAGTGTTTGGTCCAACCTTTGGGAAGCTTCTTGTCTTAGACCGATACCTGTTTATGACATGGTTGAACCTTACTTTTCTGTAGACGGGCAGAGAATTCTTGCTTACAAGTGCTGTGTTCACCAAAGAAATGGCAATCGTGTCACGTCACTGCCGTTAAGACGGCCATTGTTGAGTGTAAGAAATGTTAAGCGTTGTCATTGAACTTTTTGACTGTGATGAGTGCACCGATGTAACCGGTGTGGTTAAGCGGTCTCTGCGTTGTGTTGATAATGGACGAGACCCGAGCCAGCGTAAAGTTGAGAGACGATCTCTGTTTAATCACTGACTACAGATAAAACGATCAGTTTTACATAAATTCCTCACAATGACTCCTCTCACATGGAACATTTTACGAAAAGGCAAGAGGAAACGTGAGGGACACAATATATAGGGGGGAAAGTCCTCACAACAAAAAAACTCCTGAGCACAGCGACCACACTTCAGAGGTTCGGCCCACTGATCTCTGACCTTGCCAGGTATTTAACATTCAATAAAATGAAGAACACAGAATCAAATAATATAAAACACAGAATTTGTGTGATTATACAAAATTAAATTTACATCTGTTACACCAACAGGGACTCACAGTGCACTGAATGTACTGTTCATTTTACCCAGCTTTGTAGTTTATTTTTCTGTAAATGGGACCATATTTTTGAATGATATAATGATGTTAAATCAGAGACTATTGGAGCACCAAAAAGGAAGTTAGCATGACTCATCTTTTGACAGGAAACCCCCCACAATACCCAAGCCCTCTGGCCATCAGCATGCCTTCTCTTGATGTCTCCAGCCTTCTGAGGAGAAATCTTTACCAGAAGAGAAGGGGGCGACCTGAGAAGCATGGCCCCACCATGGCCTCATATTGTTCAAACACACGATTGAGTGTAAACCCTCAACAGGCTTTGAAGCCATTACTTTTTCACAGGAACAGCTGAAAAAACACTCCTTCCCCATCTGGAGGGTGTGAGTGAGTGACAACAGATCACAGCTATTTCTGTCCATGACCACACCTGCTATGATGTCTCCAAGCAACAGCATGTCCATAGTTTTCTATTGTTTGTAAGGTATACTGTTTCTCATCCTATGCCACCATTTATAGTTCATCTTCTGCTGCAAACACTTATATGCTAGTTCTATTATCTGAGTTAAAGGGGCAGTCGACAGATGTTGTAATTGACGATACAGTATCTTTATAGTGCTTTCTAGCATTTAAAAGAAAAATGTTTAATCAATTTCAGTTAAAGAGGGATCATGCAAATGTTCAGGAGAACAACCCTGGTGTCTTTTGGGGTTGACCTGCATGGGGCTTGAGAGTTTTTTTGAATATTTTTGCAGAAAAGTAAGCTCCCATTTAATATACATTGATTAGATATACTTTTATGATGCATTGATCGTAGTTTGGGAAATTCTTTCAAGTTTGACCCATTATCATATCCTGCAGCAGTATCACATATAAATGTATAAATATGTGATATCTGGGAACATTTTGCATTGTCAGCGATCGATTACAGACTGTCGTTAAAAATGTTTTTCTTTTAAATAATAAGTTCTCTTGAGAAATAATTTCTATGCAAAATGTCACGCTTTTGACCTAACAAACCGTCAGCTATTCGTTGGACAACGTAAATAATGTGACACGCAGAATATATAAGCCAAATATGATCTTAACCCTTATGTTGTGTTCTGGTCTCCCGTGACCTGTTTCAAGTAAATTATATAATAACTACGCTCTAGTTTTTTTTTTTTATCGGAACAAGGTTTCATGATATCCTCCACAACAGCTATATAAACACTACAAAACTGATTTTGACCATTTTTAGCCAAGTCTGAAGGTCTCTAAAAAAAAAAGTGTATAATTTGGTGTTCGGGTCTTGGGAGACCCAGCAGAATTGTTTTGGTTGACTCAAGGTCAAATTTGGCCCAATCGAGATTCATCTTTGACTTTAGACACCCCCCCCCCCCCCCCCCCCCCCTTCATCAACTGTAACAATAATTTTTCGCAACATGCACCTGGTCTCCCCTACCTCTGCCCCCCTCCCCCCACGGGAACTCGACCTTTCTCAAAGAATAATGTACACTAACACTTGAACCTGAACACACACATGCACGTGTGCAATATAAAATTACAATATAAAATTACAACGGGATTGTACGGTTATGAATACATAATAAGTTAGTTATGATGTAGTTAAAACAATATTGGATGATAGTCATGTTTTTTTGTGTGTTTTGGACTGAGATAAATCATGGGTCCAAATTTACCCGCGAACACCATGAACGGTAACAGCTTTTAAACACAACACAAAATCAGAATCTGAAATGATGAGCTCATCAATTTATTCCCAAAATTGGAAATGTTACTTGGAACACTAAAAGATAGAAATACAACAAATTCCACCACAGTAACCCTTCTGAAATTAGGATTCATGGGAGACCACCTCATATTTAATGTTTTTTAATCATGTTTACTGATTGCCGGAGCAGAATTCTCCAGGTGTGTAATTGTAATTCTGTGGCTCTTCCACGTCCTGAAGGAGGGATTGTTCAACTCTGAACAGAATGTATTTAATGTCTAATAAACACCTGCCGCGAGGTTTGATAAAAAGCCCCTCAGCTGAACTTTTATAATTATGAGGCATTGCCTTTTGGTTGCTCTAATTCTCGCTCACATTCACTTCTTCTCAGTTATGTGTTTCCGCCGTTGGTCCTAAAGCTGAGCCCTCTTCCGCTCAGAGCACATTTCCTGCCTGTGACAGCTCCTCTCTGGGGAGTGACACTCATTCTAGTGTGGTGGAGTGAGAGAGGAGCCCACAATTCACTTCTCACCCTGTAGTAAAACGGACTACACACCAGGGCCGGAGAGACTAGTGCCTCACATTTACTTGACCTTGTATGGACTAAGTTTTTCTCAGCAGGCGGCGGCCGGGTGCTGCTCTGAAATACTGAGTAAGAGCCGGAAGAACATCCCCTTAAGGCGACTGAATTATAGTTCATGTTGGGTTCAGATACAGGTGGCGGTCTTTGAACAAATAACTAAATAGCTATAATAAAGGGGCTGTTAAAACATAGAGCTGTGGTGAGAAATACCGAAGTCCTTTTTTCACATATCTATCTTATGCTACTTAATTCTTCTACCTCACTGTATTTCAGAGGCAAATATCTTACATATACTTCAAACACTCATAATAACTAGTTACTTTTTACATTTATTGTAAAAACCCATGATATGTATGCTTTCATGTAGTAGGCCTACTGTACTACTAATCAACCCAGTATTTTAAAAAGTGTCTACTTCAACATCAAAATGCTCTTATATGATGTGTGTGTTGCTCATAAAAACAGGGTAATATAAAAGCAGTGTAGGCAAGGCAAGGCAAGGAAAGGCAAGTTTATGTATGTAGCACCTTTCAACAGGCAATTCAAAGTGCTTTACAAAAGTAACAAGAGTTGCAGCGGACCTGCAGGTTTCTGGGAGTTTGTTCCAGATATTTGGAGCATAATAACTGAACTCCATGTTTAATTCTGACTCTGTGGACAGAAAGCAGACCCTCCCAGAAGACCTCAGAGTTCATAGCAGGAGATCGGAAATTAATGTTGGGCTTAAACCATTAAATGCTTTAGAAACCAGCAGCAGTATTTTAAAATCAGTTCTTTGACAGACAGGAAGCCAGTGTAGAGACCTCAGAACTATTATAATAATTTAAGATGACAGTATGTATACCTTCACCTAAGTAAAGGAACATACATGTAATGTTGTAAGAGTATGTGAAGTCAAGGATACCAGATATCCCCAACATGAAACTGTAACCAGCACAATATATCCATCGATGATTTGCCCAAAGCTCGAAGGCTTTTATACCTGATTTTACAATGGAAATGTAATTCTGTTGAAGAGTTTCTGCACGCCACATGAATGCCCTTTTTGACTTTCAAAAGAGAGGGCTCCAGGCAAAGGTAATTCATGCCAGGCAAGAAAAGAAAGAAACCTTTGTGCAGCAGGCAGGAGAAAGTATTCCGTGACTCACAGCCTACTTCTCCCCTCTTGTCACACACAGAGGCTTTTACTGGGGCACAAATCACTCGTGAACAATTCTATATTCCGTAATTGCATCATAACACGCTTCACATTCATTCAGTCTCAGCGCATTCACCTATTCAGGATCATCAGAGCCCTTTATCAGCGGGCTGTGTGCCAAAGGCAGATTGAGAGGTTGCCAGTCCATCTCAGTGCACAGATTCATAATGAAGTTCACACCTGTGGAGGAACAAGCGAACTTCAGAAGGCCGCAGCATTATGGCTGTGCTGCCCACTCAGCCTCTGCAAAACTTTATCTGCTTTCTGTTGTCAGAAACATACATTAATATTGGCAGCTCACAAAGATGCAGATAGTTGATTGGTTACATCTGCAGATATGTCTCGGATTGTATACAGTGTTGACACTAACAGGCTTTGTCTGGTGAATTAACGTGTAATAGTATGTGACAACATTAGAAGCAATGTCACTGTGACAGAATGCAAATAGGATTGCCGTCTTTACATGAAACATGTATCATGTTTCTTTGTGCAGTGATGTGAGATTGTATGTTATACTTTGAGTGGGAGAGAGTTTCTCCAAAGCTTGGCCTTTTTAAAAGTTTAAATCTCCTCTTTTTGAGCCTCAGGGGCTGAACAGAGAATTTAAATGTTCAGCAAAAACGGAGGTGAAACTTTGCACAAGGTTGTGGAAAAAGAGCTGGATCCTCCAGGCGCTTGGTAATGTTCTGACCCCGATGTAAATCCATCAGTGCCATTTTGCTAATGAACTGATCTATGATTTACACTGTCAGTGGAGCTCGTTTCCGCCTCCTCTCGCAAAGTGCTGACAGCACCGCTCTGTATTCGCCAGACCTTTTGTGTTATTGTGAGTAAGCTGATTTGTGTTATTCATCTTAAATCCCTGATCCAGCCTGGTTGTCAGTTGATAACTGTGGGTCACTGCATACACAAGGAGAAGAAAATACTTTAGGGGAAAAGTTTTATAACATAAAACCAATTACTGAGCTACGCTGGGTGCGTGGTGTTTGCATACAGATCTTACGCTTATGTAATTCATGATGCATAATCCAGATGCAGCACATCTTTGCAACAATAACAAAATGTGTTTGAAGCACTTTTTTTTATCTTTTACATTAGCGATAATAAAGATGATTGAGTGGCCCAAAAAAATAAAAGGTTGCATCCGTACAAAAGTGTTTTTTCCACATCTCTGTGAGCTCCTTAAGTGATCACAAGGTGCGCTGGGAAAAGTTATGAGCTGCGGGACATCTGCGACATTAAGGGAACATCCTGAGGTTTAATGAGGCTTAATGTTGCAGATGCGTGTCTCCTGCAGAGTGAACCCCACTTCACACAACCTGGCACTTTTCGTGAGATGAGATTTTAGTGTGAAAAAAAGGGAAGCAGAAAGCGTTCACGATGTGTCTTTCTTTTTGCAAAACTCAGAGAAATCTCGCAACGCTCAGCAACAACAGTCATTACATTAAATGAGTGCATCTCAGTCCATAAGAGAATATAAGGCCTATATCAATTTAATATTGATTATATTACATTGATAGTCCATTTTAATCCCAAGGTCATTCAAGCTAATTTGAACACTTGAGGTTATATAAACTCAACTAACATAAATAAAAACTCTTGTTGTGTGTCAACTTCTTAACAAGATGTGTTAAAGCTCTGGCATGAATAGTAAAAGAACAGAAACTTGAACAAATTGGTAAACGTTTATGTGGTCTGTTGTGAATTGAGTAGAGATTGGCCTGGGATGACGTTAGATCCTGGTAAACCCTAAAAAGTTATTAAAAAGCAGAGATTACACGTATACATTTGTGAAATGACTTTAAAAGAACGTGTTGTGGAATTCTATTAAAATGGACAAAACAAAATTAAAATAACGTAACTTCTGCTTGGGATGAAGTTTCCTTCGTTTTTTAAGTCACAAAAGGTTTACATTTCTTCAAAGAATTCTGCACAAGTGAACTCCTGGAACACACGTCAGTTTTCTTAAGGAGAAGCTTAATGAGAAAATGCATTGAGTTGCAGAAGATAGTACAGAGACCATCCTGAACATAATGTCAAGATTCAAGCTTTCTATCAGGAACAAATGACAAAACTATAAAAATAATACTAATCTGGAATAACCCTTTAAGTTTAAATGCAAGAGGGCATGTGTGTTTGCTAGCAGCCAACAAGCCTCCTGCATGTTTTTTATACAACTATTTTCAAATATATGCTTTATAAATTAACTTATTTCTTTATATTATATGTTTGAATGGCAATTACAAGCTCAGGGCCAATATCAATAGTTACAATTCCTCTAGCGGAGAGAGTGTGTGTTTCACATGTTATTGTCCTCAGGTCTTTTATCATGAGGCATATTTCATTGATTGTTTTTGTGGTAATTCACAGAACCGCTGTGATGGTGATCTGCCTGGTCTCCATAGAACGTTATTAATTATTTTTAGAGCGTGGGGGACGGGGTCATGGTGTGAAATGGCACTGCTCCAGTTTATATGAGTGATTTCCCTAATAGTCAGACATGCAGCTATTTGATTTGTAATATATGTGTATTACTGTGGCCATGGTGTAACCTAGAGAGATGAATCACTGACTAGGGAACAGGGGAATCCTAACTACATTTGCAGATAATAGCAGATGCTCTGCTGTCCGCGGAGCTTCTCTACAGAGACTTGTCTGGGTGAGTGCTGAGATATGGGCCCTATTCCAAACCTACCCCTACACCCTCCTTCTTCGTGAGTGAATTACATATCACTTACTGCTGAACAGGACTCGTTTGATCAAGAGGCTCTATTATGTTTTAGGGGGATTTCCCTTTTACTGTAGTGTTGTATAGGTTTGTGTGCATGTAAATGATTTGTAAAAGGGTAAAACCCCAAAGTTCACGCCAGAGGGAGAAAAAGAGCATAATATGTCCTCTTTAAGATGTAGGGTGAAAATATAGTGGCAAACTTTGTGACGAAATTCCCTCTCCGGCAGAAATAGGAGCTGTCATAACATTTAACTTCTTCTTAAATTGAAATAATATTTATGAGCCTCTTGGTTTTTGCAACATTGTCTGTAAATATACAAAACATTACAATCAAATATACATATATATACAAAATAGTTGTTAACATCTGTTTGACAATATCAAATCTCTCTCTTATTTTGCGCAGTATACACGAAAGTCTTTGCATAGAACTTTCTGTACTCATTGTTTCCATGACAGACTCAGATTAAGGGTTAGGGTTAACAAAATTGCACATGGTCAGGTAGGGCAGCTGGTTAAGGCAGGACAGATGCAGACTCGCTGTTGTTTAATAACTTCTTCTTCCCACTAGTTAGTATGGAACGGCATTTAATCAAGGGGGTGGGGGGCAGATTGGAACTGAGCCATTGTGTCTTCTTCCTGTTGTGATAGAGATTCAGCTGGCTACTCTCACCTGTTCTGAGCCCTGCTGTCCTCTCTCTTCCAGCCTCAGTGCACCTCCATCTGCAACCAGTCAGACACGGCTCCACGCTGCTCGTTGAAGAGCCTCAGGGATAAACGGTCCTGAGTGTTGACAATGGCTGTTATTTTATGAAGAGTGTGAGGGGCTGTGTCTCTTTATTCGGCTAACCTGATTACAGTCCTTCTCTTCCTGCGCGAGCACACAGTGTAATCTAAAAGCAACACCTGGGCCACTAGGCGATTCAAAATAGACGGCGTGCCAAAGTACTGGCACGTCCCCAAAAGGAATTAAGGTGGGCTATTCAGGTCTGTCCTGACCTTGGGGAGGTGTGCATACTGGTTTCTGCTCTCAGAGAAACAAGTCTTTCATCACAGAGCCACTGTGAAATGTATGTTAATCCGTCTGGGGTTGGGAGGAGGAGAGAGGTTCTGGGGGGACACAATGATGAGAGAGAAGGAGATGAGGAAGAGAGGGCGGAGAAGGAGAGAAAATTGGTTCAAACGGGACATTTAAGTGGACCAGACGGGGGAGAAAGAGACATTGAGAAAAATGATAGAGAGGTGACAGGCACAGGAAGCCAGCAGAGGGAACGGATAGAGGATCCAGGGTAGACAGATGGAAAGACAAGGGCACATTCACAGTGCAGCTGAACAGCTCCCTGATTCTGATTTTTGTCACACGTCAAGTAAAACACAGATTTGATATTTTCAATGCGATGCAAAGAGCAGCGTGACATCTATTTCTTTCACTGGTCTGAACCTGTGGACCACAGAAAATTGGGATCCGAAGCATGTGACAGGCATGCGACTTGACAGCGCTGCCATGGCGATAAGGAAAAGGATATTTCACCTGAGACAGCTGACATTGTGTTGTTGTCCATACCTGCTTGGCTGAACTCTAAAGCAAGATATGCAACTTTGCAAAAATTAAATAACACATTCATTCTTTTAAATAAAAAAACTCTTTACTGATCAGCAACACCAAACACTCTTACTGGATTCTGTAGTCTGAGGGCTTTTACTTCATACCAGTGGAATAAAACAATCAGTGCTGCTGAACTTTGACATGCAAACCTGGCTGTTGTGTTGACCATTAGCAAGTTGTCTTGACAGTGTTGACCTTTGAGAAAACAGAGGGCCAGAGAGTTCAACATGACAGCTGCTGTTGTAGCACAATAGCTGTAGAGCAGAAATGTCTTATGTTTCAGAATATGAATTGCTTTAATAAAAAAAACAATGTTTCTGAGACAGTTACACGAGCCGATGGGACAAATGAACGTATCACGCGTTCACGGTGAGAGAGTCAGCAGCTTCAGGTTCCTCAGTGTCCACATCACTTAGGACCTGACATGGACTCTTCACACCACCACCATCACCAAAAAAGCTCGACAGCAGCTCTTCTTCCTCCGCAGGCTGAAGAGGTTCAACATGGACTCCAGGATACTCTGCAACTTCCACAGGTGCACCAAAGAGAGTATCCTGACTGCTGCATCACGGCCTGGTACGGCAGCTGCACCGCCCTCAATCGTAAGGCTTTACAGAGGGTGGTGAAAACTGCACAGAACATCATCAGGACGGAGCTGCCATCCATGGAGGACCTTTACTCCCAGAGGCTCAGGAAGAAAGCCATCCGGATTATAAAAGACCCCCATCACCCCAGCCACAAACTGTTCCGTCTGCTGGCGTCTGGCAGGCGTCACCGCAGCATCCGGACTGAAACCACCAGACTCAGGGACAGCTTTATACCACAGGCAATAAGACTGTTAAACACCTGAACTGTTGAAAAAGCATCCACAATATTCATCTGGCTGCTACTTAACAATTATTGATCTATTTACCTATTATATGATATTTCAATGACTTGAATAGACTCTTTTTGCACTATTTCACTTTTTTAAACTATTTTCTTCTTGTATTTTTTTTTTACTGGCACTAGTGTTTTGTGTTGCACTGTTGGAGAAGCCTGTGACACAAGATTTTCATCGACATAACTACTCTGTAGCTATGTTCGTTTCACAAATAAAGAACCTTGAACCTTGAGCGTCCGAGCTAACTACAATGCCTTGTTTGCCTATTGTGTTTTAACAAAGTCATATTTAATCTAAATGCTTAGTATTCAAATAATGAAAGTTATTAAAATTATGGATAGGTAAAACTCAAAACAGCCAGTTAAAATCTCAAGGCTGTAGCAGCAACCTGTTAAATACATAAAATCATTTAGTTCAATGGAAATTAAATTCATAATCATGCATTAAAATATTTAAAGTTTAAATTCTAATTATGACGCACCGCACTTTGGGAATTAAGGTGAGATTTATTGAAGGGGATCACAAATCAAAACGTTGACACAAGAGCTGTTTTGCAGAGAGCACTAACACCTGATATTAACCCAGTTTCATTTTGTTTTGAGATGAATAAATGTTATTTTGTGACATATTATGACAGTATTTTGAATATTTACGTGGTGAATGTGATGATCAGCCCTGCCAAAAAAAACAAGAAGGTCCTATACTCTCCATGTTTGGTAAACTAAACATATCTAATGACTATGGATCAATTAAATACAAAAAGTGTATATGGCCTGGTTATTGTTATATTCAGTCATTAAATAAGTGTAATACTTAAAGTTTAAACCGTGCCTCTGCTGTGGAGATATCCTACAGTATCCCTGGACATACATCTAAATTAAAAAAATTCTGAACCTGTTTTGACATTAAAGATGAAGTGAAGTTCAAAATGAATAAAGGACATAAAACTCAATATTATTCATCTTGTTCTGACACATTCACTCTCACTGTAGATGGGCAGTCTCAGGGCAAATGGTTTGAAAACATGTTATGTACATATAAAGATATACTTGTTTTATGGATGTTTTGATATGGATGTTTGTGTGTGTGTGTGTGTTTGTGTTCGTATGTGTGGAGGAGTTCAGCACAGCCCTCAGGCCGACACCAACACAGAGAGAGAAGAAAGGAGGCAGACAGAAGAGAGGATGCATGTATGATCATACATTACAACAAAAGCATAGTTTCCAATCCTCTAATCTCACTCACTGCTTCTCAAACTACTGATAAAATGCCTCAGGTTTTTATTAATTTAGAACTGTGTTTTGGAGGACATCCACCCGAACTCTCATTATTTTGCACCTCTGTACCCAAGTATGTCTTCCCATTGCACAACCTGGCACATGTTGTCTCTGCTTTGATCACCTCTGGTGTATAATTTAAGCAGGATAGAGAGCCGAAGTCCCTCCCTTTCCGGTGGAACTCCATGGGACCTTATTTCGGAAAAATTATGTATTGAAGTCAACGGCAAGAGAAGAATTATCTTTCGATCCTGTTTGAATTGTTCCATGAATTACACATGTTTGTCAATTTAAAAGATATTTTTGCAAATACATTCTTTTTTAAATTGTCGTAAAACTGTGAAGTAACACTTTTTCTGGTCACCAACACCAAGCTGGCCGTCACGTTAGCACATTTCACCTCTTTCTTTCAGAATGAGGCGAAAAGTATTAAACGAAGAAAAAATCACTACAAGTCTGGGCATGAGAGCTGTAGGCCTATACAGTATACACAAAAGGGGAGTTAGTCGGCTCCGTAAGAGCCGAGGTGAGTGTTAAACGAGTGTAATGTGTAACGTTAATGTCAGCTAGCTTACATTAGCTAACAAGGTACACTCCCGTGTTTTGTTTGAGTAACAAGTTTTCTCGTTAAGAACTGCGTGATATGTTGTGGATGACATTAGTGTTGGTAAGGACAAGGTACACAGAAAACTAGTTGCTAAAACAAAACACGTGTAACTGTTAGCTAATGTTAGCTAGCTGACATTAATGTTACACATTACACTCGTTTAACACTCACAGAAACCTTGTACAGCCGATCCCGCATGTTGGCTCTTAACTCCCCTTTTGTGTAATAGCAGCTCTCAACATGCCCAGACGTGTCATGATTTCAACCTCCTTTAATTGAATACTTTTCCCCTCATTCTGGTGTTGGTGACGTGTATTGTGAGAGACCAGAGATGTAGTTCATTGAGCGGTTTCACACACTAATAAGTGTTACTTCACAGTTTTACGACAAACTGTAACTTTTTTTACTTGGAAATTACTTTTTAAGATTGACAAACATGTGTAATTCGTGGCACAATTCAAACGGGATCGAAAAAGATAACTTTTCTCTCGCCATTGACTTCAATACATAATTTTACCGAGATAAGGTCCCATGGAGTTCCACCGGAAAGGGAGCGACTTCGGCTCTCTATACAGCCTGATCACTAGCTTAATATTTAGCTCAAATCAAAACCTATCCTGCCGATGTAGTGGGGCTCTCTAAATCCTGCTTTTGTTCCACTTTGCCCGATAGAATATGATGGAAAACATTTAAGATATTTTTGTGAAACTTATATAGGCCTATCTCTTTTGGTGAGTTGGACACAGGAAACATACATAACTGACTTGGGCTTTGACTGAAATCAAAAGTATTCATTTTACTTTGATTTAGACTAGCTAAACGGACAGCTTTTGAAAGTGCCTTAAGAGCCAATTTCGACAAAAGTGACTGCTTTTGAGCAAGGACTACCAGTACTAAAAGGAATATGAAAACAAAATAAAGTTACATACCTAACCTGAAAGCTAGTAGCCTACTTGGTCAAATCAAATAGCAAAGACACATACAACAGATTGTGTATTGACTTTGAAGAGAAGTAAGATAAGTACAGCTGATGCTATGACTTTTGACAGTGAGGAGCTTTTTGCGGAACAGACAGATGTGAGCAGCCTAGGTGTGAAAGCGGACACAAAGAGCTGCTGGTACACAGCGAAGACTCCAGTCAAATCACTCGGCTCATGGCAGCCTTTCCTGTCTCCATCTATTGAGTGGAGAGTGAGAGGCGCCTGGGCTGCCTGAGTAACTGTGGGATCAGGTGGCTGTTCCTCCCCGGGCCATCCGATCCTGTCCCGCCATCCTTCCTCCCTCTCCTCTCCTACAACTGATCAGCATGCACGCTGCCACACACTCTTACCCTGCCAAGAAGAGTGAGGGCGAGGATACTCTGTAATCTATGGCTGCCATGATGACTTTGAGAAGCGCAGTTGTCACCTCCCATCCCCTCTCACCTCACCCTCTTCCCCAAAGTCGTAATCCTGGAGCTGTCACTGGGCAGAGAGTTATGCTCGGACTGGCGAGAGGGTATTTTGTCATGGAGATGAAAAGGGTGAGAAAAGAATGTGGGCAGCGGGAGGCCTATAAACTTGTTTTATTGCATAGCAGGGAGGCGCTTCTGTGCAGCACATGCTTTTAATTAATGATACCCCCACATGACCCAGCGCTACTCTGCGCTGTACGTCCAACAGCCGGAGTGCCCTCAGTGTCAGAGAGCCGCCCGCGCACATCATGGTGCATCCATCCTTAAAGTGAGCACAATTTACAGCTGCAATATTAGCCCATAATTCTCAGTAGGATCATCCCTTTAGTTTTTACAAGTTTATACAAAAGCATTCTGCATTCTGCATTCAAGTTCTGTAAAATTGGGGCTTTGACCGAGATTTCAGTCAGATAGATTCGACTTGTTATAATAAAAATGACCTGTACATTTCCTTGAATGTAATTATCGAAGACCCACGGGACAATACGTCCAATATTTACTCTTTTTCTAACAATTGAGACAAAACTTGGGAGTATTGAACCAAAGACTGACAACTTTCCCAAAATAAGAACAATCTAGGACGTCTGTTCAAGCAGTTTATTGCAAAACACATTTGTGTTAAGCTGCATCCTCTAGAAGCAGAGTAATATGATACTGAATGCAGGACTTCTACCTAGGTGACCAGTGTTCATTTCCAATGTGAAACCAGAAAGTCAATGTAAATTATTTTAAATAATGCACTTAGGTTAACTTAATTGACTCACTTAACTTGCGTCAAAAAACGTAAAGGTCCCATGACATGGCCATTTCTACTGATCATAATTCCATTGTTGAGGTCTACTGGAATAGATTTACATTGTTCAATTTTCCAAAATCACATTGGTTTCTCTTTCTCATACAGCATCTCTGTATAGTGTATTCACTCTCTGTCCTAAGGCTTGTTGTAGCTCCTGACCCCCCCTCCCATGAGCCCACATGTGCTCTGATTGGTCAGCTCGCCCACTCTGATGAGTCCACCGTTACAGCGGAACATCAGTGATTAAGTTTTACAATGGCTTTTGTTAGCAACCAGAAAATGACACCAGTAATGACAAACAGATGAGAATGCTGCGTGGGGTCTGGGTGCCGTGTTGGCGGGACGTGGCGGGGCTCGCCTCTCCGCCTTTTGAGGCTCGAGGAGCGGAGACACAGTGTGAGCTGGATAACTGGTGTCGTTTCCTGGTTGATGCGTAGGGTCTGCGAGACAGCGAGACACTGCGGAACTCAGCCTGAGCACACACTCACAGCCAGGCAGTGAGAGTGTGTCTGCGTGTGTGTGTGTGTGTGTGTGTGTGTGTGTGTGTGTGTGTGTGTGTGTGTGTGTGTGTGTGTGTGTGTGTGTGTGTGTGTGTGTGTGTGTGTGTGTGTGTTTGTGTGTGTGTGTGTGAGTGAGGAGCTCCGCGGATTGGTCCAACGTCACTATGAACGTTACGTTACGTCACTATGACCAGGAAGAAAAAAATGGAAAAAGAAAAATCTCCAACAGAGGGTTTGTGACTTTGCAGACCTTTTACATGCATACAAAGCTACATAACACACAAGGAGACGGGTAATAACCGGAAAAGCATGTCATGGGCCCTTTAACCTAAAATATAAACAACGGTACTTATTTTGAACAAAATCGTCTTTTATTTCTTCTACCAAGTTATTTAGCCTCAACCAAAAAAAACTTGGACATGTTGACAACGTGGGCCTTTCGTACACTTTGAGAATAATTGGCAAACGCCCTGTTCTGTCGTTCAGCTACGTTGATGACATGTTGCTTTATCTTCAGAATTGTGTTATCATAAAACTATACTTTTGACCATACAATGTGGAATGCAATGTGAATTCATAGCTGCTTGTCAGAAAGGATATGAAAAATACATGGGACTCAGGTAGGAAAAGTGCAGGCTAACATCAAAGCCATCACACAAAAGACAGGAAGAGCGGCCGCATGAAACATTGATGAGGCACTTAAAACTAAGATTAAAAAGGTAGAGAGGAAAACAAAAAGGAATCTTTTATAACTCATCATAAACAATAGAGGGGCTCCGCTTTCACAAGAGAACTCCTGAAATATAGATAACTGGCTTTGCGACCTAGAATGACCGGCTAGCTGAACCAAGTCTGTCTTTGTCCGCTGTGATGGGCCTTGATAGTGGGTCATGTATTATGGATGCCATGTTGGAAGTTGGAAGAGTTCCCTGCCCTTCACTGTTTTATTAATCCCTTAACATTTGATTTTAGACCTTTGAGCTGGGATCTTTTTGTTTTTTGGAAAGGTTGCATTGGTAAAAATGTGTGACAATTAAGGGGGATGTTTTTGCTGTGAATCGATGTCAGAAGAAGTATATCTGCGTCTTGCAGAGCAGCAAAAGCTTTTCAAACAATTAGAAAAGTCGGCCATTGATTGATCTCGTTGTATGAGTCTCTGTTGGTATAAGACAGAGGCTATATTGCTGCAAGGGGCTTCTTTTAAAGTGTTCAGACAGTTTGGTGCCTGGAGTGTGAAATCTGTGATATCAATACTGAAATCGGAGTCTCAGTCTCTCTCTCTCTCTCTCTCTCTCTCTCTCTCTCTCTCTCTCTCTCTCTCTCTCTCTCTCTCAGATGAAGGAGACAGCCCCAGATCTGTGCCTTGACTTAAATTGTTTGCTTATCAGTCTCACTTGAATTGCTTTAACAGTGAAACACAGAAGCAACTATTTCCCGATCAAAATCACGAGGTTATTGAGAGTTGTATCACGCTCCCAAAAGTTTCTGGGATTGCAAAGTGGGTCCATCATTTAAATACAGACATACAGAAATGTAGCAACAACAACGGGAACGTTTGAGATGAAATTTGGTACAGTCACCCATGGTCACCAGAGGATGCACCCTTATACATGTGGTCTTTTGGTTTATTGACAAAAACATGTTGACACTTTTTTAAATGTTTAAATAAAAGTAAACTAATTGATTAAACTAGACCGTTCAAGTCAGCTTTTTTTAAATGATTACACCTTCACATTACAGTGTATAAATGTATATTTATTATAAGCATTTATATAATAGTAATTTAAAAAAAAAAATGTTTCTGTATGTACTCTTATTTATAAATCTCACTTTCTCTTACTTTGAGGATGTATGCATCACACCAAGCCAAATCCTTATACTGGGAAATGGGAAATCCTTATTAGCAATAAAGCTGCTTCTGATTCTGAATGATATGAAATTTGGTTCAGATATCTTCTGTGCTCAGAGCTCATAGTGATTCAGTGATCCTGAGTGAGTGACAACGAATTATCAAGATTTTGGTCATCCCCTGACATTTACTCTTAAGTGCCAATTTATCTCAAAAGTACCGCTGTGCTACCACGGCTTCACAGAGCTGCCAGCATGGATGTGGACTCGTCTTGTTTATTTGAGCCCCCAATTTATCCCTCACCGTCAGGTCCTTTCCATCTATTGCCACATAAAAGTATATTTATAAAAGAGTACTTTTGAATCCCCACTATTAATACAATTGCTTTATATTTTGTGTATTTAACTTTGTAAGCTCTCTCGCCTTTTATTTGAATGATGCAAATTTACATTTAATTCCTCTGCGACGCACATTAAACACACTTTGGATGGTAAAAAGTGCTCTATGAATAAATAAAATGAACATGACTGTTCAAGTGAGCTTAAGAAAATATTAGCTGCAAAGGATTCATGCTCAGAAGCAAAGACTCTCTCACATCACAGATCTATACTAGCTATTTATATGCATGGCATTGACGAAATTGTAATTCTTAATGTCCTGATTTAACTTCATGGTACATTTCACATGATATCACTCTGCTGGAAACACATCACTGTACATTTATAAGCAGCGGCCACTGATAAGTGCGTCCTGACAAGTATGTTGCCGTCATACTGCGGGCGTGTAAATCCCCTTAAGGGTGGAATTAGTCATTTTAATAACAACTTTTTAATTACATCAGCTAGAGGAGAGGAGCATATATAGAAAAGTGGTTATCCAACAGCCAAAGCTGGGATGCAGATCATGTATTTTTTATGAGCTCTTGGTAAGATCAGACATCGTAAAGGGCCAAACATCTGTGGAATACTTAGTTCTTCTAAAAGCCACAAATGAAACGAACACATCTTTTGGGATGTGAAGTAAACAGCAGCGGCAGGGACATCGGCCTACAATGGCGACTCTTGAGGGGGGAGGCTTGGCTGGCGATGACCTTTTAGATGGTTTTCATATCGCCCAACAGGGGTTCTGCTCATACTGGGCCTATTTCCCAAGGCTGTGTTTTACAGAGCAACCGAAAGTGTTTTAAAAGCATAGAAAACACAACACATATGTTTTTAATCTTGTTTTTCGGGCACTGCTCACACACAGAATCACATCACACCCTCCAGGCCCGGAGGGAATTAAAGGGGATTTCATTCAGTTTTCAGTATAGATTTTGTTTGTTTGAGAACCTTATAAAGAAAGGAAATCCATTGCTCTGTTGTGCTGTCGCTTGAAGGTTGTGAGTGTAGAGAAAGAAATACGGTCATGAATAATAAGGAATTCTGAATGGAACTGTCCAGCAATTTCCTTTCACTCTTGTTCTTTTAAATGTCAACAACGTGTGTGTGTGTGTGTATGTGTGTGTGTGTGTGTGTGTGTGTGTGTGTGTGTGTGTGTGTGTGTGTGTGTGTGTGTGTGTGTGTGTGTGTGTGTGTGTGTGTGTGTGTGTGTGTGTGGTCATGAACAATGTCCTTAACGATAAATGTGAAATTGTATATGTTTAATATTCAAATGAATAAAAACTATCCCTCACTGCCCGATGGGACAATGAATACAATTGTTTTTTTTTCTTCTTTAATCATTTTCTTAGAGGAAATGTCTGAGTCACAGCTGCGGTCTGTCTGATAGCTGTGAATATATTAATGCTGAAGCTATTAACAACATTAAGTAGGTGTAATTTCAATACCCAGATCTACCTATTGAAACGCTGAACTTCTGTAAGTTTTAAAGGTTATATAAAACGTTTTTTTTTCAATATGCCCCTTCATAGAAAAACCGAGGTCAGCTTGAGGTCAAGTCAAAATGAATGAATTCCAACAGTGAACCATTTTAATTGCAGAGAAAGCCAAAAAACCCACATATATTCTAGTATCACCAGCGTCATCCTCCTCTCCTCTGCTCATCCAATCTGATGAAGGTATTAATTTAAGGAAATGTTTGAAATCATAACATGTAATAACAAGGAATTGTTGCTATAGTAACACATCAATTTAACTGCAGTTGTTAACAAGGACATATTATGCTAATTTTAAGGTTCATATTTGTACTGTGTGTCTCGACTGAAACATGTCTCCATGCTTTAATGTTCAAAAAGCTCTTTCTTTTTCTCACACTGCCTGTGCTGCAGCACCTCTTTTCACCCTCTGTCTGAAACCAGAGCCCAGTCTGCCCTGATTGGTTAGCTGGCCAGCTCTGTTTTGATTGGTCAACCGCTTAGAGATGTCCCGCCTTTCAGTTTATCCTGTAAAATGTATTGGAGCGCTAGCCAATAGAAGCACGAGTGTTATGGAGTGATGTCACACAGTGAACAAAGTACTCCAATGGAGATGATTCAGGAAGAAAACCTACAGAACACACCAGAGGAAAAGGAAACTCCATACAGCATAATAGGGCCCCTCTTGTATGAATGTGTGCCTGCATGGCTATGTGTGCTTACAGTACTCTGCAGTTATTTTGCAATTGTGGTTACTCTTGTGAAACCTTCTTCAATTGATATAATGTTGTTGATAATTATTCCATATACAACAACAACAATGACCACCTCCAGTCCTGACTGAAATGAACTGCTGTATTTGTCATATTCACATGCATTATGTAATCACTTTGTCTCGGATTAAACGATTTCCAACATTGCCAAGCTGGGTCTGTAGATTCTCTATCAGCATGAGCACAATGGTATAACCTTTTAAACAAAGGCTCACTTGCTCTGCCTCAGGCCACACTTGCCAGTTTGCTTTCTTGTCAAGGCTGAAAGGAGACGTACATGAAAGAGAAGTGCACAAAGATGAAGGATGGAGAACATTGGTGACAAGTCAAAACTCTGACAGACAGACGCGGAGAAGCTGATAGCTCTCTATTTACATGTCTGGAATGCACATTTACACATCAAACACTTGCTCGGCTTATTTAAAAGCCATGTGCTTCCAGGAGATGAGCAGAAAGGGAAATCAAAACAGGGAAATTGTTTTGTAAGCATATATGCACACTGATGTGCACGCAAAAACACAATAAATCTATCTGAATAAACAGGAAACAAAATGCACCCAGGAATATGCATTGCAAGATATGCACACAAACACAATGAGCAAGACGTGAAAAAAACACACAAATAAACATTTTGCTTTGATATCAGATATTCACACCAACATCAAGCGTTCATATCCACCAGCTGCCGTTAGGGTAAAGAGCCAATAGACTTAACATACTGCTGCATGATACACACTTAGATCAGAGTTCGCCTTTTTCTTTCAGTGTTGTTAATTAACACATCGTAAAGAGGTTATACTCACTCAAATGGATATAAACATGTCTGTTATGCAGATCGAGCGTTGAAATTGAACTACAGATGACTAAATGGCAAGATTCTCGGTTAACACAGATTTTCTAAAAAATATCTGTTGTGAGTATTCTGTAATTGCAGCCTTCCTAAGTTCAGTATTAAATGATAGAAATCATAAATTCCTGTACATGTCCAGTTTAAAGAGGACATATTATTCATATTTTTACATTCAATCTTGTGATTTGGCTTTCACCTTGAACATGTTTACATACATTACTGTTGAAACAACACATTTGCCATCACACTGTCTCTCTGAATGTACCTGTAATCCGCTTCTGTCTTAAACGCTACATTTTAGCGCCTGTCTCTTTAAGACCAATCCCTGAGGAAAAGTCCATTCTGCTGTATATGTCTTATTTCCCAGTTTGTGTTTTAGTAAGCACTCCAGTTACCCAGATATATATACCAATAAGCCTTGAAAAGTAGTTTTCATAATATGTCCCCTCCAATATATTTTCCAAGACATTTGATGTTTAAGCAAGCGCTTCACATTAAAACATTTGACCATCTGACTTTATGTTCATTATGCAATGCTTAATATTTAGGCACAAAATGACTTGGTAACAGTTAAAATAATTGGGTATGGTTGGAAAACTTTGTGTTTTGGATTAAACTGTTAACATGGTAAAGATTTGGAGCCCTTTGTTTTCATTGTTATTCCTTCACACTTCCAACCCGAGAGTGTCGTAAAGACTGGAGATTAGTAACTTTTTAAATGCATTGTTAAATACTTTAGTTTGCATGAGGACATTCATTCTTGCCCCGTTTGTTCAATTAATGTGTTTTATGATGTTAATTAATACAAACATTCAAAGTGTTTCTAAAAGACCCCGATATGAATTTAAGCAAATTAAAATGAACTACACGGTGGGGTAGCTTTTTACACATTATTTGGTGGATAAGTCTTGGTTCTTTTACAGCTATTTGTGGAGCTGGAGAACATTTAATACTTCGTTAACAATTACAAAAAAAACCTAGGGTCTGGTCTGTTAAACAAAAGCTTATTCTATCACGCTAAGGATTTGTAAAAACACACTCTTTACATTTTGTTTAATCTGAGAATACATTTCTGAGGCAACAGGTTTTGAAGGTTTGTGTCTCTGCCCTCATCTCTGATATTGATTTCACGCCTGAGGCCAAATTGTTTTCAGCCCTGGACATGAGTGGAGATGTGTGAAAGCTTGTTTTGGAGCATGGAGTTTGTTTTTTATTTTAACCCTAGTTATCCTTGACAGGGTAATGTGGTCAGAATTTCCGGTATCCAAAATAAACTAAAAACCTGTATCACTGATTTAGTCAGATCTATTACAACTGTCTCTCAGTGTGTGTGTGTGTGTGTGTGTGTGTGTGTGTGTGTGTGTGTGTGTGTGTGTGTGCGTGTGTGTGTGTGTGTGTGTGTGTGTGTGTGTGTGTGTGTGTGTGTGTGTGTGTGTGTGTGTGTGTGTATGTATGTGCGTGTGTGTGTGTGCGTGTGAGCTTTTATTTAATTTGTTGTATATGGATCAATATTATTTTTTATGAAACTGAGCTGTGTATATCATTGCATTGGCTGCTATTGCAAAGAAAAACAATCCACTCTAATGCGCGTCTCAATGTAAAGAATAATTTCTCTTTTGTGCATTTAGCGGATGCCCTTAATCGCCAATCTTAACCGTAAGCAGCACAATAAAGTGAGATGAAGTTCTCCTGATGCATGGCTTGACTCAAATCATGGGAGAAAAATCTATGTGACGGTATGGATCCATCTTTTAATGTTATTCATGTATGTTAGTTACTGGAAAACATGCTTGGCGGCCATCGATCCTGAGCCTTTGGGCCCGGAGGCAGAAATGTCTTTATTGTATTTCACCTAAACCGCCCTTTCATCTTACTTACAGTATCGACAGCTCATAAGGAGAGAGGATGAGACACAGAACAGAGAGACAGAAGACCGCTTACTCTGGGCTAATTTGTTCCTGATCAGTCCATCCACATTGTCTGCATGCACATCAAGAGGACATTACATAAGAAGTCATGCACGAGTGATGGAAATATCAAGAGGTGGTACAATTCATTTGCACAGAGATAACACATTTGTATATATAACACACAGAGAGAAGGAGAGACAGTTTTTACTGCAACGCATCCAAATATATCTAGGCGATGTGTTACCAAATATGCAGGACCTATTTATGTCAGTGAGCATCAGTGCATCCCACTTACAGACACAGAGCACTGCTTCCACTCCTCAGTACAGCGGGGCATACAGTTTGTGTCACACACATGGAGACAGTCTTATTGTTTAGGGAGTCACCTTTTAACCCAGATTAAGTGGCTAGATTACACCCCTAAACAGGATGTGGACTTCCGAGCCCGGAAGACGCTAATGTTTAATAACCAACTCAAATAACCGTGACTAAATGAGGAGGAAAAGAGCCTCAGAGGCAGATAAGGATCTACTGAACAGTCCTTTTAGTTTTAATTATGTTTTACTTAGTAAAGTGGTGACTAAGGCAAAGTCTTCTAACTTCTATAGTCTGTTTTAAAAGTGTGTTGTTATCACATTGAGCTTAAAGATAGTGAGGTGTTTGCAAAGAAAGAGAGGCGGGCGCACCGGAGCGATGGAGGATTGGGAGGAGGGAGATGGTGAAGCATGCAAACTCTGAATAGTTTCTCACAGCAGAAGGAGCGCTGCGCCGAGACGTCAGGCTGCACAGCTCGATGCTAACCACACTTGGCAATGAGGGGGCTCGACTCCTCCCACCCATGCAGGCTCCGGGGCCCACCGCCTCCCAGGAGGCTTCCTGGTGATTGAAATGGAAATTCGGGAAGTAATGCTTCAGAGGGAGGAAGTGTCTCGCTCCCCCTGCCAGTCAGTCTGTCTGTTCATCCTTTATTACTGTCACTCTCTGTTCACATTAACCCATAATCATTCATGGCACATAATCACTTACAGTATGTCCAGCCTCCAAATCCACCTGCAGCCTCCAAAGTTTTAAAGTTTCGGAAAATTTTCCATAGATTTCGTTTTTTCTAATCAAATGGAGACTTTGAAGGACTGACACTTTTGTATTGTTTTAAAGGGGCCATATTATGCTCATTTTCAGGTTTCATAACTGCATGTTGTGCCTCTACTGCAGGGGTGGGGAACCTTTTTCCTCTCAAGGGCCATTTCAATTTTTTCAACATCCTCCGAGGGCCGTACAAATTATTGACCTCTGCTTAAAAAAACTAAAATCACAGCCCATTCATTTCGCCTTTCTTTCATGCTGTGCAAAGAAAAAGCAACCTCTTAATCCAGATATTTTACCATGACTCGCGCATGCATGCACGTGCACGGTTGTGGTATGACCACCACAACAGAAAGATATGGACACAAGATGTGTGCAAATGTATTTAGTTTCATATCCATGTGGACATGATTTAAGTGGGGGGGGGGTACCTCACACCCTCTAGGGGGGTCGGGGGGCATGCTCCCCGGGAAGATTTGTTTTTAAATATTGAAGTTAAAAGCATCAATCTGGTGCACTTTGAGAGCAACATGAAGAGATCTATACATCTCAACACCCATATGAAACAGAACTGTAAGCAGATTTTCTTTTTCTTTATGGATATTTTACAAATCACTCCCCTTTCAAACTGTATTCTTCTTTATGAATAACAACTTTGTTTTACTGTCATACAGTATTTTATACCTGTTTACTTTATTGTCTTATTTTTTTATAACTATAATGATCATATCAATAATAATAATAATAATAATACATTACATTTATAAAGCGCTTTTCCTGGTGCTCAAAGCGCTTACAAGCAAGTAAAACAAAATAACAACAGATAAATAAAGATAAAATAAATAAAGATGATGATAAAGATGTGCCTTTACCTCACTGGTTGGAGAAAAAGCTTCTTATATTCGTTAGCATAGCTAGCTAACCAGATGCTAATAACAACAAAGTTATTGACTGTATGATCAGTATGACAGATGAACAGATCGCCCACTGGGCTTACAACTGAAGACACAGCCACGCAGAAACTGCGGCATGTGTACGGCTCCTTATGGGTACTGCAATTTCTCAAGAGCCGGACCGGCGTTCTGGCTTTCTGGTGCTCTCTGTCAAAACTGCACCCCTGTCAGACACGTTAGGTTCGTGTTGTGTTCAAGGACCCTAATCTTGGCCAGGAAAAACAGGCACTCGCTCTTTTTCTTTTTTTGCGGTCTATATTTCTTCAATGTTTTTCTTTTTTGCGTGTGTTTATAAATTACCTCGAGGGCCGTACCAAATGGTCTCGCGGGCCGTATACGGCCCGGAGGCCGTTGGTTTCCCCACCCCTGCTCTACTGTGACATGTTTTGTCACAGCAGAGGCACAACATAAGCAGAAACATTGTGACGTGTTTTGTCACAGTACGCTTTAATGATCAAAAAGGCAGCTGAAGAAATTCAACCTGCCAAAGACAATGATGGTGAACTTCTACACCTCCATCATCGAGTCCATCCTCACCTCCTCCATCACCATCTGGTACGCTGCAGCCACAGCCAAGGATAAGGGCAGGCTGCAGCGTGTCATCCGCTCTGCAGAGAGGGTGGTCGGCTGCAATCTGCCATCCCTCCACAACCTGCACGCCTCCAGAATCCTGAGGCGGGAAGATAGTGGCCGACCCCCTCCCACCCTGGACACAAACTGTTCACCCCCTCCCCTCTCGTAGGAGGCTGCGCACCGTCATGACCAAAACCTCTCGCCACCTGAACAGTTTCTTCCCCTCCGCTACCGGCCTCTTAAGCAAGGCCCGGCCCCCCCACTGACACTTACCTCTGTAATGCACTGCATTAATGCACACAATGTTCACATTTCTTATTTTATATTCTATAATTCACTGCATTCTATTTCGCTGTAAATTACTGCTTTATTTTAACTATATTTTATAACTGTGTCCTTACATATTTTTTGTTTTTTATGGAGATGTTTTGTTTTATATTTTATGTATGCACCACGACATCAAGTCAAATTCCTCGTATGTGTGAACCTACCTGGCAATAAATCCGTTTCTGATTCTGATTCTGAAAGCACTTCATTTTTCTCACACAGCACCTCTTTTCACCCTCTGTCTGAAAACAGAGCCCAGTCTGCTCTAATTGGTCGGCTGGCCGGCTCTGTTGTGACTGCCAACATAAATGTAAAAAATCTGTTTCATTGAAGAGTTTAGTTGAGTTTCCTGTTGATCCAAAGTGCATATGATCGTCTATTGCCCTCATAAGAAGCCTTTTAATCTTTACAACAGCTATTAAGTCATTTATTGAGGTCTATAAACTTTGAAGGATTATTTGAATTATTTGAAGTATTAAAGTAACGGGGTATGACAGGAAAGTAAAATCTGGTATATTCATTTTGGTGTCACCTTATATATGTTCATGTGTGTTAAATTTGAAGGGACAAAGTATCCTTTCCTCCCCCAATATATTGAGGTGAATTCTGTGTGCTTAGAGAAGAGATGGGAGCATGGGACACCATATTTGGAGATAGTGCCAGACGCTGGAATGCTTCCCTCGTAAAAAATGGGTGTGTGTGACACAATCTTGTAGCAGATGTGTATGTGTTTTCATTGAAGTAAATATAAGAGCTACATGATTACTGGTCAACTATACCTCTGTTCTTATTCTTTCATGTGTGGGTACTAAATGGCTACAAACATTGTGGAGAAATTAGCTTAAACATCTTTTATTACTCCATATGAAATGGAAACAGTTTTTATGACAGGGACGAGAGAGGTGGGGGAGGGACGCATTCCAGGAGTTTCAGCATGTCAATTGTCAGGGGAATCGACTTGTTTTCAATAGAGGTGTGTGGTTAGTTACTTTGTGTTAATAATAGCAGTATGTGTAAAGGAAGCTGGAAATATACAATGTGAAACCTTTTATTTGAAGTAAAGATGTGAACAATAGCTCAAACAAATGGAAGGGCCATAGGTAAGCCTGTGAGAAGTTTGACTATTTGGAAAGCATCTCTAATACTGCTTAAGAGCATAGGTAATGTGTTCCTCGTTGTTATTGATATGAAAGTAATTAACATGTATTACGTATATTTAGCCAACTATAACAACTATATCTTAAAACATACTTTTAACTTGTGTGTGGCAGTCAGGAGGCGGGAAGATGGACTCAGGGACACAGGGCCATAAAGGAGATGTGTGTGTGCTGGCTAAAAGCTGCTGTGTCGCACTGATTGGGTGCGACAGGCCATGTGTTGATCTCTGCCAATAAGATGACCTCTGGGGGAATGCACGTACACACCTCCTCCTGTGTTTTAGTATGAAAGCCTGTGTTTTCCTTTGGTTCGCGCTCTTGTTTTTCTCCAGCCGTTCCTGAGACCTGTCTCACACTGGGGGTAGAACCTGAGCCCGGAGTACTCTGCAGAGTGCTTCGTGATTTCTTTGTATTTTGTATCGTTACTGTATATCATTAAAGCAGGATTATTGTTTAACTTGTATTCTGGTGTTTCTTAATCCCTTCCTTTTTCCCGAATTCACCTAGCTTGTCAAACGACACGCGGAGACGAGGTTGGTTTTAAACATCCTCCAAATCTCCAACAAATGGTGAACCCGACGTTTCTGAGTGGGGTGTTTTCGGGGAAGAGACCACCAGCGGCAAGCGGACGGAATAGTCCAGGGCTAAACATCTCGGCCTCTTCTGACAACTACAAACAGAGCTCTGTACAATAGGCTACCAGGTGAGCAAACACGATTTAATTCGAAACCTGTGATTTGACCATATTCCAAATTTTAGGGTTGTCAGACGAAGTTTACAGTGTTTTTTTATAGTAACAATGCAAATGCGTGTTTTAGTTGTTAAAACCGAATATTGAGTTTCGGCAGGCCAGAAGGGTATTAAAGTCCCTGGCTTGGAAGTGGAGGTATAAGAGTCCCCACAGTTAAAATCGGATATCAAGTTCCGACAGGCCAGAAGGGTATTAAAGTCCCGGGCTTGTAAGTGGCGGTATTGAGTCCCCACAGTTAGACTGTCTAAGAGTAGTCAGTTGGTTGTATTAAGTCTCCATATAAGACTGACCCAAAATAACGAATCCACAGCTCGACGGGGCTGGAGATGAGTTATTTGTTATAAGTGATCCAAAGGAGAGTAACGCAAACTTCAGAAAGTCATTCTGAAGTGACCGGGCCTCACTATATCCTTTGGTGTGTTGTGAATATTTACTGGTAACAAGGACAGTAAGTCAGATCAATAGATATGAAGTCTGTGAATATTTACTGGTAACAGAAACAGCCTAAGTCAGATGAATAGATACGAAGTCATAATGAAAGGAGAATTTCAACGGGAGGAGCGTGAGTTAAGAGCTTACGAGGACAGTGGGTTCAAGCAGAAAAATTGAATAAAAGGATAGCAGAAGTGTTAATTGTTGAAAGAAGCCCCCCTTTTCCAGAGGAGAGGCTGAGAGCTACAGCAGGGGAGAGAGAAGGGGGTGTCAGTATTTGTCTGTGAGAGTTCCCCCACCCTTTTTCCTCTCGAGAGCAGCAGCAGCAGCCCGGAGTGTGTCTGCTTGCTTTTTCCCTAGTGATCTGAAGTTGGAGTGAAATACATAGAAAATTAACAGATCAAGGTGTGATTTGAAGTGGAAGATATATTGAAATAAATAAGAAACAATGGTTTGCTGCTATTTAAATATAGTCTTTGAGAACTGATTGATACCGTTGCATTGCGTTGTGAATTTCATGGTATTTGTCATTAACAAAGGATTGTACTTAATTATATTCCAAGGGGAAAATTATATTAAATACAGGAACAAAAGAGTAGAAAGTAAAGAGAAGATTTTTGTGAGTTCGTCAGAGGGAATCTGTTAATGTTTAAGCATGACAGAGGTCCTGCACAAGGTTTTACTCCAGCCATCTCACACGGTTACACAAAGGGGTGATTTATGAGAAACTTGTGGTCAGGAGAAATGAGATGTTTTGGAGAGTAGACAGAGAGAGAGAGAAAAGTAAGGTTGTTGCTAAAATATAGAGAGTAAAAGTTATATAAAGTTAACTACTATTCGGGAGAATGTCATATTGTTGAATGAGTAACCTAAAATAAGTGAAGATGGTGAAATAGTTTGATTAAGGATACAACCGGTAACTACTGATTAAATACACAGTGATGGTGTACATGAACATTGAGAGTAGATTAAGTTGTTTGGTTCTTCATGCTTTTCACCAGAAGTCATTTGAATTGTTATTATTTTTAAGTCGTGTTGTTTTGTGTTATATTTCTAGACTATAATGTACCCACATGCATGTGGTTTCTTTGTCCCAGTTCATTTTAAAGTCAGCCGCCTCATGGCTAAATCTATTTGACCCCATGAGGTCAAGAGTCATTCTGTTAGACCACCATCTTGTGAAAGACAAATCATTGTTCTTTTGTCACATTTTGAATTAGAAAAGAGTTCATTTTGCTAGATCAATTTATCTATAAATGTTGTAGTGGGAGTTTTGTGTTTGCTAACATTTTTAGGAACGACAACACTAGGAGATGAGTAAACTCAAGAATCCGTGGAGTGTAAATACATTAAGAAAAACACATTTTTATACTCTAACTTTTTGCACATCATAGACAAGGTATTTAGACAATATAAATAAATATTCACCAAAAGTAATAAGTAAAATGGAAAGTAGACATGGGCCTACACTTGAGTCAAAGTATATTACTGTGATCTGATCAGTGTGCTCTGCAGGTTTACTATTGTTCTAAGTAACAGTGGGATTTAAAATATTGGAGAAAGTATGGAGATGTTCTTTCGTAGTGTGTGAAATATGTGATGCTTGAAACAGGTATTTCAATTTATGGAAGAAAATGGTTTCCTGAAAGACTCAGGTTGGGTAGATATGTAACAATGGATGAAACAATTTATAGAGGGAGTTTTTGTAATATCATTAGTAGACATTAATGGTGTTGTTTAGATGGCATTTAGCAACTAAGACAGATAGTATGATTAGAAAGAGACAGAGTGGAAAGGGTTGGATTGATTCAATCTCAGTGTGCTAGACTTCTTATGGATAATGCGTCCCGGGACCTGGACTCCCCCTCTGAGTTAGAAAGGCTACGACCCCGTCCCTCCAAGCAGACAAAAGACCCAACCCAAAAGGAGGCTCCTCCTTCTCCATCAAACAGACAGAGAACCGGAGCTGAACCGTCTCCACCTGAGGCATCCAGAACCAAACCGCTTGCTGACATACAGAAATACTCTCATCAGTCCCTCAGACAGGGCATGAAGCTGAGCCACGAGATTTGGCACAGGAGCAGAGTGGGGGACATGAGAGCAGAATCCGCCCTCCATGAAGCAGCAGAGAGGCTGTAAAGGGGAGATGAAATGCAAAGCAGTGCAAGAACAGTGGCATGATGTGGGCTGCAGATGTGACTGGGCCAAAGGCTGCCTAAAAGAGTTACAGCGGATGGATTCAAGAGCTGATGGACTGAAGAGAAGACAGAATCAGAGGAGTTGGCATGGTCGATTTGAAGTGAGGAGGTCGGGGTCACGGCTTGAGACAACCAGGGGAGGAGAAAAGGAAAACGGGAATGAGTGAGTTTACACATAAACACACTTATTCACAAAACGCACATAGAAGACACCACATTTAAAGAACTTGAATTGACTTGATAAATAAGTAAAGATAAAAAGAGGTATTAACCATGAATTAATCGATTGGTAAATTCAAAATAGCAGTAAAGAGGAAACTATTAATGTAAAATGAGAAAATCATCCTAAAAACACACTGAGGGTTAAAGGGGGAGACATGAGGGAAATATGCACTACACTTTAAGCAGGGGGTGTTTTGGAGTAGCACAGTGTAGAACCATATTCTTCAATCTTTCCATCATATTAATAAATTATTCTTCAAGAGATTTTTATTCATGTGTGAATAAAGCAGTGATGTCATTTGTTACAATATTGATTTCACCATTGTGGCATAGTTATTACCATAGGAGGGCTTTAGGATGGAAACTGTTTTTAATCCTTGATAGAGTAAAGGGTGATGGTTGCATGTTCGGACACCCAAGGTTCCACACACTGCTAAAGAGTTTAACATTGTTTTTAAGTAGACCAGAATTGAAGATAAATGAGTATAATGAGCTATGAAATGCAGAGCTACACAGATCCTAGTAATGTTTTGACTTAAGATAATAGTTATGTACACAAGTTTCTGAATTAGATTTATTAGACATTTTAATACTACTTAGTTGTAAATAAATTGCAGTAGTAGTAGTACTATTATGAAGTGAGTTTTGTACCAAGTTGCAGGAAATGTGGGAAGCAGCCGTCCCGATGACAAGTTAGAGATATCTGACTTAAGGTGGTAATCGTGAATTGATAAATGATGGCGCTCCATATATGACTGATTTCTGTAGACAGAGGATACTGGCCTATGCTGAAATATCAAAGTCTCTGCAGAGCACGACACATGGCCAATGAAACTGAGACCAAATGAACTTTGACCCTGACTGACAGTGTGACTTGAGAAAAGCACTATCAATGACTGACTCTGGGGCTGACCAAACTTGACTTTACAACCTGACAGTGTGGGTGTGAATGAATTTCTGCATGTGATCAGTGTAACTGCATGATTCTAAAACAATAACTAACCGAGCATGTCTTTGGACTAATACATTATTTTGGAGCTCCATGGGAAACACAGGTTTCCTACGATTTCACACATTTGGAAAAATGCACATGTGACCCGTTTCTAATTCCCACAGGAGTTGGCGGTTTGCAAATGTAAAACTCAAACTAAAATCTAAAGATTCTGTTTCTTTTAGGACTGCCAGCTGGAAATGAACACTTATTTTCCCTGGAGTGTTTACTGTGAAAAATGATGGATATACTTTTGTGAATGATGTTTGGTATTTTCTTATAACCACTGGTTACCTGAAGGTTTTCTTCCCATACAGGATTTTATTACACATGTTTACATGTGTAAAAAGGGGGAGTGTGGGATATTTTCATTTAGGGACTGGAAGAAACCTGCCGCCCCAACTCAGATGTTCAATCTGACCATTGATTGACAGTTTTAGATTTAACCTGCTCCATATCTGGGGATAAGATACTGTTTGATGAATGTTGACATGTTTCTAATATTGATTGAGTTATAACAGGTAACACAGATGCAGAATCAGTGGCCAAGGGGCTACTGAGAGAGGTAATTCCAGAATGAGAATGAGAAGGTGAACTGTGATAATGAAAACAATTTTGTAATATTTCAACAGGTATTAAAGTAACTGAGGTTTGAAATGTAGAAAGAACATATTACAGCTAACTTAAAACATAGTAATGTAATGAGATAGAATTTAATTTAGACAACATCTTGTAACTAGCCTGGTAAAGAAGTAAAAGCCATAGACTGTTTAGATCATTATGGGGATGTACATTTAATTTAAAGTCATAATAGAAAGACATTTGATGACAGTATGTTGGATTTCTGTATTCATTTTTCAGCTTGATAATATCCAAGCAGTGACAGGTAGAAGCAGTCTCGCCTGGAAATTATTCACTTTGTCAGTATCATGATTTTAGTTGTTTTTAATCCATAACATTAGTGTGTTCCATTACCAGAGACATTAGCAGTTCATATTATATTTAGATTTTAAATGGGATCTCAAGGATTTCATTTATAATAACACAGATGCTTGTCAGGAATTCAGAGCTATTGAGATATGTTATTTAGTTCACCTGAAGATGTTGGGGTTTATTTTGTTGACACAGGCCAAGTATTAGAATTCTGAAGCGGCCTACCAGCGGTGGGTCAAACCCCTGAGGGCCCAGAAGCCCTGAGCGTAGACTTGAGGGGTGGGTATCAGATTTCTCCACACAGGTTGCTGACGCCAAAAGGGGGACCCGAGGAGCAGGAGGCCGACACAGCGGAGTTCGTCTGGCTGAAGGTCGTCAGGCCTACGTGACTCAACCCCAGGTTCTCCGGCCTCTACAGAGTGACCCAGAGGACATCTCATGCCGTCCGCCGAGGAGCAAAGGGGGACATCTGGTACTACTGGAGCCAGTGTGCGGCGAGGAACACTCCGGCTAGGACCTTGGAGGACATCAGGATGGACCTGGCTATCGTCAACGCGGACATCCCTACAGCAGACGACTTGGAAGCAGGCATCAGCGGACTGGAGGAGAAGGACCTCGCGGACATCCCGACAGCAGACGACTTGGAAGGAGGCGTAAGCGGGCTGGGGGACTTCTCGAGGCAGCAGAGGAGTCTACTTCTCTCTGATCAGATTCATCAGTTCCACCTTTGAAGGAAAGGCCGCATCTCCCCCTCCCTATCAGCTGCCCTTGTTGGCGTATTCCGCTGAGGGGGGGGGCCCTGATGATTCAACAACACGCAAGGATGCTGCCGTCTGGCACTCAGGCTCTCACTCTGATAGTTTCTTCACTGTCATTGGAGGTTGTTTTCTGTTCTCAAGGGTTTAATGAAGGGGGACAGACACCGTATTAAAGAAGGACAGTAGTTTTGTTTCAAATGTCTTATGTGTGTTGGTCTCGTTAATGCGAGACCAAAAAGGGGGAATTGAAGGATTATTTGAATTATTTGAAGTATTAAAGTAACGGGGTATGACAGGAAAGTAAAATCTGGTATATTCATTTTGGTGTCACCTTATATATGTTCATGTGTGTTAAATTTGAAGGGACAAAGTATCCTTTCCTCCCCCAATATATTGAGGTGAATTCTGTGTGCTTAGAGAAGAGATGGGAGCATGGGACACCATATTTGGAGATAGTGCCAGACGCTGGAATGCTTCCCTCGTAAAAAATGGGTGTGTGTGACACAATCTTGTAGCAGATGTGTATGTGTTTTCATTGAAGTAAATATAAGAGCTACATGATTACTGGTCAACTATACCTCTGTTCTTATTCTTTCATGTGTGGGTACTAAATGGCTACAAACATTGTGGAGAAATTAGCTTAAACATCTTTTATTACTCCATATGAAATGGAAACAGTTTTTATGACAGGGACGAGAGAGGTGGGGGAGGGACGCATTCCAGGAGTTTCAGCATGTCAATTGTCAGGGGAATCGACTTGTTTTCAATAGAGGTGTGTGGTTAGTTACTTTGTGTTAATAATAGCAGTATGTGTAAAGGAAGCTGGAAATATACAATGTGAAACCTTTTATTTGAAGTAAAGATGTGAACAATAGCTCAAACAAATGGAAGGGCCATAGGTAAGCCTGTGAGAAGTTTGACTATTTGGAAAGCATCTCTAATACTGCTTAAGAGCATAGGTAATGTGTTCCTCGTTGTTATTGATATGAAAGTAATTAACATGTATTACGTATATTTAGCCAACTATAACAACTATATCTTAAAACATACTTTTAACTTGTGTGTGGCAGTCAGGAGGCGGGAAGATGGACTCAGGGACACAGGGCCATAAAGGAGATGTGTGTGTGCTGGCTAAAAGCTGCTGTGTCGCACTGATTGGGTGCGACAGGCCATGTGTTGATCTCTGCCAATAAGATGACCTCTGGGGGAATGCACGTACACACCTCCTCCTGTGTTTTAGTATGAAAGCCTGTGTTTTCCTTTGGTTCGCGCTCTTGTTTTTCTCCAGCCGTTCCTGAGACCTGTCTCACACTGGGGGTAGAACCTGAGCCCGGAGTACTCTGCAGAGTGCTTCGTGATTTCTTTGTATTTTGTATCGTTACTGTATATCATTAAAGCAGGATTATTGTTTAACTTGTATTCTGGTGTTTCTTAATCCCTTCCTTTTTCCCGAATTCACCTAGCTTGTCAAACGACACGCGGAGACGAGGTTGGTTTTAAACATCCTCCAAATCTCCAACAACTTGTAAATATTTTGTAAATGGAATGAAGCTACAAATAAATAAGGGCTCACTTGACAAGCTACTCAAGAACAATCTGTTCATATAATTATCTTTATGTCTGTTTATTGCTGCTGGCATATTACACTAGTTAAATATAACAAACAGAAGAGCAGCTTGTCTCATTTCTCTTTTAGAAAAGAAGATATCAAAATCTTTAAATATTTGATTTATGCAGCGCTAACACTTTAGGAACAAAGCAGCCCTAGGCAAGCAAGAGCTTTGACAGCAGCTGTAATGCAATGTATTCAGTCTGTGTGTTTGGAAAGGTCAATAATGACGGCCACGGACCCCTATAATCAAAAAGCCGATACCTCTTTATAGGGCAAACAGGCCGGAGCCGGTCCCCGCTGCGCCTCTCTGTCCAACCCCGGTGTGTGTCTCTCCGAACAATACCAAACAAAACCACACGCGTCATTCCCCAGCTATCATGTATTAAAAGATCAGTATCCCTGCACAATGGAAGAAGAATTATATGCAAAGTGAGTACAGAGCGTTGGGTTCAGTAGGCTGCAACCTTGTTTCCATAGTGAAGAATATCTATCCCTGTTTGCAGCGAGGCTGTGGACAAAGAGAGGAGATGAAGTGAGGAGGCCAGGGTTCACGCTATACACGGAGAGCAGTTTTGTTTATTTAGAGGTTACATCCATGACATGGGCTCTTTGTTGCTGAACTGCTTATTAATATGGCAACATCCTGACAGTAATACATTTTATTTATAGAACCATTTTCAAAACAAAATAACAGAGCTTTACAATGTAGAAATGACAGGCAAGCAATTATAAAACTATTTAAAATGTCAATCTGTTTTAATTAAGAACGGCAATGCTCACATATTGCTAAGCAGAATAACATGTTTACTCTGTTCATCGGCATGCTAACATATGCTAATTTGCTCAAAACTCAAAGTATAGCTAGGGTTAATGTGGGTGTAAATTTGTAAATATGGATAGAAAACATATCTTATATAAAGTTAATAATCAAATTGCAACTTCTGGTAGATTAATATTATAATTCAAAGGTTACTTACCTGCAACAAAAACCTTTTAGACCCATTATACATCTACTGCAGCTAAATCTTCCCTAAACCCATGCTGCTGGGTTAAATGTAGAGAAGAAACAACAGATTGAGAAAATAATTTTAGAAAGAGTGAACAAACATAGGAGGAACTCTAAAAAAGCAGATATGAGAGGAGAATAAATAATTTGCTTTGTATCAATGAATACGCTTTAATGTGAAGTCAGTGAAACTCCTTTTCAGCTTGAAAAAGAGCGGGGGTTTGTTTTCAGTGGCCTTGAATACAGCTCTATTCATCTTAGCTCAGTCAATTAGCGCTTTTTCAGGCGTGTGTTTTAAAGTCCCAAGCACTCAACTCGTGCTTTCACATTGGTCCTTTTTAGACTGTCTGGATTTCCTCTTGAATGAAAAGTGAAGTTTCATTATAAAGAAAGCAGCTGTTAACATAAGCATCATGTCGTTCCTGTTGCCTCTGTGCATGCTGAAACTTTTACAGCTGTCAGTTATGGAGATGGTAAGGACAATGATGCTTTGTTAGCGATGGAGGTGCTAGCTGGATACTGATGATTGGGGTATCAGTGACAATAATGACACTTGATCGTACATGATCTAATAGGAAGACAAACAATCTGACATTTTCATACCGGTAAATGTCTTGTTGTTCTGTTGTTGATTAACAAATACAAATGATGATCGAACATTAAACAGTGATAGATGGATAAAAACGCTTAATCCACACTAAAGCTGGTTGAGTGATAGGAGGCTCTCTAGAGCTAAGCAAAGACACAACATTAACATTTTAATTTAATATAGTAAAAAGGAAAGTCAGACGACCAACTTATGTTTATTTTCTGTCAGCAGCAGGGTGCAACGCAAGTTGCTTTATTAAGTGTACTGGCCGTTAAGGGCTGTTTTCCCCAAATGTGTACCTTATACTGTGAGTTTATTAGCACAAATTAGAACTAATGATAGTGTTCATTGGCATATCCACTGTTGACTATTCGGACCATTCAAATGTGTTATTTGATCCATCAAATGGCAGAAAATGGTAAAAACAAAAATCGTCAAAAGCACATTTTGTCCACAAGTTAAATAACAAGATATTTTGTTTACTGTGATTAAAGAAACCACATTTAGTCACATTTTATGAAGCATTTATTTTTCTGAAAGACTCAATCCAATGAATGATTAATCCAAAGGGTTGGCGATCATTTCAAAAGCTGGCAATTAATCAATTAATCGTTGCCGTTTAGGAATCACTAGCACACAGTGTTCTTGTTGATCAAAAGGAATATGATAGCCTCAAATAAAGCACTCAAACACTGGGTAATTTTCATAAGGGCTAACACTGCTGATTAAGTGTCAGTGTAAAACAATAATAATTAGCAGAAGAGGCTCAGAGAGGGGTGATGGTGAGATGAACCTGAAGAACAGAGGCTAGGGGAAGGGGGGGGGGGGGGGGGGGGGGGGGCGGTGCAGATAAAGCATCCAGCAGAGAAGAGACGAGGCAGCGGTGAGGGCAGAGCTGAGGGATAAGAAAATCAGCATTTCAATTACATGGAAGCAATTGTTTTTTATCTTGAGTGCAAGTTAATGAAACTAATTAGTCTTTGCAGCGTGAACCCTCTGGCACGTCAGATAATCGCCAGAGGCTCAGATAGTGCCAGTCAATTTTTAGCTTACTGCAGTGGAGGGGAAAATAAACAGGGCCTTATCTCTGCAGCAGGCATTACACCTGGGGTTCTACATCGACTTCAAGGCCTCCTTTCACCTTTCCAGGTTACTTACTGGTCATTTACATGAGGCATCCAACAACACAAGACTTCTCTCAACTACACGCCTTAAGAACAACTTCATTAGCATTTGATAGAGAGCTCCACCTGGGAATTTAAATATTTATCTGGAATAGTATGTGGCAGCTCTTAAGAAGCCGAAGCCTTTTCTGCTTTACAAAGGGGTTCATTTGATGCATTGCTATGCACCACAGGTACAAAGACCTGCACATTGCCACAGTACGTGTATGAAGAATTCACTAAAAAGCATGAGCTACCCAGGATGAGGACACCTGCAGAGGGCTGTGTATGACTCATGGTGTCTACGAGGGGAGACGGTGAATCAGAACCAGACAGAGTTGTAAGGCCGTGAAGGAGACATGCACATGCAGCATACACAAGGAAAGCTATATTTGTCATGCTTTTTGAATGAATATTTCAGCAGACGATGCATGACAACAATATAAAACAAAACAAAAATAATAATAGTAATAATCATACTAATAACTTTTATTGTTATTTTGTTATTTTGTATATATTGATTGTTGTGTTTTATATTAATGTGTGCATATGTGTAAATGTGTCTGTTGACTACATATATATAGGATATACATATTTTATACATATTTGTATACATATTTGTATATTTGTATTATTGTATTTTGTATGGGAGGCTGTGGCTCAGTGGATAGAGTGCTGAACTTCGAATCAGGCGGTAACAAGTTTGAGTCCCACTGCAGTCAGCATGTCGTTGTGTCCCTGGACAAAACTCTTCACCCCAAATTGCTCCCGTACGGATTGTCCACAGTACTGCATGTATGTTAGTCGCTTTGGATGAAAGCGTCTAACATACATGTAATTAATGAATTAAATGTAATGTATTCGGGATTGTTGGACATTTTATTTCAATCTCTCTGTCTGTACAAACACACAGAAAAATTGACATTAAAGTTTACTTTGACTTATTTATATAGGACCTTTCAAGACAAAGTTGCTTGCCGGTAAAAATAAAGTTAAAACAAATAAAACTCTAAACAGATAAAATCATTTAAAATAAAACATTGAATAGCAGAAAAAGGATGTTTTTGGAAATCCACTACAATCATCTGTATGTCAAACAATTACATTTTTATAGTTTTCAATGATATATCAAAATTGATATTGACCATCTGAGGTGACATTTCTTTGTAATTCCTAATTATTCTAAAGCGTGTCAGGTACAATATCAAACCCTTGGCTGCCAGTATACCACCATTTCAAATGGTCCTCCAATAAATACCTGTAGAACTCCTCACATTTGAAGAAACCGAAATGTCCCTGTTTGACTATGGGGTGATTCAGCAATATACATGTTTTATTACTGATAATGTTAAAATATCAAGTATGATATTCTCACAGGAAGGTACTTCAAAGGTTGTGGATGATGGTACAATGATGGTTCATTATAAACAAAGGGTACATTTCCCTGAATCCTGTGATGTATAACACTAGACACTGACTAAGCTCGCAATTAAAACATAAAAACTATAAAGGGTTATGAAAAAGCCACAATATACTGTAAATGTGAGTTTTATGGATTGAGAGCGCAGTTCTAAATTTAACAAAGGCCACGTTGAGATTTTGGGAGCCGTTAACAAAAGCAGCAATAATTCTGATACAGTAGAGAGTTAGCGGATCATAGAAATAAGTCCGGGCCGGATCATTCAAGCCTTTAAACCCATCAGCAAAATCTTAAAATCAATTTGTAAAAGACAGAGAGGATTGTTGTGAGATGTAATGGTCATAAAGAGCAACACTGTCTTCTATCACACAGAATGAGCAGGGAGAGCTGGCGCTGAACTATCATGCATGGAAACTATCTCATTGGCAGCATAAACACAGACGACTGACACAATCCGTGACATCGAACATGAACTTTAGTATAAAGAATATTCATTAAAACGCTCTAACAACTACATGGAGGATTTATGAATAATACAACTCTGAGTCCTTTGTAGTAACATAAGTTCATCTCGATTGTTATCCTGGAGTTTCAATTTGAATGTTTAAGCAAGTTGAATATGCTTCTGGCAAATATTTTATGTGTTTAGTTTAATTTTTAAATTGATGCTTGCAGAGAGCTTGTTCAAAGCTCAGAATAGGACAAAAAGGCACTGAGTGATGGAGAATTGAACTGAAAAGGTCAGAACTTTGTGGAGTAACAGCGATAGATTGCCCCCACATTGATCCGACAAAGCATCACCTTGTGTTTCTTGTTTTAATACCAACTATCGATTGGCTGACCTTCATGTATATAAATGGGCAAACCCCTCAATGTGGCCAGCATGGATTATTTCCACTTATATCTGTTTGTCAAAGCTCTTAGGAACCACAGCTTGTCAATCAATAGTCAGAACTGCATGGGGATATTTCGATCCACATCAGAAAGTAATGAAAAACAGTATTAGGTGTATTGGCCTTAGTCATATTGGAGTTCAACTGTTAATTCAAATTAACAGTTGAATTACTTACTCAAGAAACCAGTATTTGACAGCAGTGCAATGGCTTAAAATATCCTGCTTTGATCAGCTATATTTATTTTATATTAAACTGCAGCCAGTTATTAAAGATTACCAAATACAAAAACAGTCAATTCAGTGGACATATTTAGTTCTTGTAACCAATACACAGAAAACCAGGAATCTGGAGGGAGATAGAAGTTTGATGGGAAGTGCAGAAGCTTCAACTAGGACAGAATTGTTTTCTGGTCTCCCACCCGCTAAAAGGTGCTCTAGTAGTGAGAGGAAAACATCAGCATGGCAGGGTGCTCATCAGTTGGCACTATGGGTATTCAAACTTTGGAAGTGTCCAGCAGCTGGTAAGCCATCCAGATCTATAACACATGGGCCTGCCTCAAAAGCCAATCTCACCAGAAAAGAGAGATGTTCTCAGCATGAATATCTTTGAAAGTGCTATTAAACTACAAGGTGCCAGCTGAGTCTGAGCGTATCTCAAGTCAATACATAAGGGGGAAAAGTATCAGAAACATGTCTTAAAATCTCAGAAATCTAAAAGCGATGTTCTATCTCTTGACTCGATTCATGTTTAAATCTGACATTAACCTAAAACCGCTGCTGCTCTATCTCTCCTAACCCCTCGGCTTTTAAACACACACACAAAAGCAGATTGGATAAACTGGTTCAGTCTCTACTTTAAATTCTCAAGCCAAGGGCCGCAAGATGAGCAACAGATGGCTCATGCATTTTTATGTTCATGTACATGTTGCATCTGTGTAAGTACAACTCATGAATACATTGTGGTTTTCTACAGTGTTATGTCTGAGGGCTGAAAAGCAATCACAGTATAAGAAGTACTGTATGAAAGAAAAGGAGAAGTTTGGAAATACGCTTATTCCCTTTCTTGCTGAGAGTTAAATGAAACACTCGTGTGACACAAAGTCGGAAGCGACCACCATCAGCTCATCACCGTCAGCTCATTTAGCCCAGGACAAAAACTGGAAACAGAAAGACCGCCTGGATACAATGGTTACAAAATCGGCCCACAACCAGTTGCCTAGCAACCAGCAGTAACTCCAGTAGAATACTTTTCCTGACCAGAAAATAGTTTGACATAAACGTATAAAATGTTGATGTGACCACGGTCGTCTATTCGGCCTAAAGTTAGCCGTTCTACTGATCAAAATGTGCCCTTTTACTCAAACTCCAATGAATCAAACAGGAAAAAACACTCAGTCAATTAAAAATGATACAGTTGGCAGTCAACAAAAGGGATCAATATAAGGATTTACTCCCAAGAGTATGATATTTATTTATAAAAATCTGAACAATTTAATGAACAGCAAACTGACAAGAAAAGTGATAAGAAACGTGCAAAAATGACTAAACACACACACACACACACACACACACACACACACACACACACACACACACACACACACACACTTTAACACGGCTGAATCCCAACTCCCAAGACAGCCACACACGTCAGGGGTGCTGGATCCCTCGTAAAAACACAAAAACACAACAGTATTCCAGTTCATTGACTTCTTTATACAGATAATAATATCACTCTTACTTTTGGGAGATTGGAAGCTTAGCCAAACAACAATGTAAACAAAAGCAACACAAACAAACCACAAAACTCAAAAAGAAAATAACTTTAACAAAAAACAACTTGTGGCGGACAATCTATAAAAGAACAGAAATATTAACTTTTGTAAAAACTGATCGCTCGTATCTCGGACAGCGAAGCCCCTCACACACCGCTGGTTTGGTCACAGTCACTGACAAAGCTTCAGGGTGCTGAAGTAATGTATAAAAGTCAAACAACCAGAGCCTAACATGCCGCAACTGTACCTCGATAAAAAGTAGATTAATGGCTTCTCGCCTCCGTCAAACGAGGGAAGAGCTATCAGGTATCAGCTGTTTAAATATTGTTTACAAAGTGTATAGAATGTGGAAGTTGGCGGTATCGCCATAGCGCAAGGGGCTGAAAGGTGGTTTGCTTTTATGGTTGGTTACATTCAACTTTCAATTTAGGTGCTGGTGTTTCCAGACTAAGTGCTAAGCTAAGTAAGCCTAGCCTAGCAGTTTTGACAGTGGTATTTTTTCATTGAACTCTCACGAGGAAGTGAATAAGTGTTTTTTACTCTTATGACATTACATTTTAGGCTATTTTCCATTTAGCTGAGGTTAATGTTTAAAGGGACAATAACTGGATTGCTACCGTGAAACTAAATTGGTACAATTGCTTAAAATGAGCCAAACGAGTGTATAACAAATGGGTGGTGCATCAGGCTAAACCCTTTTTTGTGATTTTATTCAACCCAGTCTCACGGCATTTCATGTTATAGTAACAACATTTATTTAATCTATTGATTCGTGTTCATTTTTGCATTTCTTTCGTGTCACACAGAACGATTTTAAAAGCAATTTATTTCTATTGGTAGTATATTTCGTGCCTGCACCACTTCTTTTTGTCCGGTCGGGTCTTGGAAGACCAGAAGCTGTGTGGTTCATAAAAACATTTTCTTACTCAATATCTTACCCTAAGCCTAACCCTAACCCTTTTATTTTAAATTGTATAATGTCTGAGTTTTTTTGCCGTCCGCGAGGAAAATAAATGGGGCTCAGAGCCGCAGAATACTGAAATCTGTATTTTTTCCTTCAAATTTATTATTATTTACAATGCTTTTAAAATCATTCTGTGTGACAAGAAAAAGATGCAAAAATGGTGTTGTTGAACACGAATCAATAGATTAATTTTGTGACTATAACACAAAATGCCGTGAGACTGTGTTGTTTTATTGTGAGATACAGTACAGTTGTGAAACAGACGCGAGGACATTGTCTAAAAGTTTGGCGGGTTGAATTCAAAACTGTGTACAGGGCTGCCAGCTCAAACCACTGAGCTATCCGATAGCCCAACAAGCTAAACCTGGAAGGTACTAAAATCTTTAGAAGCAGTGAAACAGGCTTTTTTAAAACCCTGCAATGAAGCTAGTGTAGACTTTCAGCAGTCCTTAAATCAACTGGGAGATTGATCCGTCATTTTGGAGTGATACGTTTAAAACTCATAGAGAATTGTGTGTCTCTCTGACATTATAAGTGACACAGCAGTAGATTATTATTAATGTCAAGGTTACCTTTACCATAACATGCTGCCTTCAAAGAAACCTAAACATCCCATCAGCCTTTTGTTTTTTGTTTTCTCTTTGTATCTCAGAGCTGTGTCCAGCATCTTTAATTAAGTGTGCAGTGTCAGGAGGGGATGTCCATATTACTCCTCTGACATTTCAGCTTCACAGCTATGGAAACCAGAAGTGCCCAGATTCCATTAAGTGTGCAGGGTGTATGGCAGCCGAACACGGGGCCCCCGGGGGAATCCTAAAGTGGCAGTTCCTCGGCCTGTCATACCCTTTCTGCGAGTAATGAAAACCGTTTGGCTCCTTCACTCCCAGCTCAGCACTGTCCGAGGTTTAGTTTCACTGTTTTAGTGAAAGAAATGGGTGAAAAAACGTGCTGCAGGTAGGCAGTGCTTGAATTGGAATAAAAAAGGTGCCAGTACTCTAAATCAGCAACAAGTATTTGGCACAAAGTCATAGTATATCCTATAATGCTGGTGGGTTTGTCTCTTTACTGTATATTTTAGAAAGGCTCACTGTACTTAAACAAAATGACTCAGGGTGCATCTGAGATTAGAGGGGGTGCAGTGGTAAAGTGCTATTTTTATAAGTGGGGAGTGGACCTGACACCCTCTAGTCTAGGGGGGTCCGGGGGCATGCTCCCCCGGGAACATCTTTTTTAAAATATTGAAGTTAGATGCATCAATCTGGTGCACTTTGAGAGCAAAATTAAGAGATATATGGATACCTCTCAACATCCATAATGAAACAACTGTAAACAGATTTACTTTTTCTTTATGGATATAAAAGAAAGTAAAGCTTGACTCCTACTGGCTGGTTAAATGACTCCTCGTCCCTAAGGCCACTACCAGTTTTTTGTGCCATTTTGCTGGATTTATTTGTCAATAGCGTTGCTGCACAAAGTGATAGCCCTCTAGTTTAAATCTACTACCCAAAAAGAAACATATGGAGATGGGTTACTATTTAAAAAAAATTGCAAATCTATTTGGGAACAGTGGGGCCGGGCCTCAAATCCTATAAGGGGGTCCGGAGACATGCTCCCCCGGTAAGATTTCTTTTTAAATGTTGGACTTAAATGCATCAATCTGGTGCATTTTGAGGGGGAAATAAAGAGACTACACCCATATGAAACAAAAATGTATACATTTAAATAATCATACAATCATAAGTACATGGCCATAACCAATAACATACAATATCCAATATGAAAAAACATTGAAACTTGTTTATTTATTTGTTTTTGGTTCATTTATAGTTGTGAGTGTGTCTGGGCTCCTGAATCGGCCTCTCCTGTCTCCCTCCTCTCCCCCCTGCTCCTCTTTGAGGCAACAGCAAAGACTAGTTTTAGCTCTCAACAAGTTTATCTTAACTTTTTTCACCTAGTTAACATTTTGTTTGTATTATTCATGCATATTTTACTAATCACTACCCCATCAAATGGAAATATGTGTTTACATAAATGGTGACCGAACCGTTTGAGACCCACTGAGATAACTTGAACTAAGTTAACTATCTAAAGACTCAAGAGAGTAATTTACCTCACCAGAGCTGTAGTTAGCAGCCTCTCAGTCTGACAGCAAAGGACTTTCCCTCCACCTTGTTGTTGAAAAAGCTCCTTATATCCGTTAGCGCAGCTAGCTAGCACCAGATGCTAACAACAATACACGTAACCGGTTCGCGCGCTTTCTCGCTCGCTCGCGCCACACATATACCAACACACACCCTCCCGAGCTTGAATGACACACAGAGACCAATCGAGGGCATTAGTATGATCTGTATGAAAGTGGCAATGTCGGCAGGCCACGTCATGTAGACAGCCAGTCACCCTCTGTGAGGCAGAGTCAGACCCACATTTGCGCTGCGTTGCGTTTACAATATATACGTATATTGCCGGCGGCTGAGTACCGGCATTTTACTGAGTACCGGCAAGGTGCCGGTACTCAGTAAGAAGTGCCGGTACCACATGGGTAAAAATCAGAAGTGCCGGTACTGCGTACCGGTGAGTACCGGCCCAATTCAAGCACTGCAGGTAGGTCAAAAAAGGCGAAATTTAGATTTTCATAGCTGTCTTTGAATAAAACAGCCTTCACTGCAATGGTAAAGAGACTGTAATTCGATGGGATATATTTTCTTAATGAATGCATTGATTCCATTAAAGAAATGTGTCTGTCTCACACCTGAATGCGCTTTCCATCATCCACTTATTAAGTAAATGCCTCATTAGAGAAATACTTTTCCTCACAGGTTCTTTGAAAGCATAACTTTGCCGATTTTAGCTCGATTTAGAAATCATTAGATCCTCACTGCCAGGGTTTTAATGTTGCCAGAAGAAAATTATTATACAGTTCTAAATTGCTTAAAAGTAGGAAAAGTGTGCTGCTGTATAACATGGGATCCCAGGACTTCTTAAAGCCCTCGTAAGGATCGTTGACTTTGTGTTTAAAGTCCCGACCAATAAATGAACCCTAACAACACCATCCTGTGTGTCAGCCCAGCTGTCAGTGGAGCAGCTGGATTCCTTCTCAGCTGAATCTCTTGAAGACAATTGAACCCTTTGTGTGCTACCTCACCGGAATGAAGCTTGAAGTGGGATTATCTGGTTATCTTGCTTATGCCCTTGATATCTGCCGTGACTGACTCTGCAGCCGAAAAAAGGAACAGTGAAAAAAAGTCAGAGCTGATGATATCACAGAAAAATACAGAAGAAAGATCTCTGGGATGCCACTGAGGCAAAGGCTAAAGAGGGGGAGCTTCAGGGCACATACAGATGAATTCCTTTAAATCTTTCTCCTGGAAATAAAAGAAATCATCTGGTGTTACACCCAAAGACCGAAATAAATCCTGTAAAATTGTAGACAAGAGCATTTTATGGCTTTTATATGTCTATGCATGTTTACATTTAAAGACTTCACACAGCAGGTCAATGAAGAAGATCAATCCCATGAACTCGCCTGAAATATTCTCTATAACCTGAGTCCATCACTGCGTCTTTGTACACGGAGAAACTCGGGCTAGGTGTAAAAATGGGCTACCCGCTCAGCGTCCTAAATTTCACTGGGGCCCTGACAGGTTGATGCCATATTTACTGTGTGAAATATAATGCAATGAGATGTGGCTATTAGAATGGCTGTAGCTCTTTTTGATCAGAGCCCTCTGCTGCACAGAGCTGTCAGCGGAGTAGCCTGACTTTTTTATTGGGTTGGAGATGCACAGCTCATCGGGGAGCGGGAGGAACGGAGAGATGGATCCTGGGGGGCTGCTGAACGAGAGTGCGACACAGACGAGCTCAATAGTTCTGAATGTTTCTGCAGTGTTGCTTCACTTGTTGTGTAACGAGCCTTTTCAGCGTGAAGACGGTGACAATCTCACTCTAAACTTCCGACCCTCCTGCAAATATTTCAGAGTGTGAGATTACAAGGTGTTACTTGTAAATATTTTTGGGAATTTTAATGTTTATCTGCATTCTCAGCTGACACAGAAATCTATCTTTTATCTTTCAGTATAACAGGATCCTTGAAGGAACTCCAAATAGCAATTTTTTAAATCATTTTTGTTTATCAGTTAGAACTGGTGTTTGGGGCTGCATAAATAAACTTGAATTGAATCGACTAATGCTGAGAGCTCGTTTTCACTCAATACTACAGTATAAGGGAGACAAGGAGGCAAAAATAATTAAGGGTTTTTCTTGAAAATAATTGTTATAATCTTACTTTGTTTTAGTACACAGCTCGATGTAATGATTACTGAATGATATTACAAAACAAGAAGTTGGAACGGGCAGAAATGTAGCTGTTGTTGAATGTTTTGAATTCGACAAATATTATTTGAATAACTGGCAAATCTTAACTGAATGTATTATAAGTGAAGTATTAAAAAAACGATATATACTGTATGTGTGTTTTTTCTCACATTATCTTGCTGTTTGCTGTTGTCTCTCTGCTCTCTGTATCTCTTTTCTCTTCCCAAATTTGCCCTCAGCATCAGCTCAGTACTCACCAGCAGTTTATAATATCACCTTTACACAAAGAATCCAGTTTATGTAAGAGTATAATGGAGTTAGTTTTGACAGCTCGTAAAAAAAAGAAAGTTCATCTCATAATATCGTCGGCCATAAACACCTTTCATCACAGTAATTGACTATAACATTGCTCTTTCTAACAAACAGTAGCATGAGCACTGTAATTAACTTTAACAAGATATCTATCAAGCATGATAACCAATGTTAAAAAGCAAGTTTTAAAATTCAAACAAGATTTAAAAAATGACTCAACTAAGTTGGCATCCGTTACACCGTTGTTTACAATGTCTGTGATTTAATCAGAAGAGGCTTAATTGAAAGAGGATAAAGAGAGTATCATTTAATATATTGACAAAGTGTGCAATAGGATGTCGGAAGATAAATGATGAGTCCTCTGTAATTAGACTCCAGAGTGATATTCAGGATTGTTTGAGGTGTGATTGTGTGAGATTGTTATTAGTAATCAATGTATTAACTTCAGTACATGGTGGTTGGTAGCCTCCAGTCTGGAGAAGTACAGGAGTTATAAGCGATGCTATGGACAGAGTAACCTAAAAAAATCAATATCAGTTTAGTGTAAACTGTAATTAGAGTATTTTTTACCGCTTTGCCCTGCTCTCCGACAGCCCTTTCCAATGTAAACTGAAGCCATTATCGAAGCTACCAGACTCCACTGACAAAAACAGTAATTGTATCCCGCAGAACCCAAAAGACGCTGGTCTACTGCCTGAATCGGTTCGATTATTTGTTAAATTGTGTGACTTTGGTTAGTCGGACTCACCAAAGTGTTGCCTCAATGGTACACCAACACTCTTCTGTTCTGCTAAGTAACATTATTACATATTTTAATGGAGACTGGTGGTTTGGCCAGCATACTGAAAGTTGATACAGCGGCTTCAGTTCCCTGCCAAAAAGGGCTGTCTGAAGGCAGGTTAGAGCAGTAAAAATGTTTTAAATATGGCATACAAGTGAACTAATATAGATTTTTTTTTCGGTGGCCAAAATAGATTTTGATGCTGCCTCTGCACACAGCAGTATATTTCTTTGATCCTGTGTCGATATTCTGCCAACTGGGGTCGTGCCAACCGCCATCGACAGTATGTAACACACTGACTGTAAAAACAACCTTGTATAAAAACCCAATTCTAAAGATCTCCAATAGAGACTAGACACTGCTGGAGGTAGCTGATGGATGAGATGTGGGGCGGGACTTCTGAAGAGCTCATTGGAAGAACCAACTGGGAAGACTGGTTGGTATGGAAACCAAGAGAGGAGGTTTGCATTGACCTTAACACTGAAATTATGGCTTACAGCAACAGAGGAAGCAACAATATCTGACTTAGAAAGTAGCGAGATGATTGGCTCACAGAAGTCATTGCTCAATCCGATTGGTTTAGTCATTGAAGGAGTGAACGCCCTCAATCCAGAAATCGAATTGGAGGTGGGAACAGACAGAGAGAGAAAGAGTAACAAATAGCATTAGCATGAAGACATTACGCCTTTGTGATCTGTCAGCTTAATGAAATGTATCAGTAGTGAGGTTTCAAAATGTCAGAGTTCACACAATTGTATAGATTATTCATAAACATACAATGACCCCACTCGCCCATCGTCCAATCCTGACTGTTATTCGCTCTTCCTTCAGGCCCAGGTCCTCTACTACCAGAGGCCTAGGAGTAGTGTTGCAGAACGGTCTCAAGACCACTTTCTAAATGTCTTAGTCTTGTCTCGGAATCGACTGCATTTGTACTCGGTCTTGTCCTCGGTCTCTTATCTGTAGGACTCGAGGTTGTATGTCAAGACCGGTCAAGACCACGGCTGTGGCTGCAACCTATAACGCAATTTCACTGACTTACTATTAAGCACTCACAAGACTCAGAATCTTTGCGTTGATTGATTCGGTCTCGCTCTGGCTTGGTCTTGACCCCTTAAAGTCTGTTTCTCGTCTTTGTCGTGGTACACTTCGGTCTTGGTCATGACTTGGTCTCGGGTTAAGGAGGTCTTGACTACAACACTACCTCGGAGTCTGAGCGTTCTGCAAAGTTCTTTAAAAAAAAGCAGAAGTGTAAACACACCTATATAGGCACATCCTGTATTTCTTAGGAGGTCACCACACAACAGAAATGCTCGTGATACGTTCCATTTCTTGGGGGAAAACAGATCAGAACACAGGCTGAACCAAATAAGAAAAAAATAATGGGTGAGTTCTACAGCCCGGCTCCGGCTCCATTGTGCCGGCTGACATTGACGGAAGCCCAGAGCCTTCCTATATGAGGAACGTCTAATATCTGCCGGGCTGCTGATGACTGTGCCCTTTCTTCCCCTTTTCCCCATTGTGTCCAATCCACAGATTCGATTTACAGGCCTTTAAAAATGATTCAAACTTGTATAGCTCTGCTCACTGAACAGATCACCACCAAAATGAAATATAGGAGGAACAAGGCAGACATATTTTACTTTAAAGTTTTACTCACTTCGAATGTCACAGCTGGTACACAGTATGGGGTCAGGCTTTAATTGTTTTAGCTTTTAAGCTCCATTTTGCTATGGCTGTTACAGATTATTTTACAATTGTCACAGTGGAAATGGAAAGCCGTTTTAAAAAGACGCCGATAGATATAGTAGATTGTCATGGAAAATGTTAAAGGAAAAAGGTGTTTTGATAATTTCCCCACATTATGCCAATAGGCGCGTTCACACCAAGTACTTTTCCCACAAAGGTTCCTGAGAACTCTTTAGTTCTCATGAACTAAGTACAGATCGCGTTCACACCGGAAATTAGTTCCCGGGGGTGGATTAGGAAAATGAAGCCGCTTACGTCACTTCTTCTTCTTCTTCTGCTTTGGGTTTACTGGCAGGCCGCAAACAACTTCACGGTATACTGCCGCCCAAAATCCCCGGCTTCAGTAGAAGCTGCTGGGAATCCCAGCAGCTTCTACTGAAGCCTTCCGAGTAAACGGCCAGAACGCCGACACCTCCTCATCTCCACCGCTCCCATGTTTTCTTTTGTGTTGCCATAAATGAGTCTCTCTGTGTTTCTGTGCTGGGCTAATGCTAATGCTAATAATGCAATGCGAGGATAATAAAATGGCGGCTTCACAAACGTTTTTGGGAGTTTGACGGGGCGTGGTTTGCATTCTGCCCAGCCAATCAGACACAGGAACCTTTTTCTCCCACGAAAGTCCATGCTCTCTAGCAGGGTCTGAAAAGGGGGTAAAAAAGGTTCTGTTTAACTAATTGAGTTCCTGGGACTTTTTGGTGTGAACGCAACTAAATCGTAGTTCTCAGGAACCTTTGTGGGAAAAGTACTTGGTGTGAACGCGCCTCTTGTCTCATCCGTCTCCCTTCCCCGAATTAATTGGATAAAAAATCCAAGGCCTCAGCATGAAATAGAGTAACGCCATACATATATTAATATCAGACAAGATGCCAATAACCCAGAGTCATGATGCATTAACTTTCTTTACTTAAGGTGATGGGATGAAAATTGTTTAAAAGCTACCTCTGATCACATGCTACATTATGTATAAAATATAATTATTTACACCTCAAATTGCTTGAATATGGAGAAATTATTGTGAGCAGCACACGATCCAGCCTTGCCCATGGGGCTTTACATTATATACACAGTGCAGTAAGTCAGTATTGCATAAATGTATGGGGAGTGGTGTGAGTTGGTTGGTAAACTGCAGGTAGTGAGCGGTAAACACATCTCATCGATCTGCTCAGTGGCCTACTAGAGGAGGGGCAGGTTAAATCACACAGGGGAAATCATCTTTGACCTAAAATGTCACCAGTGGATTTTTCTCCTTCGTAAAATGGGCAGGGGGAATGAATGTTAAGGGAAGAGGACAGCCTTGAGAGGATTGTCAACCTGGATTTCCTGGATTAGTGTTTAGGGGCAGCGGTGCAGAGTGACTGGAGCTGCGTTCGTGGCTACGGGAAGGTAATTAATAAAAAATGTTTGTGACGCACACTGCCCCGTCTGATAATGCCAAGGCTGATGTAGTGAGGGAGGTTATCTGAGCGGGCCGTGCTCAGAAACTCATTTCATTAGGGCCCGCCCCGCATTATCAATGCCTGCATCTTTTCTCCACATTTGTTATCTGCCTCTACTGAAAATGCAAGACCATGTTTCTTAACAATCGCCTCAACCTCCACCACTTAAGTTTCATCTTATTAAAGTCCAGAGCAGTCAATTTACCAGCGTGCTTTAATAGATGAGTCGGACTTAGCGGGAGATTGGAGCTGATTGCGCCCTTGTTCTGTTCATTTGCACAGGCCGCGGTTAATTGACTCCTGAGCAGCGATCCATTGGACACACACTATCTGCTTCCATCCTCTTCCTGACCCTGCTCACCGCAGGATACAAAAGAGCGGGGATTGTTTAAACTAATTGTTTGATTTTCTCCGTAGCATGTGTGCAGTTACTTGTTTGTTGGTGTGGAACAGCGATGGAGAGAAAGACATTATGTTTGTATCTGCTGCATGAGATAATGAACAGGAAGATGAGATTGGCGGCAGAAAAGTAAGAGGCACGATTGATGTGGATAGCAGAATGCTTAATGTAAGTCAGCAAGTGATTCATAGCACTATAAAGGAGAAAGTATGCAATGAATGTCTAATGAGAGTCTAATTCTGGAATGATGCATGGACAGCTGCAGCTTCTTATCTCACCAGTTGTTGCACAAGAGGCATGAACATGCAGATAAAATGGAAAAATTATTGCATCTTACTTTTCGAAAAAGTTACCTAGACTACCAGCCCTGAAAGGATTTAACAAACAAACAAACATAGATGAGCAAACATAAATTCCTTTGGACTCTCAGGCAACTCATGATTGGACAGTTTTGTTGACTGATTGTACATCAGTGTTGCTTGGACCCAAGTGGGGAAATCAAAATAAAATAAAAAAAGGAAATCATGCAGCGCATTACTGTGCCACAAAAGTGACTAATTATGCAAATGATTTGCCAAGACTTGAACTGCAACAGTAGCCTATATTATAAGAAATGACAAACAAACAAAAATGTGCTTTTGTACAGTAATATGACAGGGGGATGGTGTGGTTGCTACGTATCACTTGTTTTACTCACATTTGATTGGGCAACTGCTGAAAGATATCTAGGAGTCAGTTCCAGACAATTAATTTAATTGCTACATACGTGTTGCCATGGTTACAAAATGACCCCATTTAAATATACTTCACATTGCTATAGGCCTACAGAGACCAGAGATCACCATCTCAAGGGGGTTCACATTCATTTTGAGTTAATGCTGAATTAACAAATGTACATAATAAAATGATATGCTTTCTTTCAAGAAACAAACGAGAAGGAAGGAATCTGCACCAGATTCAGGTTGAAATTGGTTCAATACAGCTTTAGCTTTCACCAGAGTTTAACAGACGGTTTTTAACCAACCAAATGGGAATGAGATTTCTTTCTGATGTTGAAGGGGAAAGATTTTAGTCAGTGACAGTAGGTTTCTTCCCAATTTAAGAGGCTGCATAACCCATTACATCTACTCACACAGTGCTGTGTATAAGGCTGAGGAGTGACTTCAGCTCATTTCATTTTCTTGCTAGTTGCTGTAACATTCAGTTCAGTACAGGACTGTCTTGTATGAGCACTGTACATGAGGTTAACGGCTGAGCAGCCTATTATTTACATCTGAGTGGGCAGTTTATTATTTTTTTCCCCGTGGCTTTTATAGTCTTTTAATAAAACTTTAAATAGATAGCTTATGTTACTGCATTACAGTCACCATGAGAAGGGGTCTACTGCTAAAAGATACACATTTGCATCATAACAATGGTTCTGTATAGTCACTTCAATTTAAAAATGTATTCGTTCACACCTTTACAGCCTAAATGAACTGTACTAAAGACAGGCACCAGAGTTTGTTTTGATAGAATCAAGGAGATTAGGTGTGAAAGCCCCTTTCCTTACATTTTACAAAAACTGTTCACTGCAACTTTGCCATGTACTGTAGGTTTCTCTCTTGCTTTAATAAAGCCATCATTTACAGCAGTCAGAGATTCTGGGAATTCACAGATGGAGCTGTGCATACCCTTAACTAAAGGGGACATAATATGCTCAATTCAGGTTAATATATGTATTTAGTGCCTTTACTGTGACATTTGTACATGCTTTAAAGTGTTATTTTTCTCATACTGCCTGCCAGTCTGCTCTGATTGGTTAGCTGGCCAGCTCTGTCGTGATTGCTGAACCTCTTAGAGATGTCCCGCCCCTTATCAGGTATAATGTGATGGGGCGATAACCAATAGAAGCGTGAGTGTTACATAGTGTTGTCACTATGTTACGGAAGTAAACAAAGGAGTCCAATGGATGCGTTTCAGGCAGTGGGGAGTGTGTAGCTTTGAAGATCATTTACATGCACGCAAACGTATATATAACACACTACAGGCAACAGAAAACTCAAAATGCAGGGTTACTTGCAAAAGTTGACGGATGAGCTAGTGACAGTTGAAGCAGGCACTTGTGGGCAGCTGTGCCAAGGAAACAGCAGTAACCATGGCAATGCAGCATGAACACACAGCTCCAAAAGCCTGAAAACTCACATGTCTTCCTCCATCATTATTCTGCTGTGGATATGCCAGCTGGAGAAAGAGCCACGGAGTAGACTTCAAAACAGTAACACATCGTGTAGAGTAGAACTGAATGATGCTGGAATCGATGTATTTGTGCTGAGTCCAAACACTCCCCACTTATTCTCTAACACAAAGCATATATCTGGATCCAACGCCGCTTAGTGAGTCGCAATTTTGGAAGCACAGCATTGGATTTCACTCATAAATGTTTTAAAATCCAGCAATATTTATGATCATCCACTTTTATGGCTAATCTATAGCAAAACCATTAGGCATGCATTAGTGAGTGAAGTATATTTGACCTAATCCTGGTCCTCATTGTGAAGTCAATAGCCTGCATTAAGCCTGCCTAAATAAAAACTATGGCCTGGCAATGTTTTTGCGCCAGTCATTTAAGTACCTCTTTCAAGACCCTCTCCATCCACTCCCTGCTAATTGGGACATTTATAACTGGAACATGATCCCTCTGTGACTTTTTTATACCTCAGAATCCCAGAGGAAGAGGCTGGAGATGGGGAAGGGTACAGTTGAAGAAAGAGAAATGCAGAAAGGCAAATTAGGAGCAGATGCTACGTTTACAGTAAAGGGACTTCGTCTCGATGGCCAGAACCTCCACAGTAGTCCCAAGAGAATGAGTGTCCATCGAATTACCTCTCCTTCAAATGACCCTTATATTTATGAGTTTCAACATTATTTGAGCTGTAGCTGGATTTCTAAAATGCTCCGGATCGAATTTGTGTTTTATGTAATTACATCAAAGCAAGAAGCAAAACTGGATTAGTGGCGCCATGGCAGCTTCTATGAAAACAGCCTAATAGGCAATTTGGCGTCCAACTGAGTGCACTTCTAAGATACAGTCTCAAATGTGAATATTACTCTTTTCAAATAACCAGTGTTCCTTATTTTTTGCTTACTTCTGAGTCACGCTGCAGATAACAACAGGCCCAGTCCAAGTGTTCACGAAGAAAGGATGAGATTTCTAAGAACTCCTGGTTTTACTCTTGAGTAGAAGAAGTCTGCCGGCGTGGTTTCACCTTCTCCATTTTGACAGCTGGCTGGTACAAACCAAGACTTCTGCAGCACTCTAGCTTTGGGCGTACATGCTGTGTTTCTGAGATAAATGGGGATGTGCGGAAGAGTCTCCAGAACCTTCCACCCCCTTTGTCACCTAGTCAAACTCTCAGGCGCTGTTCTGGATCAACTGTCTGGCTGGAGTGAATGAAAACATGAGGGGTGGGACGGATGTCAGGGAAACTGTTCCCAGCAGCCTTGAGCCACTGCGGCTTCTCACATCATGTGTAGTACATCTCTGCTGCTCCCATCACACCTGGGAATTACTTAGAAGAACCAAGAAAGCCTGGTGCAATTGCCTCAGTTCAACCAATATGTTTGACATGGCTGTCTCCTAAGAAAACGCATCTTCAGTTAAAGCAACATTGTAAAGGCAGGCTAATGAAAGGAGACACATTTAACAGAAAATGCAAATGACATTTGTATTTTCCCAAGAGCTTTTAAATATATTTTTGCGAGGTGCTTTTAAGTGGTTTGAGATGTTACATGTCTACAATTTGCATCCAATTTATAGACATATTGACCCATGAAAATCACATGCAAATGGGATCAGTCGCACCGAGGTTAAGTGAGCGATCTTGGCAATGGGTAAGAACAAATAGCAAACGGATGGCTGGACGTGGCCCGCTTGAGTCCCTCTTTTTCTCTCTCTCTCACTCCTCTTCCTCAATAACTCAGCTTTGGCATGAATATAAATGGAGACCGGTGAAGAGCAGGGACTGGGTGCCGGTGAATGGCTTTCTGCTCGGCCTCCGACAGCAGCGCTCCCCTAATGGGTTCAGCCTGACTGGATTCAATCATGTCCCCTGATACCCTCTGAAGAGGATGCAAATTGTCAATCAGACCGCTCCCCCCTCCGCTCACGCTGCCCCCATCTTCTCCCGCTGTCTTCACCTCGTTCAGTGTGATCATCTTACCATCATTCACCTTGCTCTTACTACATATTAGCCACACCCCCCGCTTTCCTGTCAGGCCTGTCTCCATCTGCCTTGAAGATATTGACATGAACTGCATCCAGAAATAATGAGTGTGGAGAAGGTCATTTACATGCAAAATTCATCAATTCACAGCGATTCCAGCTATAAAGAGAATGTCCCTTGTGTAGGATGCAATTTTCAGTGTTTGTGCTGCTCATAAAGGTCTCTGGCATTTTAACTAACAAAAACATCCCTTTTTTCTGATAATGGAGAGATAAGCAGGAGATGCTAAGAGGAGGAGTAACAGGTCCATTTACTCAACAAACACCAAAAATGAAAGAGGATAATTGTGTTTTTGTTTAATCCAGCCAATTTTAGGCAAACAGCAACAGCTAAGAAGGGTTGACGCGTTTTGATTTGTAAAGGTTAATGTATTTATTGGATTGCTTCCTAATGCAATCATATTTCATTAGCCTCATGTAAAAGCAATCAGACTGTGAAAGCTCTTGCTCGGGGGCAGAAACAATGAGTATAAAATTAAACATATTTCCACAGCGGATGACAAGTTAATACACCCTGTGGGCTACAGGTGCAAACAGCTTTCCTGGCAATAAAGGGACTTTTTCATGGGGCTCATCAGTTTCTGCCACACAATAGGAAAACACATGTGGTGGTTACCTGTAGCCTAATGTCCGAGACAAATCCCTGTCACTGAAAATGATAGTTAGAGTTTTTCTATATCTTTTGTGAGATAAAACGCTCTTTAAATGTATGGGTTCCCCTAAAATGATTTTCGTAATTTAAGCATGGCAGGCAGAGTGACATGCCATCTTAGTGTTAGCTAAGTTAAGATAACTCTTAAGCCCCCATGAAGAGTGCCGGGTGTTGAAGTAAAGTTCTCATAGTGGCCAAACGCCGGCCATACAACTTCTGCGTCGGTCACATTACATTACCTTACATTGCATTTAGCTGACTTATAAGTGCGTTCGACCAACAAGATACAAACTTGAAGAAAACAGAATCATATAAGTACATCAGGTTTCATAGAGCTAAAACATTTCAAGTGCTACTCAACTGGCTTTAGATAAGCCAGCCCTTTGTTAGTAATTCTATCGCTCGAAGTGGAGTCGAAAGAGATGAGTTTTCAGTCTACGCCGGAAGATGTTACCCATGTTACCGTGGGTCCCACCATTCTTTTTGCCAATGACTTACAATGGGAAAGACACGTCTGGAAATCACGTCAAATCCGGAGTTATTCTCCCTCTCCATTCATCTGACTAGTCCAAGACCAGATGTGCTGGAGCAGATGCGAGGCCTGTAGAAAACATAAGTGCACATGCTCTACAGATAAAGTTAGGTCTAGACCCAACACATCAGGAAGATCGCTGGAAGATCCTTGGAAGTTCTCAAGTCAGGCCATTTTGGCTTCATGTGCCACCCAGCAACTCTCACAGGAAATCAGAAGGCCCCTCAATGCTCTTCATACATCCACGATAACTGCAGATAACATGCAGTCATTTTCTCTTGCTGTTTGATATGAATGATAAACTTACCCTAAGTGATTTTGTTTCCATCATTTCACAGCTCACACTGTACAGTAAGTCACCACAGTTCTATTCACCGGTTTTCCCCCAATCCACACAACAAAGTTGAACGAGAACAAGATGGTGCCGCCATGATCGATTACAGGGGGTGATGCACTGCAATTAGCAGTGATGAATTGCAAGGCTCTTTAGATACTCTGTAAATAATTGATTTTAAAACGAAACATCAGATGTAGGCATTCCAAAACTACAAGCATCAGTGTCAGGAGGTGATATATGGAAACCCAGTTAAGAGCCCATTTCCTTCCCATCCCACCGGGGAGTAGAGGCCGCAGTAAATAACATCTACATCGCCACAGGGAGAAAAGGAGTGAGTGAAGAAAATCCCCGGCCCTCCCACCACCTTTCTTCCTTTCTTTGCTTCATACTTTTCCGTTCCTTTTCTGCATTTTCGCCTGCTTCCCTCTCCCCATCGTTCCTCTGGACGTCTCAATCTCTTTTGCTTTCTTGCCCTCTCAATCCTGCTCCTTTCATTCCTGCGTGCCTGGCGGACGATCGCTGAAAGGAAGGTGGAATTGGATGCCTCCTTCACAGAGCTTTCCTTTGAGACTTGTAGGAGATTTTGTTTTTGCTGGAGCGAGTTGTTACAGCTCACTGGCTCATCATCATCAACTGTCTGTCATGGTCAGCCGTGGTCCTTAAGAGTTCAAAACATTCAGGACAACAAACATGCTTCTTTCACACAGCATACATTTGAGTTTAAACACACTTTATTCCTATCACACAAAGGCTTTCTTTTGATGATTTTCATTTCCTGTTGCATGATCCTTTGGTCCTGTCCTGGATTCAATCGCAGTCGCTCTTATCTAGACTTGGTGAGTCATTCTAGCAGATGTGTGTTCCATAATGCTGCTTTCAAGTATAGCTGAGTCATCCCTAGTACCACTCAATGAAGAGCTCTGAGTCGCTATCCAACTCCAGTGAATCGTATTGGAAAAAGTAATCCTTCGTGGGTGGAACTCTGGGTCTTTGGCATTCTGCAGCGGCAACATTTTCTTCCCCTCAGGGCTTCACTGCCACTTTCAACAGATCATAATTGTCAGTAGAGGGAAAACGCTGAACACCATTGTCTCATTGGCTGACGTAAAAGGTTACTCCAGACCCTCTAATATACCGTGACCTGCTCATCCACTTGTACACATGGAGGAGGCGGCTGACAACTCCCCCGTTTCCTCCCCATCTCCACACTCTAAAGCAACATAGGGTTTAATCCATTTTCAGAGTTTGAAGCCATCTCTTTTCTTATTTCCCTCTTTTTCTGCTTCTCTGTGAGTGATGGACAGGAGGCTTGAGCAGCTAGACAGGTCAAAGGTGAGCGAGTAGAATAAGCCCTTTCTGAAACCCTCCTCCCTCACTGAAGTAAAGCTGGCGTAAGGAAGGTCAGTCTGTAGGCTCTGTCCCTCCTCAGCATCGGCAACATATTGTACTGCTCTATTCACTCTCTTACCTTGAGAAGCACACAACCGGCTTATCGCCCTGGAATTGGCTGTGCAGCCTGAATGCAGCGGAGGAAAGAAGCCAGACGGATGTTTGAATGGGGATCGAGTGTGAATGCCTTACCTGGTTCACTTTATCTGTTAGCCAGTTCTCGCTTTCCTCTATCTCTTGTTTCTCTCTTACTTTTATCAAAACGTTTTCTTCAGCACATTCTGTAACTGTATATGGAGGGAATTGATTCTGTCTGTGTGTTTTTTTAAAGTGAAAACTGACTCGTACTGAAAGGGATCATGGCCTTTTGTACGGGTCAGCTTAGGATCAAACCTGTTTCACTGCACTGCTTCGAGGTCTATGCTGCAAAAATCCTCAGAGAAAAACATTTCAGTGACTCTCAACTTGCCCGAGGCGAGGTTCACATTGAAAGGCCTTAACACTCCGTTCAGTCTGTGATTATTCCCCTGCTCTGATGTGTGTTTTTTACCTTTTTTTCCAGTTGAAATCCTCACATGTAACCGAGTTGGAAAAACAACAAGAAAGGTTGCATTTGTAAAACAGGTATTTAGAAAAATAATGACAGCAGTGCAAGGCTTTCATCTTTCAATTTGGACAAAGTCAGCAGGCCCCAATCTGGAGGGTTTAACGGAGGAACAGTCCCACTAAACTTTAGGATGTCCATGTTCAGGGGTAATTTCAATATCTCGGGCAGATGTTTTGCCTCTATTTTTTTTTACTGTAAAGCCTGAAATTAATTATTTGGTTTCTTTGAGGTTATTTTGTATCTCTTTGTGTTCATTTTGTGTCTGTTCACTTTTTGGTCTATTTATACCTTGTGTGTTTGAGTGACATTTTGAAGGTGAATGCCTGACACATTGGGCCCCTGGGTCTGTGCCCAAGCATCCATACTTGAAGGTAAAAACAAAAAACTTTTGGTTCACTTTCATGGCTCTCATCAGCATCATCTCCACACAGCAGGCGAGTTAGTGCCTGGCTAGTGAACGCAGGAGAGCTTTCAGAGGCTGATATTTCCCTCAGGAGATATAGGAGACATAAACAGAGCTCAACGGAGAGGCTTTAAATGAGAAGGAATGCTGGTCCATGTCGCCTGGATGCGTAAATAAGCAAACTGTTAGTGAAGAGACGGTATCATCTTGTCATTATGTTGACGTCTTGTTTACAGCGTGTTGCAATCCCCCCCAGGTGACCAAACTAATCAATTAATGCAGGTTTGAAAATCAACACTAAATAATGTAAAGTGCAGTTTTCGCTGGGTAGATTACTTTCGATGTTTTCAACGTAAATCAATTTCTACCAAAAAGATTGAAAGACTGAGGATCTGCATGTAAGTCACATTTTATTGTAACGGTTTAAAATTAGATTCACATGCTAGCTGTAAACCAGAGTCTTATCATCAAACAATCCCAATATTCATAAATCAAGCACAAGCAGTCAGATAAATCCCTCACTCTGTCTAACTCTGACTCCTTGTGTACATTGTGATCAGTAGAAATCGTGTCGAGGAACATTGACAGCTGTCATTCTGTCGAAGCTTTGATCAATTACACGTCTGCTCCTTTTCCAATTGAAAAGTGAAATGCAGTGGGTGCAGGGGGGCTTTGTCTCCTTGTTTTCATCATCATTATTCTCTTTATCACGCTTTTTCTTCTCTCAGTGAGTCCCCTGTCTCATCAGTTTAATAGTAGTGTATTGAGCAAAGCATTTCTACAGGTGGTCTCCTCGGGCAAGAACCCAACCCCACTGTCCCTGGTCCAATTACAGCAAAGAAGGAGAGGACATTTTTATTGGTCTGTGAGGGGACATTTCCATGGCTGCCATCATCTCCAAGAGTATAGTCGTCTAGTGCTCAATTACTCCTCAGTCCTGAACTGGCAAGGGAAAGGAAACGTCCCCTGCAGAGACCTGGTGAGTCCCAGCGCATTACGAAGCACAGAATTTCTGACCCACTTCAAACACAAAAAACCCACAACTTATTTTCATTGCTACCTACAGTATATGATTGAATGTGTTGCAATATTCCCTTGGAGTTAGGGGGAGAAAGGCACCGGCACACAGATCTTTAATAATATGCTTTTTCCACACAACACACAAAAAAGCATTGAAAGCTATTTCAATACGCTTGAGTGCAAATATGCCATAAGTAATACATTATCTCAAAGGTGAGGTAGTGAAAGCCAATTTAATAACAATAATAACTATGATTTGTATAGCATTTTTCAAGACGACAGAAAAAGTGTTTTATATTCAAACAACGAAAGTAAATAAATCTGCAAGACTGGAATTGTTTGTATGCAGATGATTTGATTTTCTCCCTGCAGTGCTGTTTATCAACAGTATGTATGTTTAGTGCATTATACACTCCATAGACACTCACATATACTCTGACTACAAATGTAACTACAAAAAGCATCATTTCAGAAACAATATAAGATTATTTGAATAGTCTTAGTGTGAGTATAATACTCTTGATTGAGCAATTTAAGGAATCATTTACTGAATGGCATTCGGACATGTAAATAAACGGCTCAGTGCACAAACTTTAATGTTACCATTTGATACGAGAGCCTGGCTTCTGATGGATTATTAGATGTTGCTTGTTATGAAAGGGTAGCATGCAGAGAGTGACAGCGTCTTATTTGTTTGCCAAGATTTAAAATGTTTGCAGTATGTTCATCACCATAAATATGCCCACATCTCGGGCAGCATATGCAGATGGTATTGATATTTAAGTAGTGGAAGGAAACTTGATTATAGATCATTTGTCCAAAAAAGTATGAAACAATCACAACATGGACCTAAATCTGCACTCAGAGGAACGCCACAATTCGCAGAGTTAGTTAAGTTCTCTCAACATCAACAGTAAACCAACCACTTGAGAGAAGGATGAGACTCCTCAAAGTTCACTCAAGCCCAAGCATCAGTAGCAAGAAGGAGAATAACAATGAAATTACCCAGAAACCAAACAAGGTCATGTTTAAGTTCGACTTTCAGTTTTAACAGGGGAAACGTACTCTGATCAAATCCTGTGTTTGCTTGGCCCATCCATGAACTCTCCCCCACCCTAAGTAGACTTACTAAGTTATCAGACTTCCTCCTCTCTTCATGTCCAAGGTTGATAAAGGTTACCCCTTGTTGTATTTGTATCAGTGAGCAACCATGTGAATAGATGATAATGGCATTCTCAACCTCCAGGCTTAGCAGCACCCTTCAAACTATTATTTAGCACGGTGATAATGGCCATTCAATAGGTCGATTCGAAGCGGGTCCACAGTAGAACCACAGTCCAGGGTGCAAAACAATATACTATTTCAAGCTACCTACTGGCTGCTGCATGTGGTCTTCAGCAGGCAGCTCAGGTTGCCTGACACCATTGCATCAATGTCACTGAGGCCTGACGCCATCTCACTTTTAGAAGTCTCCAAACAGAGGTTTGTTTTTAAACTGACAGTTCAACAGCTGATCACAAAGCTGGAAACAAAGAGCAAACTCCAGAGACAATGCAGCCACAGTGAAAACAGTCCTTACCTTGTGTAGAGGCATTCTTATGGTCGGCCGTGTGAAGGCAGGCAGGACAAGCAAACAAATCGAAAGGGCTATAACAAGCAAGCAGGTCATAACAACAAGCACAGACAAAACACAATTTAAGGCTGCAATGCCAAGACAACATACACAATCTGGCAGAGAAGGATCACCGGTTACTATCTTCTCGCCCTGCACTAATAGGACTAAGGGGCAGCTGTACCAACAGATGACAGTTGAAGGCTAGGAAAAGGACATGGCATAAAAAAAGCAACTTACCACAGGCACACATATAGTATGCCCAACCATCTAACCCAACCTCCTCCCTAAAGCTTTATACAGTGATATGCCACACTACTTCTGAAAAAAATAAAATAATAAATACTAGTAAATAAAAAATGGCCCAATTATAGAAGAGTGAAGTGTGTAAGTGATGAACTGACTTGAATTTCCCTCTTGATGAAAATGAGAAAGTAATTAGGGACGCGACAGCAAAAATCATTTATCTTTTTGGCTATAAAATAACAATTTGTTTTTGTGTTTTCCTCGTAGGGTTTGTACTGACTAACAGTGTTTGTTCTCCCAGGATCTGCTGATGGTAGAGAAAAGCTGAAGGTAAAGCCAGAGAGGTTTATGTGTGGAGAACTGTAAATCCACTAACCTTAGAGAACCTTATACACGTAAAAGTCCACTGTTAAAAATCTACTATTTCCTTGAAGCCAGGCCCCTCAGTAGTGTACCTGTGAGCAATTGCTAAAAAAGGATATTCAGATAAATGTGAAATAAATTATTTCTACAGATCATGTTCCTCCATTGCATTAATCATCTTCTTCTCTTCCCCAAGAGTTGCCACTGCATACTTCTTCAAAATGAATTTTCTCTCTCTGCCTGCCTTAATCTGTCTTGGCAATTTCTTTCTTTCCCTCTATCTCCACCTTCCTGTGTCGCTCTACCTTTTTCTCTGATAGAATGGCTTATGGAGCAAGTGTCTACGGAGAGTAGGTTTACTAACAAAACAGCTCCCCTCGACAAATGAAGAAATGCTTGGTTTGCTTCAGTGAGAGATCTTGAGACGTATGTAGAAATATTAGTGGACGAGGGCTCATATTTTACAGGAGACCAGCGACGGCTGGGGCTTTGAAATGGTTTTGGTATAGCTACCGGGTGCACATTAAAGCTTGTTGGCTCCACTGGAAGGAAGAGTTTTATTAGCCCGAGGGAGAAATGGAAAATAAAGGGGATGACAGAATGGGAAAGAAAGATGGAGAGCAAGTGAGCGATGCTGGCAAACCTCTCTGTTTAACAGGGCTGCCCAGATCCAAACACAGAGTTGGCCAGTGATTGGTCGGTTGTGGTTAGGACTTGGCACGGGCTGTAGCGACAGCTGTTTGGAAATGATGGAAGCCCCTGAGAAGGGAGACGGAGAAGAGAGGGACCAGGACAACAATCCAGAATTACTGCGAAATGCTGTTGTCTCTGTCCATTCTCCCAACACAACTCCGCCTGACGCAGAATGAAAAGTAACAGACCACAACAAATCAACAAACGGAAAAAAAGGAAGATACAAATGGGAGACTTTTGTTGGTAGACCACATCGGAACTGAAAGGGACATGTAGTAATTGGATGCCTTCAATCTTAAGTTCTCCTCTGAGGCTTGTTTGTGGGCCTGTTTCATTTCACGCCTTCATCTCAGTCCAATGGGACAGATCATAGAGACATTAAGACAAAATGAATTTCAACCGTGCATGCAATTAATGCTCCCAACAAAAGGGAACATCAACAAATGTGCACGAACACAAATAAGCCAATTTATTGGTAATCAAGCCATTGTGTGCTAATAAAGCTTGACAGCGTAGGAGCAGTAATCAATGTGTTAATTACTCTGCGGCTCTTGTTTAATGTGAAACTGGTCACTTAACATGTGGCGTGCTTTAACCCAACAGAGATCCAGATGGCAGCTTCGCTATTCATATCTGCATTCACATTAAATTATTGCAGATCTATTTGAACACAAAGGACGCAGTCTGAAAAAACACAACACATGGATACAAACAGGAATAACTGCTGCAAAACTTCCCCCAATTTATCACCACAAAAGGAGGTCTCGGTTTACATCCACTCGGGTATTCACATTACACTTTGAATAACTAAACAGAAGTATGATAGGTGGTGATAGCAGCACCATGCTCTTGTACTAAACCTAACCAAGTAGACCAAGTTATGTTCTGTAAAGCTCAAAGTTAACTTTTGAAAGTATAAAGAAGAAGCAGAAGTTCATTTGTATTGTTGAACCTACGAAATAATTAGCAATAACGTTCGATATCATACACAAAGAGTCACAAGGATACGTTGCACTGCAAGGCATACACAAACTGTATTGACACAACCAAAGCATACAGTACAAATAAATCAGGATGCAGTTCCAGCTCCAGGACAAAGTGTTTCCAGATATTCATCATCAAGTTTATCTGTCTGCACTCCCCCACAATACCAGCACCATCCTCACTGTCTGCCAGCTTATTTAGCCCCTCAGCTGTGTATTGTTTTGAGTAGCATAGGGTTCATTTTCAGTGAAATGTCAGACTGTGAGTGAGTCAGCTGTGGCAGGTGCGTGGGATTGTCATATACTGTACATCTCCGGTTAACAGTGCAATAAGTTAAAGGGGAGCTCCTCAACATGGAAGGAAATGTGTTGGAAAAAAGGATTAATCCACACAAACAACACTTGGTTCCTCTCACCTGCCTGCATGGCTCAGGCACAGCGGAAACACACACGTGCAACCACCCACGCTAACACATACACAAAAGACAGTGGCTGTCATTTCCTTCAGAGCCAGCAGGGTCAGTTTGTGAGGAATGTGACAGAAAGATGCTCACAGGCTCTTTCAGGCATGCCGCTGCAGATGCAAGTGTGTTTGAGCGGTGGGAAAACCTCCAAAAAGAACAGGCCGTAAAAACCAATCCAGGCTCCTCACCACAAAAAGCATGTAGAAGGAGTAATAGATAATATGGTGATTGCAGCGCCGTGATGAGGCACGCTGCCTTCTATTAAAAGTGCTGTGCTTGGAGCATATTTCACTCTCACCCCTTAAACGCTGCCGGGTGATGACTAAAGAAAAGGCACATTCAGTCATCTTCCCCCCACACCCTCTTAGACTCACACACATGTGCCGATGGAGAACACATTCAACGTCTCGGAGGCTGGGATCTAAAGAGGGGTGGGTTAATAAAGTATTCCTCATTTGCTGATGAAGTCTTGATGCAGAAGTGGGCAGTCTTGCTTTAAGACATGTGATCTCTCTCAGCTCTCTCTCTCTCTTTCCAGCTGGGCTACATTGTAAAACACACACACACACACACACACACACACACACACACTCACACGCACGCTCACTCACACACTCTCCCGCTCTGCCTCTCTGACACAGACTCTCTACTTAGTGCGTTGGAGAGAGGACTGAGGCTCACACTATCAGCACAGCTTCTCAATGGGGGGACGCAGCCAAGAGCAGACAGAGCAGTCATTCCACTGGAGCCTTCCGCCGCACGCGTGAGAAGGAGCCGACAAGTGAAGGGGGGGGGTAAATTAGCTCCCTGTCATCACAACGTTGGACTTCTACTGACGGGGGATAGACACAGACTGAAGGAAGAAGAGGACAGGAGATGTTGCATGCATGTGGCTGATACAGCAGTGACATGATCAGCCTGCCATCAACTCAGATGCTGGTCAGTTTTTGACACTGGGTGCTTTTGGTGATTGTGTTGCCCAAGGATTTTCAAAAGGAGCTGAACTGAGAATATTGCGGAGGTAAAAAGAAGAGAAAAAAACTGCGTTATAGCTCCTTTTTCTGCCGTGTTTGGCTTATCTGCTACTGGAATTTGGTGCGGGAATCACTGGCTTCAAACTATGGATGGATTTAAGACTGAGAAGTGAGACTGCTTGGCAGGGAGGCAGTGATTTCGACTGAGCTCCTTTCCTTCTGAACACACTGCTCAGGTAAGGGTGTGAGACTTTCAAGGAATACCTCTGGTGTTTGGGGACAGGGAGGGTGGGGGATGTTTTAGGAATGAAGAAAAATGTGTTGATTAGATAACGACTTCTATGCATAGTGAAGTATAAAAGAGAGCTTCCACTAAAAACACCCCAAATATCACAAACCAATATAGCATTTGAGCAGTTATACAAGTATTACATGTAAAACAAACATTCTTACGATACTCCAAAATGCTTAAAGACGTTTTATAAGTGAAGTTAATCTAAGGAAATGCAAAAAAGTTAAAAGCATCGATAAAATGGCAGCCTAAATAATACTGTGGCACCTCGATCTCCCTGCTGTATGAGGATCAGTCACACGTGTTGTTAGGGAATCGTCACGAAAGTTGTCTCTGCAGTAGAAGAAAAAAAAAAAAATCAAGACTCTTTTTGTTGGATCCATGTTTAACGCAGGTGCTTCGTGCGCCTGCAGGTGTGTCTGCTGCTTTTCACTCCTCGACTGCATTTACTATCCACGCTGCGAGATTTACCAATTACGCATAAAGAAAGAAGCTGTCCTCCGATGACTTTACGCAACATTCCAAAACTGAGAGTAAACTGCTTTTACTGTGATTTTTATCCGAGTGGAAAACAAGAGGGATATTTGTTTGAAAGCTTTTTCAAACGCTGTTAACACGAGGCTGCAGCGGGGACAGGAAGAGTTCTGTTTTCCTGAAAGCTGCTTCCCTTACCTCCCGAAGTTCCTTTAAAACGATGGCAATGTTTGTTCGTGTTTATTTCAAGTCTGCCGTGCGCCTTCACCTCTAGTAAAAACGCCGCCGGTAAGAACTACATTTTATTTTCGGCACAAATGCCTCCGATCACCGGGATGAGCTCCGTCATATCATGCAATATGCAGATATCCATGCAAGCGCAACGATGTTTATGAATATGAAGCCAGATTGCTGAACAGAAAATAGTGTGGTTAAAAAAATAAATGGAAAACATACCCACGGGACCCGCTCACATTTCCACAAAACCGCGGATTATGTTGGATATAGCGCAGGGGTGGGGATTTACAATGTGCTGTTTAATTTTCTCTGATTATTAAGCAGTCTCAATGTCACTGAGGGCACTGAACACATGGGCCAACATTTAGTAGCCTAATGGCTTTAATCTCATATTCAGATTAACACACAAAGAGGTCTAGTTGGAGGTAAACGGCAAGCAGTGGCTTTAATGCTTTGTGGAAACAACACAGTGGATCAGGCCTGACTTCATTCTGCAGACATTTGAAACATTTCTGCTCCGAATACTTTTATTTAAATGTGAAATATCCATGGTTGGAAGCTTATATTGAAGAGATTCCCTGAGGCTCATGTGTCTGCTTAATATTCTCCTGTGTTTTGAGATATGGTAGAATCAAACATTAAAGGGGTGAAAGATTGAAACTGTCACATAAGAGCAGCAGAGTCACTGAAGTATTTGAAAACTGACAAAAGTAAAAACATTTAGACAGTCCCTGTGATATCTGATATAGTGAGTGATTTGGGTGGAATAGAATCTTCTTAAAATGAGAGAGGATTATAAATGTGTCCAATCAGTAGTCGGCAGGGAGCCTAAACACACCAAGCAGGAGTTTAGTTTAAAGGAGGTGGGTTGATGCTTTTACATTTCCCACTGCGGGGTCCTGAATAGAGAGAAGCGCTGATAACACCTAGAAAGGAGGAGAACCTCATTATTCAATGAGAGCTAAGGCGTGTCTCCATATGCTGGCCCTCAGCAGCCATCAGGCAGGCGCTAAACTAATCTGAAAAAGGCATTTCGTGCTTAGAAATTCAATACTTTACAAACATTTGGAATACCGCTGCTGCTGTTGTCAATTAAACTGTAATTTCCATAACAGATGATTACAGAAATAATGCCGTCTGTAAAAGATTATTTCCTTTTTTTGTACTTTAATTTCATATTTGTCCTTTTCAGGCTAAAACAGGTTTGAAGGAGACATATTGTCAAGATTGAGTGTTTGAGTATGCAGGGGTTTTATTGAAGCCTCTTTATCTTATTTCTCTTTTCATTCCCAACGTTATGGTAAGAAAAGCACAAACCTTTTAAATACATCTAGTAGAGATACTGTGGACAAAACATGTATTGGTTATATCCGACAATGCAGCAGAATACTAATATGTTTCTTTTGTTTGACACATTAAAGCATGTGTCTGCTGTAAATATGTATGAAGACACGCTGTAATACAAATGTTTCCCTGTGGTTTCCCCCCCTGCTGTGCGCCTCCTGCAGACTCAGCTTTACCATGTCCTGGTTGTTGGCCATGTGGATTAGCCTGGGCTTCCTGCTGTTGTGCCAGGCCACTCTCTACCAGACCATCCAGCAGCACCATGTGGCCCGGCCCGGCCGCACCGACATCCTCACCCTGGGTACGTGAACCTCTTTGTACAGATTTCGGCTTTACTGCGCAGTGTTTAAGTGCGAGATGTTGCCTTTGATGGGGAGAGCAGTTCTCATCGTTGGCTGTTGAAAAAAAGCAACAACATGGCTGCTGCATTATGTCAGAATGATTTGCCACAGTATGGTACTCTCGAACATGATGATTCACCGTGCGCACAGTTTAGCAAAAGCGAATGCTAATTGGGCTTCAAATTGCAAGTTATGTGCTCTTGTTTAGTCATACTTTATTTATTTTAGCATAAACATGTGGTTCTATTGACATATGTGTACTTTCACAGTGATACACTTTGGTTCTTTGGCTGAGTTGCACACTTCTGTTGACATTTGAATAAAGAGTGTATTTAAACGTGTGCAGCAAAGAAATCTTGACTACTACTACATCCTGAAATTAGCTGGAAGACTTGTTACGAGTAGGACGAGCTGTAGGCAAAACATCCTTATACTGTGCTGGTAGCCAAGGGAGCTTTGATCACTGTGGCTTAGAAGGAAATGACAATTATGTTTCCCCCTTTTTGCACTTTGAACGTTTGGCAATTAAGCCTGACGCCTAATGCACCGTAGGGGCAAAAGTGGAGGGTAGACGGCAAGGCGGATCTAATTCTCTGATTATGGAAAAGCTTTCCAGCTGTTTCTATGTGGGGTTGTTACAGGGAAGGCAAATGTTTTCTTGAGCAAAGCAAAGGCTTCCTTTTAAGCTTCTAACAATGAGTGTGACTCCATGCCGAACACAGAGTGGCTCTCTCTCCAGAAGCCAAGCTAGCTGTTAAACATTGATGCTATCTTCAGCTTGGTTCCCCTTTGTGTGTGTCGCATTGCCGAGCAAAAAGACAAGTAATTGAAGCACAGCAAGAGGGGGGGGGGGAAGAAAAAGTCCAGCAACGAATTCCCCAATCTTGTGTTGAACATTGGTGACTTTAAGGCAGCATCTCCCAGAATTGGCGTACTTTTTGCTTTGTTGAGCTGACACAGGAAAATCCAAGCTGTGATGGGGGGGGGGAAAGTTCTCAAAGTATCCGGTTCCCGTTAATTGGTACAAGAGGGTGAGGGATGAGCGACAGAGAGCTCCAATGAATTTTTAAAGGCTGGCTTGCAGTTTTTTTGTGTTTTTTTTCTCTTTCTGACTGGTTGGCAAGTGGAGCTTGGTGCCAAAGATGTACAAGGAAGTGCAAGGCTCAGTAAGTGTCTCTTGAATAATGCAGAAGTCCCAAAGGGAAAGAAAGGAAAAAATAAAAGCCCCCTCCCTCCAATCACTACCCTGGGTGTAGCTCCAGAAGAGGCAAAGGATAGTTATTGCTCAGAGTTCTTTGGAAGGTTTCCTGTCAGACAGACCACATTTTCTGCATTACATACAACACTGAGGCGGGTATGGACATGCAGATGCTCACACATTTACACACCATTTTCTCACAGAGGCCTTTGTGGTGTGGTGTTTTCATCCACCCCTGGGGATCCTGGAGTTGTGCTCAGGACACGTCAAGTCTAAGAGCATTCAAGCCTTCACTCTACAGATGGATGATAAACACACTCTGTTGATTCTGTCTTTTTATGTCTCAGATTTCATTCATGGTGTTAGATTTGATTGAGGCTGAGCCAGACGATTTTAAATGACGTCACCAAGAAGTATTCAAACGAAAGAGGATTTACTGAATAGATGCAATCAACCTTGGATCGATGGTCTTTTAAAATGTCACAATTACTCTCTAGAAAACTTCTGAATCTGCGATGGATGACAGCCTTAATTGGAGCTGACAAAATTATAACGTGAGGATGTGTCGTGATATTTTAACATCCTAATCTGTAGGCTTCCTGGGGATATTTGTCTATCACAACCGGGCACTCAAAGAGAGCACAGTCCTTCTCTGCTGCTCGGCAAACTGTACCATTTAAAGTATATCATGTTTTTTTTTTAAGAGGATTAAGCTGACATCAATCTTACTCAGCCGTGGAGTGGCGTTAACCGATCTAACCAGAACTGCTCTCTCAGAATTGAAATGCTATGATGAATATTTGAATTAGAATTGATTTTATAATTTGAGAAGCTCTCTGGTTTCATTGAGGCCAAAACCCTCAGATATAAATAGATAGGGCTATGTAGGACGTAGCAAAAAAAGAAAAAAGATGTCTTGCCTTGTGCAATCCATTGGCTTTCATGCTTTGCTGTTTCTCCGTAATCAAATTATTCTCGTGTTTCTAAAAGACGATGAAAATATTTTTGATATACTCTCTACCATACAGAAATTAAGTTTTACAATTGTTTTTGCTAATGAAGCGTGAGAATTACACGATTTAAAGATGTCTGTGCTGATAAACAGATTAATGGACTCACACTTGCCTTTCCATCTGCTAAGATTATTGATGAATTATATTTTGCTTGCTGATAAGACAGTTGAAGCTGCTTTTTGAAATTTAATGTATTGTTTTCAGGACCCAATATACAAGGTATGAAGTGAACTTGGGAGATGGTATTTAGTTAGACAACATCCTGAAATAAGTTTATTTGGATCTTGGCATGCAGCCCGGACTACTGTCTGAGAGATGTGGTACCAAAACTCCCAAAGCATCCCACATAGGCATAGATGCACAGACAAGGGGCTGTGCTGGTATCTGAAGAGGAAGTGAAGGTCATGTGGAGCTCAGTATAAATCTAATCCCTCGGCCTGTTGGAGCATCTGACAATATTTGAGAAATCGGCGCATCCGCCTTCTTCAACAGTGAGCTGACGGTGCACACTTAAAAAAAAAAACGAGAATGTGACTGCTGAGATAAAGTTTCCGTATCCCATTTATTTATTTTTTTCAAATGTTTCCGTGACAAATCGGCATGGTCACCGCTGAGGCGGAGATTGAATAACGAGTTTCCTGACTGCTTCGTCACCTGCTCGGAAAGTGGCGCCGCTCCCTTTCCCATGAGCCTCCGCTTCTCACAGCTTCCCCCTGCGTCTTTCTGCTGCGGCGGAAGATTGATGGCGGCCTGATTCTGGGCAGCCAATTCTGGTCTCTCAAGAAATAATCCAGTACGTTGACAGATGAGCTGAATGTGACATGACACACACAAGCCCGATTCGGCGCTCTCCTCACCTGCCAACACAACGAGCAAAAGTACTCCCTGCCAACACCACTGCTGCAAAACCAGGGCACTGTTGACAGTATGAGACTCCAACACAAGCCAGTGAACGTGTGAACGATATACATTGACTGAAGTGTTTCTGTATGTGCTTATGTGCTCTTGTATGTTTTCTTTTAATGCTATCAACCTGTTAATATGGACAAATCTGGTCAAAGTCAAGTGCTTATTTGGATTAATGTGCAGTCCCTTCTTAAATACAAAAAGTGCATTAATGAAGTGTTAACATTTAAGTCGTCAGTTTTCTTTGAGGCAACGCTTGGCAGGTACTGTATTTGTATACCTTTTTGCTCAGCCGTAGTTTCCTTACAGCAGCCATGTTCCTAATATATCAATACCCAGCGGGGCCATATCTGAATATAACAACACTTTAGCTGCTGCTTTGTTTTATTATGACTCTGACAGGGCAGTTTAAGAGAGTCTCAGATCTAATAGAACAACAGGATCTTGTTGCATGCAGCTGTAAAACTAACTCTACTCTGCCTGTTACACTTTGATAGGAGCTTGTTGCCGACGTTAAGTTTGACCCTTTTTTATGGCAGCCATATGCAGTGTATATCGGAGCGATCACATCTTATTAAACCCTTTATTCTGAAAATGATATGCTGATCGTATTTAAACGGTGAAATAAACTCTGAGTGGTAGCCATAGGGATGCTGGTTTCAGATGTACATGAAAAATATGACCCTTTACACAAAATGGGTGATGGTGAATGGCTGATATTTAATGCAATGCTGCTGCTGTGTTTTCATCCACTTATTTTGAAACGGCTTGTAAAGTATTATCTCAGATGATTGGAAGGCATTTTAATGAGCTCATTGTTCAATGTGCCATAATGCTTCCTTCTCCTTCGTGTAAAAAAAAAAACCTTTGATGTGAAAGAAAACATGTAATTACTTTGATGAGGAGAGATGCATCATAAGGACAAACAAGCTAATCAGAGAGGAAGTGTTTGGTAAATCAGGGAAAGCATCTTTGGCTTTAAGAACACCAACTGTCAAAAATATACTATAGAGCTCGGCTTTGGCTTTATTGCTATTGAAGTTTTTTACTTTACATCTAAGGGTCTGGGTGTCACGATTCTTGTGTTATGTCACGTTTTGTATGTCTTGTATTGGGTTTATTTTGCTGTTCGGTTCTCCCTTGTGTATTGTCTCGTCCCTCTCTCTGTGTTTTTCCTCCCTGTCGTTAGTTTCCCTGGTGTGTCTAATTGTCTGATTGTGTTCACCTGTTGCCCTTGTGTTTCTCCTCCTCTGCCCGGCTGTTTCTCGTCTCGTGATTACTAGGGATGTCCCGATCACCTTTTGTTGCTCCCGATCCGATTCAGATCATTTGATTTTGACAATTTGCCGATACCGATTTTTCCCGATCAGATCTTTATGAAATGCATTAAGAGAAAAAAAAGAATCTATGTCTATGAAAACAAGCCCTAAAGAAGCAACACATACATGATGTTGTGTCATTTGAAACCAAAACTAAGGCCTCAGGATGACTTTAAGACTTGAACATGGGCATTTTTGTTTTGTAACAATTAATAAAAAATAAAAAAGTATTTAAAAAAATAAAAATCCCGATCCCCGATTTCTTTTCTCCCGATTCCGATCTTTTCAAAATCACGTTATCGGCTCCGATCCCCGATCACGTGATCGGATCGGGACATCTCTAGTGATTACCCCTCCCTGTATTTAGTCTTGTCTCTTCCTGTGTTCAGTGTTGGTTCGTCTTTTGTTGGTGACTGAGTTCACCGGGGAGTGTTCTGTTTGTCCAAATTATATTATTATCCTTGAAATAAAGGTATTATCAGTGTTATCTGCATTTGGGTCCTGCTTGCTTCACTCAACCTTAACACTGGGTTTTCTAGAGAGGAAAACATCTGACAAGATACAGGCTGTTGAAGTATACTTTGAACTTAATTTAGGATAGCTCTCTTGTAAATGAGGACGGGGTAGAATCTGGAAACCATATACACGCAGTATGAATTGATTATTTTTCCTTTTTCGTTCCATGGCCGAACGGATGGCTGCTTCAGAAGATTGATGGTTTTCCTGCCAGTGTTTGGGAATGTGAAGAAATTAGCTGGCTCAAAACCTGAATGCACACACTGTATTCACCTCAGAACTCATTTCCATAGTTTTCAGACTTCTCATTACGACGGTGTTAGCGACAGAAATTCAAGTGAGCTGCACATTTTTTAGGCAGTCGCCTTCAAAGTGGTTATCTTACTGCTTCGCTTCTTTTATGGAGGTGTAAGAGCTTTTATGAACGGCAAATCCATCCATACTACCCTCGGGAAAGGCTTTCTTTTACAAGCTCTGTGTTTTTTGTTTTGCCATTAAATCAGCTTTATTTACATCCCCATTAAACTCTGGAAACTAATTAGTGAGAATTAATGGTGAAAGAAAATTCAATTATATTTCAATGGATGACGCTTTAATGATATTTATTATTACAAATACAAGTCATTACTGTCCAAGATTGAGGAATAGCCTTTTAATTGGTTGAATCTCTGCTATTGAGTTTGGCTAAATATTGGCTTGTGTGTGTAAAACAGTCTGTAAACGCTGATTAAACCAGAGCGCAGTGGAAATCAGAAATGTTATACGACACAAATTAAATTAGAAACATTTTTATTTTTTTAACATGGCATCTGCAAATCCGGTATTTTGCCGACAAGGGGTGCAAATCCTATAATCTACCTCCACATGGGATTATAATTGCTTTGAAAACTGTGAGTTTAGGTGGAAAGAGCTCATCTGCGCTATATGATCCCACTTTCTATCACACAGCATGCCCTTCGAGGTAATGAAAGCAACCTTTCTAAAAACTAGGCAATAACTGCCTGATCATTCAGGTGCCGAGCAGCTCTTTCTCCGTGTCCTCTTCCCCCAGCTCTCAATCGTCTTGCCCCCCCCCATCCATCTCTCCCCCTCCCTCCATCACCTCGTCTCTATCGGCCCCTCAGACGATTTGTCATGGATCAGATGAGACAATTTGTCATGGATTAGTGCACTTAAATGTCTGTGTGATAGTGGAAGCAGTCACTGGAAAAGCTTAGGAATCCTATTACATTGCGTTTTATGGCCGGCGAGAGGGGAGGGAGGAGTGGAGGTTGAATTGGCACTTTCTATAGCCTGTGTGCCATTTCTTGACTTTTTCCTCTACGCATAATCAGATATTCACTTAGAGGTGAACTCCACTGATGTGTCCAAACTGGGAAAGTAGACCCGAGGTTACATGTTCTCTCTTGGCTCACTACTTTCTCAATATGTTTCCGTTTTATTAAGTCTTTGCTACGCCCCGCTGTGCCTGTCAAGCTTGCCGTTTTGGTACAGCACATAAGCACTTAAAAATAACAGTAGATATGACTCAAAATTCGTAGTTACTTTTTTAAACTAAGGGCTCTTCATTTTGAACAGAAGTGGACACAATCCAGCATAGTGTGTATATACAGTATAGATGGCTATGTAGCCTGAGTTGTTAAAAACGACAACTCAGACTGACTTAAATTTTTTTTCAAGAGGATATGTTTCAAAACTAAAACCCAGAAAAGGGGTTTATAAAATGCTGTGTTTACGCTAATCTTTTGCTCATATTTTTGCTCCCATCCCGGGGGAAGTTCAAGTCTTGAACAGGTATTGTTCTAACTGTATCTGTAACAACAGACTTAGCTAACTTTGCTTAACCTTGCCTTTTAAAAATAAATGCTAGGTTATTTTTGTAGGTGACATAGATTGTATGTAGTGGACGTAGTCACCGTAATGTCACCTATTGGTTCGGCACTACAGTGTGTAAGCCTCTAGTTCAGCATTCTGGCTTTTGCCATCTTTAGCTCTATAGCTGTTGCCATCTTGTTCAAGGTTCTTTATTAGTCATGCGAACATAGCTACAGTGTAGTTATGCCGATGAAAATCTTGTGTCACAGGCTTCTCCAACAGTGCAACACAAACACAGATAACAGAAAAATATACTGTAGTGCAAGTAAATAGTAATACAAAAAGAAAAATATTTAAAAAAGTGAAATTGTGATTTTTTTTGTTTGTACCTGAAACAAGAGGGTGACACAAAGTACAACTGATCAGGAACAAAAACGTTTTCAGGAGGCTATGTTACAGACCCAGTAACAAATGTTACAGACCCAGAGGTAGGCAGTTGGCTTGTTAGCCACAAATGCTACTATTTCCAGTTTACATTAGAGCTTGTTTTTTGTGTAGGCTATACATAACTCATTGACCAAAAGCTTTAGGTAAAGCATAGAGATCTTATAAAGGCCTCATGCACACCACTTGTCTTTATCTGTGTGGCAATATTCAATGCTAAACAGACCTGTCCGGCAGTGGCTCAGTCAGTAGGGGCTTGGACTGGGTAGGGTTGCCGGTTCAAGTCCCCGACCAGACCTAAAATATGGAGTGTGGACTGCTACTTGGAGAGGTCCCAGTTCACCTCCTGCCCTGCCCTGGTGCCCTTGAGCAAGGCACCGAACACCCCCCTTCCCCTAAATCCGATTGCTCCCCGGGCGGTGTACAATAGCTGCCCACTGCTCCTAGTACTAGACTCCTGGTACTAGGATGGGTTAAATGCAGAGGCCATATTTCACTGTGTGTGCTGTGTGCTCTGTATGTGTGACCACTAAAGAGGGTTTCATCCCTCCCAATTCTATTCTATTCTATTCATTGTTGCATATCTTTGGTTGGGGGTTTATTTTAGCAATCCTGAATGTTGTTGTACGCTTTTTTGAGATTGATACAGAACAACCCCCTGCCATACCTACCGATCTCACCATATTACGATACATATATCAATTGTTCCCTCAGCGTTTCATATTCTCTCTGAGCAAACAGATTCTGATTCAGCTGCGGTAATATTGTATCATTATAATCAGTATATATTTACTCGGTGTCCTCATTGCAAGCATTGAAGTCTATGTACTCTATGGTTCATTTTCTCCCCCTTTGAGGTGGATTGGATTGAAGTAGATTAGATCCCATTTTTCTCTGATATCAGGTAATTGTATCAGACAGGTGCTATTTAACACAGGTGGCTCATTCCCACAATTATCCCCAATAAATGGAAGAATATGAAAATAGACAAATCAGTCGCACGGTGTTCAAGCAACCCATCTGTCTCATAATACCTGAGATGTGTGTCACAGTTAGTTTATTTTTCAGCTGTCTGTTTTAAATGGTGTACTCTTCTCCTGCGTCATTGTGTTCATTCTATCCCCTTGAGGCACATCTATTTTATTTATACTAAACAGTGCAGCAGAAAGTTCCTGTATCATAAATCATTACCATCTTTAGTCATACAATATTTTATGCAGCTTGTCTTTCACCTCTAGGCCCATCAAGCCCGTTAGCAGCGTCTCACTGAAGTGAAAAAGCTTGCTTATGTTAATGGAGCAAAGAGACATACTGCCAGGTAATTGTGATGCAGCAGTGGCATCATTTAAAACCACTGCGGGGGACAAATGTTACTCATTGAGTGTTTTGTTTGCAGAGGACTCGCTTTGCCCCAGAAACTCATTTACCCAGTGGCAGTCAAATTACGTTGTCTTAACCGTACTACTAATTTACTTTCTAAATCGCTTTTGGTTTGCTCAAACGACAACTATTTTAACACACTTCTTTATATGTTTGTATACGATAAATACAATGGATTATTTTTAACATAAATGTTTATTCACGATTCAAAACCAAACCAATATTTTAGCTATGTTCTTCCCATCTCTGGCTTCACTTCTGACATGTTAGGATTACACATTATGATAAATGTAAGCTTCTGCATCTGGATTGCCTTTTTCATTAATATATATTAGCCTCTGAATTATTCATAGTTTAATGCCTGTATATTTATTTCAAAATATGAAATGCTGGTTAAATGTTCTTTTTTTGCTACCAGCATATTACCCCTCAACCTACTTTGATACAATCACAAAACACTTGAAGGAAACACTAATATCTTTACTGTACACGTTCTGTGTTTCAGAAAAGTTTTGCTATACCATGACATTTGAGTGGCATACATTCAATGTGTTGCCAAGGTGACCTGCCTTCTCAGTCTGGCCCACTGAATCACTCATTCGAGCCCTGACAGGGGACAGAAATGTATTATGAGGTTGGGAATTACGGATACAGAAATCCTCTTGCTTGAATATTACCCTTCTTGTCAAATGAATGATTGAAAGTCTGTCTACATTTTCCACCCGGGATGCTCTGTCAGCATTAGCCGAGGTCTATTTGTCTTGTCTGATGTGTCTGGATGAATCTAGACGGCAGCTGTGCCGAGGCAGCACCGTATTGTCTTATCACAGCTATATCTGACAACAGATGCTCTAATAATGGAACTTAGGTTGAGATGTCACAGTTAACTGCTCGTCACCGCTGTTCTGAATACGACACATGAGATGGACACGGAGAGAAACCTGAATAGAATGGACAGGATGTCTTATTTAATCTGCATTAGCCACCATGTTGTGGTGTTCACAGTATTGTGTATCCTGTATCGAATGTGCCAGTCACTTGTACTGTATCCGGCCAGAACGCTGACAGAACGTTGAAAAAGGAGGAGGAAATTAGTAGCCACTGTCTCTGCAATATGTCTTCATTTGCCACAGTTTCTCCAGCACACGTCAGGTTCACTGAACATGGCTCAATGCCCTCATACCTTCCTGCGCGGTGGCATTGGCGGGGAGAGCGAGACAATGAAGGACGAGGTGGCACTTGCATGTGTCTGTCTGTAGCCTAATGACCCAGAGGAGTTTTCCTCGCACGCTTTCTCTCTCCTCACTTTTATACTCTTTGTCTTGGTCGACGCCCCGTCCCCCCCCATTAGCTCCACGGCTCATCTTCCTCGGCTCTTATCCCAATTTTGTTCTTTTACTTACAATGTACACGTGATCTTTCCTCAGTGGACTTGCAAAATAAGACATGTTTAACTTTAATTATCATGGGAGAAGGCAGAGTGTGTTTTCAAGGAAATATTATTTAAACTTCAGGCAGAGATGGATTTTCTCTTTCTCATCTCACGTCCCAGAGGTTTAAGTGGTATGAGCATCCGAGTTTTCCAGCAAAAAAAGACCTTTTGACCTGCTTTCTGTAAGTTTAACTTTTTCCTGAAGGCATTGTATGAGGATTGCATAAACGTGTGCTAAATAGTGTGAATGGAACCGAGTGGATGGAACCGAATACCTTTAAGCATGCTGTCTTTGATCTTAACATATTTCCATCTACCTTGTAGATTTCAGACCTCTCCAAGGCATAAACTGCATGACATACATGCATGCTAAATAAAGACTGCTGCTACTGTACTGATGTGTAACAGGATCCCTCACCTCATCTCTTATTTTCATTTTGTGTCTTCTTCTCTGTCCTTGTGGAGTTGCGCCTCTGAGCTTAAGCTCCTTCACGAAAGACAAACAAAAGCGTACATTTTTATAATCTTGCTGCTGAGCTTTTATGTTTGTAGGACAGTCAGCAAAATCATTTCATCCCCCACATTCACAAAGGAAAAGCATGCTGCACATACATTTACAGTACACGCATGAGTCCAGCACTTGCATACTGTCTATAACAGCAAATGTCAGTACATGTTTAGGTATTTTTCAACCTGGACCCCATTTTCCTATGATTTTGTGTATAAGTGGCTCATACAACTTCTTTGTAATTGGTTAAATATTGAGCGAGAGCGATGCTGTGAAATGGACAGAAAAGTAGTCCCCTCGTGGTTCGAATGTATGTCCAGCATCAAAATACGTCCATTTGGCCTGGACCCTGAGGAAAGACCCTTCATAGAATAAAATGATTTTCTTAATCGCTTATTCAAGAGAGTTAGGCCTCATCCCCATTAATATCAGCTAAATATTCAGCCATGACATGAGCAAACACTTCCCGGTATTCCTCTCTCCACCTCTCCCTCACATCTCCACCTTTGTGTCAAGCGAGATTTCAGAATGAGTCTTCTTTTTGAGCCTGACTTGGCTGGACATAATTACCGGTAAATGGGAAAGAGTCCAGGTAGAAAAAGTAACCCTATCATGCTTTCAATTTCATGCATAATCTGCGGATCCTGATTTTGCCCATTCCATGCTGTAAAATGATTTCCTTAGACAAGTTAAGAGCTGCTTTGATTCTCTTTTTGCCCATTGATGGCATATGTTCCTGTGAGTGTTTGACTTTGGTGTAAGTGCGTAATGAAAAGTCTACTCGGAGCTGATCCGACGTGCTCTGCTCTCGTCAGGATCAAGGGCTTTAGTTTTGCTCTCAGCAGAGGCAAAGAAACACAGTAACAGTGTGATGTTCTGCTGAAGAGAGAAGAAGTACCTCTGGCTCACTTACTGTATATTAGCTTTTAGTATTACATTCCACCTCTTCCACTGCTTTTGCTGAGTGCGTGCCTCGCATAGCGCTCACATCTCGACACGACTCCCCCTCTTCTCTTAGGTGCAATCAAAGCGCAAGCCTTTGATTTAACTATGAATAAGATGCAGAAATGTTTTCTGATGCATTCAGCGGAGTGAGCAGCACCTCTCTCCAGCTTGAATGTTACACTTTCACTCTTTTCTTTGCAGAATGTGTGTCAGCCAAAAAGCTGGCAAAAAATGAAATCTGTTTCTCCCTCAGCACTTATGTTAGTCACAGTCATCAGTATTAGTCATTCACATATTAGCCACTTATGTCACACTTCCACAACTTCAATCACCATGCAACTGATGGCATGTTGGATAAGCTCACATGCTGATAGCGTGATAGTAATTCTCCTTACATGAGAGAACATCACCTCAGCATTTTTAGAAATTAAAAATCAATGTTGATATGGCGTAATTTGAATTAAATATACTATTTAATTTAAATTAGTTTTATTCTGAAAAACCGGAAGTTCACACTATTAACTTAACACTTTTATTCTGAAAATTCTTCATTTCCGGTTAGCGTTAGCATGTGGCGAAATGCTACATTTTCAAACCGTGAATCGAAGGTGAAATGACATGTGATGTTGTACACTGAGCACACTGGGATTAGCACTCATTTATTGACGCTGAATAACGTTTATCAGGGAATGTTTAAATAACCAGACACCAGAATTATGTAATTTAGCAACAGAAAAAGGCAGGAATTGCATTGGACCCGCCCCTCGACGACGCAGGCCAATAGGAGAAGACCTCAGATGACAACAGGAAGAGCAAGCCAAGAATTGAGCTCTTCTATCCTCTGACCTGCACTGACCGGTCGGATGAGGAGAGCGCCTCCACTCGCACATTTCATTTTGTACACCACCGCATCTTTTGTGTAATTAAATGCTGTTAACTTTTATAAGCTTCCCTTGACTCTTTTCAGTCTCTCCTGCCTTCAGGGTTCTAGAATTGCTTCCAGCATAAAACGCCTTTTGCCAGAGTTGTTCTTTCTCACACTTTCTTGGAATATAGAGGAGCTTGTGTCAGGGCAGCGCCAGTGTCACACCACACCGGGGCTGTGAGCAGCGGCAGCATGTTGGCTGTCGTGATCTTATTACAGTTTTGGATGATTCACATGAGAGGGCAGGCGTGCAGACACATCTTTTTTTTTTCTCGGCTCTTCAGCAAATGAGAAATGTCACCCACAGCTGCAGCTGGGGCTGGCTTTAGGGGCTACATATCGAAAGAGCTATGACGATTTGTAACACTGTTGTGATGTAGTGGAAGGTATACACTGGAGGGAAGTGGGATACACACGTACTGAAGGGTGGTTGTAAATTCTATAGCGGAGAAGAAGATGGAAGCCCCAAAAAGGCTCATTAGGGGCTTGAAGTCGGAGTTTATTGCTGCTCTCTGCTCTTACATAGTGACATCAACCCTACCAAAATGAATGTGTGTATTTCGTACGTGCATGTCTCTGTATGTGGGTGGAGATGTGCAAATAGAAAAGGATGAGGCTGACTCAAGTACCCACTGAAGTACAGTCGTTTGTTCCTTCTCAACGTCAAGCCTTCTGTTATTATACTCTTGAGAACTTGGTGTTGGATGTGATTCTAGTTCACACAACACTGTCAGACCTCCTTATTGTTACTTTTCTCGCACAGTAGAGACACTTCTATTAGTGTCTGGTTAATATTACCTTCCACAGCCACATTCTTATCTAAAAATGTGCCAACTTATTACCTCTCTTAATTTTACAGGATAAACATTGCAATGTCAAATATTGCAATTAACTCTAGTTCTGGCTCACAGAGACCCCTCAAATAAAGAAAAAGGGATTAGGGAGTAGAGTTTATGCCAGCATGTTTGAGCTGGGTTATTGCTTGTGGAGAGCACATCCTATGAGACACTGTAAGCACAGAGTTAGACACTGTTCTTCAGATCTGTTTTCTATTTGACTTATTATTAGGTAACGGCTTTAAGTTTGTTGTATAAGTGGAACTTGGTTCACATTAAGTGCTGCCATGGTTAGGACTAAAATCCGGTTAAAAATAAAGATGCATGTATGCATTTATCATCCAATATGAAATAAGCCTCCCAAATGAAATTGGGGTTATTCATGGTCTGAAAAAATCAAGAATTTGAAAATATATCCTTGGCAACTTATACACATGTTATTTTCACTATGCATCACTTTATATACAAGAAATGTAAATCAGAAAAAAAATCATTGGCAGATTATTTATCTCCAAAAGTAAATAGCTGCTCTCTTAATATGACGACGAAGTGCTCATAACAATTGCATGCCCTTTTCACCATTTATATCACTGAGAATCTTCACACTTAAATCAAACAAAACACTACATCAAACAAATGGCACACTGGTATGCCGATCAAGAGATTGAATTGCCTAAACTCTTCTCTAAGTTTGACTAAGTCAGAAGCTCCTGGAATACATTTTTTGGAGAACACCAGGAATTACCTTAAGTACCACTGAATGAATGAGGAGAGATTTTCCTGGGCCTGTGGAGATACAAGTTTTACAGTTGTGCCTGACAGATGTTATCCATCACAAGTGCTGGAGATGAGAGGACCCCTTTTTTGCTGGAAAAGCGGTGTGCTAATGTTTGTAGTATTTGTGATATTGGAAGGTGAATACGAGCCCCTCGTAAGGTCTTATAGGCTCTCATGAACACGCCATCTCATCCTGAGGTGAATTGGATGAGGAGCGAGTACAGATCTCGTAAGTCCCCTCTAGGAGTCACGGCTCTCTCAGCAAGGGCACTCGTAATGGATGTTTTACACATGGGAGAGCAGCGGTAAAACAGCCTCATATTCCTCTTCATGACGAAGAAGGATTGTGTAGTCTTTAATGAGGACTTTGTCTCTCATGCTTCAAAGTGAAGGACAAATCAACACTAGGCATAAATTGCAGGTTTAACACTAGTGAAATAGTGTTCAAATCATGAGGTAATTACATGCCAATGTCTTATTGTCATTGTCCTTTGTGGCTAAATACGAGAGTGAAGACAATTACCATTGATGTTTTTGTTGTGGTTCTTGCCTTGCTGCCATTTGGAGGAGGAGGCGGCTTTCTGTTAGAGCAGTCAGAGAATGTGGCTGATCAATCCCGCATCTCTTGCCCAACGACTATACCACCATCCATCATCGTTTGAACATAACATCTCATTCCCAGCTATTTGCTAGTTGCCATCTAGTAAAATTTTCCCTGGACATTTGCATGGTCTGGCTGGATTCACCTGTTTGTGTTGGGGGGAAAATAGAATGAGCTTATGTGAATGCTGAAGGACGAGATAGGATGTGTTTGTCGGAGCCAGCCAACCAGTTTGCTAGGGCGCTGAAGCCCGGCCAGACAGATGGCTTCCATTTGATCCGGGAGAAGCTGTAATGGTGGGACAGGAGCGGCTGAGAGAGGCAGTTATCAGGCCTTCATGAGCAGAGTGTACTTCCGGTCTGGCAGGCATTGACAACTCTAACCTTTTTTAAAGAGCTCACCTTCTTTTCCCATACTGCTACACTGATCTTTTGGCTGATGTGCCAGGTCGTTAACAGGATGGCCGGAGAGCTCACAGTGTACATATTTATAACATTGATATATTTTATTTCATATTGCAAAACCAAATGTACAATAATTGCCACAAAACATGACTCTACCAAAACACCATTGAGCGAAAAGGAGCAGGGAGAAGAATACAATCTTATGTGACCTGCCCCTTTCTAAAAAAAACAAAATAAATACAAATAGATGGTCTGCCCTTCATAATAATAATTAATTAACTAATCCTAAGATACTGTTATGTTTGGCTGTGAAAAAAAAAAGATATGATGTAAGAACACTCAATGCCATATTGTCCCCACTTTTAAACGTAAATTATTTCTGCGTTTACGTGCACATTGTGTCACCATTCTCTTTATTTTCAATTTGATTTCTATTTCCTCTTGCACTATTTTGACCAGTTTATGTCTTGATTATACTGTATGTTGTATGATTGAGGAGCCTCAGACTTTCATTGCCCAACAACGCTGTAGATATTATGCAAATGATAATAAACCCTTTGAATCTTGAATCTTTGAACTTTCGGGATTCAACACGGCACGAAGGCTGTCAAAATTAAACTAATCGCACATTTTTTGTGGAGCAGAGCCGTTCTGGGACGCTTCTTTAACGTTTCATAAACGCCTTAATCCACCACAGGGAACACGGCCAGTAGGGTTGCACGATATTGGAAAAAACTGACATTGCGATATTTTCTTCCCTTGCGATATGAAAAAATACAGGAATTGAAGAATAGACCGTTTTTTTTTGTCCGCAAACCATCCTTTCTTGAACTTCAATGCTATACAATTGTTTTTTTTTTTTTTTATAATATTTAACCGGATGAAGGATTTTAGCCACGGACTTCTGGATCTTAAGTTATCAGAGCAACAGGCTGAGCTAGCTTGGTTATCCTGCTGTGATCTGATCAAGAAGGATTATGATTGGTGGTTTGCGCTGCATGCAGAGCCCGCATTTCACTCACGTACCCCTTACATGAGAGCCGCGTAAGTTTTCCTTTTGTAGCAAGCAGCAAAAATAATTGTAACATGACGTGTTTGAGTTAATGTACCTACTTAATATCGTACGTCCAAAAAAATAAAAATAAACACTTTTTAAATGTTTCTTAAAGTGGACCTATCATGTTATATTTGAATAATATAGTGTAGGACCATACTATATAAGGCATATTTATACTTTTTATTTTTCAAAATAACAAACAGATCATGCATTTTAGCCATTCCTCATTTCGCTCAATTTAACACTGTCTTTGCTTGGGCTGATTCTGTGAGAACAGCACCATCTACAGGCCTGGCATATGTCCTACAGCGTCTCCAGCGCTTTCAAACGGCAATGTCCGTGGCTGTCTCCTCCTGATTGGTGGAGTTGGCCCAATAGCCTTAGCGCCACTTCTGTGACGTCATAGAAGTGTTCAAATCTGGATCAGTCTGTATCAGATCCGTTGCAGCCCCTTTTTAAGAGATTTGGGTATGGAGGAGAGGGTTGTGTTTTCTGACACTTGGTGAGTTCCCTGGAACACCGGGGACACATGTTCATGTATAAAAGACGTACAAAAGTGCATTTTGCATGATGGGTCACCTTTTAAATAAAAATAAATCGCACGTCCTGCGATGCCAATATCGCGCATGCGCATAACGTGATTATCGTCACGACACATCGTGCAGCCCTAACGGCCAGTGTACAGTTACAGTATATTATTCTGAAATAATTCTGTGACAGCCCACACAGCTAATACTGCAGAAAAGCATGAGCAGTCATCGTTGTAATGAGAAATATGTCTCCCACATTCAAAAATATTGCTTTTTATAGTTTCTTCATCGTTTTTTTTATTCTAATGAGTTGTATGGCATTGTGGTATTGGTTATATCAGACTGGTTGGAAAACGTATCCATATTTGTGGTTTATTTGACTGTTAGTTTTGGTCTTTTCATGGAATTTGTTGACAGCTATAAATACATTTGTAATGGTGCCAACCTTATCCTGTAAAAGCATCTGTATTTGATACATTATGGTTCATCCCAATCTGTTTATCTGATTGTTTAAAAAAATATGTATTTACAACTATTTTCTCTGTTCAGTGTTTTTCCTTGATAGTCTCTGGCTTACAGGCTTGCTTCCACTGTTTTTGAGCACCACAACTCGTACAGATGGTTTCTTTAAACAGTGTTAGATTTCAATGGGAATAGCTTCTTGTAGCTTTTTTTTATTGTATTTAGGCCATCACACAACATATGCTTACTACAGTGACTGTTAATTGTAGTAACAGTACAAAGGTGTTATATTAGATAAAAGACTTTAAGCACAGTGTGTTAATTGTACTTTGAACACTGGGCTTGTCTCGCCTTCTGTTTCTCCATGTTACTCGTCATGGGGAGAACACATTTCCAGGATAACATTCGGCACTTATCTAGTCACACTTGCAAATCAGTTTTTAAAGGTTAGACATGAATGGCAAGAAACCCCTCCTTCCTCCTTCCTCCTTCCTCCTCCTCCTCCTCCTCCTCCTCCTCCTCTTCTCCCACCCACTTCTCAGATATGAGATTACACATTTCACCCTGAGCAACAGACAGAAACTAATCCCCGGTCCGTGTGCGATAGTAGGCCGATGTTAGCCGTGAGGCTGACAGCTCTGCAGGGCTGAGTTTTGATATTGGGCATTTAACAGGCCGCTGTAAAAAAAAATCCCGTTTCTGTTAGGCACTAAGCCACACACAGATGCTACAACATGCACACTCCCACTCACTTGCTTTTGCACCACCCATGTGCTCAAATGAAGATTGAAATATACACAAATGTGGAAACACATGCTTGAACTGCCACACAAAGAGAGCCAGAGCAGATGTTTTATCTGAGTGTTGATGAAAAACCATGAGGTGGGATTTAGAGTATAGCAAAATGTTAAATAGTGAGATAAGCATTGGGCCTATCTGAGTTAGTGTGATAAGTATCCCATTAAGTGCCCTATGGCTTCCACTTTCTTTCTGAATCAGTGGAGCCTAAGTGGAGATATTAATATTTAATGCCTCTGGTACAGAGTGCTACAGACACTTCCTGGATGATTGCATCAAACTCACAATAGGTTTGACAGTATCAAACCAACCTTTTGACTCGCCTTTTGTAGCAGTTGGCTTATCTAAAACTAGCAATACGTTTCTGACTACCATTTCTATGAACTATCCCTTTTTTAGATATTCCAATAACTGTAAGTGGTGGACAATCTACTGTGATGTTACCCATACTGCAGGTCCGTAGACTACAGTTTTGAATCACAAATCATGTATTGCCATTGTTATTGTTGTTATTGTTATTATTTATCATCATGCGCCACTTTCAACCTTCTTCTCCAATAGGATTCAGATGAGGATGTTGCACTTTTCTTTTCCTTATACATGTGATGTTTTGGTGTTGTTTGTTGTTTTGTTTCTTTCCGTTAACCGTCAAGTGGGAAATAAGTATTTTTTTTGTGTTTCTCTTAGTGTCCTAAGATACTGTTATGTTTGGCTGTGAAAAAAAAATATTATGAAGGGCAGACCATCTATTTGTATTTATTCTGTTTTTTTTTTAGAAAGGGGGAGGTCACACAAGATTTTATTCTTCTCCCTGCTCCTTTTCGCTCAATGGTGTTTTGGTAGTCATGTTTGTTGGCAACTATTGTACATTTGTTTTGCGTACCATGAGCGGGACAAATAAAAATGAAATGAAATGTATTCCTTCCACAGCGGAGATATTTACATTGTTACAATAAAAAGGACATTGCTGATAAATGGCAAAAATAAGGCTCAAGTTTATCATTGCCATTGGTGAAGTCTTGGGTTTTAGAGGCCACTCGTCTATTAGACTCAATGTGGACAAACTGTACGAATGCAGAATCACACTGTATTGACAAGACTTGAAACCAAGCATTTAGAACCTAAAATCATAAGGAAAATGTTTACTGAGGTCGCAAATACATTTAGAAATATGGTCATGTTCTCATATACTTCAAACAATTTCATTTTTAGGGACTAACGCTCTTTGACATTTACTTTACTTACAGAACCGCCCCCTGCATTTTTCACATTTGTTCTAAGCTTGCGGACACATGACGTATGCATATGTTCAGTACATTCAGTATTTATACTTGCCGCTGTTCTTCATGTATGTGTGAGGCATGTCTATCTGATTTGGACTGGTTTGGCTTGACGAATAATTCAACACCCTGCCTGCTTTCACTAGTGATACAATCAGCAATATTAACTCACAGTTTGACATACAATGAATAATAAAAGGGTCATGTCGATTATTACGCTTTTTAAAGCAGAAAGTCATTTTAATATTGTTAAACTGTTCTTTTTGAATGTTGTATTGTACTGCTTTACAACACTTACTATGGCAGTAGTATCAAACTGCCCTTCATTATTAAAATGTGAGTAACTCGTGTTCACTCTGTTAAAATAAAAAACTGACACGACAGCAGGTTTAAGAGCCAGGGGGAATTTACTCAGCATTCATCATGCATGTCCAATTCATTAGCATATCTAGTGCTAAATGTATCATACATTGCAGATTTGAATTGTAATCAAGTTCTTATTAACAAATTACCAACCATGTGATCCAGATAAGGTGTCTGTGGTTTGAAAGAATCAATGCAGTGTGGAAACATAGCACGTGACACTACATTTTAGTTTTTTGTGGTGAACCACTCAACAGGGTCTGCCGTTTAATGATTTATTAATTAATAAATGTTCAAACCATGTTTTACGCTTGTCACAGAATTAAACAAGTCTGGTTGACATGACCCAGGCTTCGAAACTGAAACTGAAAGGGAAATGGAAACATGCTTTGATTTATTTATTTTTTGCCTTACTGAACATTTGAGCAGCATGCGAAAATCTCATTTCAAAAGCAGCAAAGACTCAAGCTTGTCCTTATACCTGATTTCAGATGAACAGCTGTGCGCTGGATGTACACGATCATATCAGCAACATGACTCGTGTTTTTCCTCTTCGGACTTCTTTCTTTGAGACCCGGCACACCACATTGATGACATTAAAGCACTTTATGTCTCTTTTAAAGTAAAGCACGCCCTTTTCGCATCAAATAGTTCCCAGTTGATAGACAGCCAGTTTTTCTATTGTGCTTCTGTTGTAAATACAGCCGTGAGCTCTGGACCAAGCAAATGAGTTACTGTGTATGTGTGTGTGTTGAAATACGAGCCAACACCGGGCGCCAACGCTATTCACCAAGTTTGCTAAAGCGTGCAGGGAGTGGGGGGGGGGGGGCTGTCAGATTGTGTGTTTAGACCCTCCATTCACACCAGTCTGCTGGTCTAAATCCAATTCATCAGCCCTTAATGGACTGCACAAATGGTCTCTCTAGGATCTTAACTCGAGGAGTGGACCAACTAAGCGGGAATAGAGTGGGAGCATATGGCTCATAGTGTTGAGCACAGCATCAAGACAAGGGCTGCAGAATTGGTCATTAATATGTGAAAAACATAAAAGTGTTGTACCCATAACTCAGTTTGAATACAACTGTCATGTAACTATGGCCAGAACACCTGCAGTTGCAGAGTGGGGGAATAGCCAAAATCAGCCGGCAATAGCTGGCAAGTAATAATAAACATTCTCTGTTATACGCTGACCACCGACTGCTACACTGTGTGTGTGTGTGTGTGTGTGTGTGTGTGTGTGTGTGTGTGTGTGTGTGTGTGTGTGTGTGTGTGTGTGTGTGTGTGTGTGTGTGTGTGTGTGTGTGTGTGTGTGTGTGTGTGTGTGTGTGTGTGTGTGTGTGTGTGTGTGTGTGTGTGTGTGTGTGTGTGTGTGTGTGTGTGTGTGTGTGTGTGTGTGTGTGTGTGTGTGTGTGTGTGTTCAAATATTCACACCAAAGAAAGTCTTTCATTCTCACTGAGCAATAAATCTAGCAACAAAAAAAGCCCCTTGAGTCAAATTGTTAAATAGAATTGACGTGACTCGACAATTAGAATAAATTACCCAGATTTTTCTCTAAACGTCTCAAGAAAGGTGCCCCTGGATTGTGATGAGTATTTGAGCCAATCAACTGTCACGCTCTCCATTGCAATCACAGTTTAGAAGAGCGGAACAAATGTCTGTGTAAATGCTGTTGTGTGGCTGAATGTCACTGCTCACATATCCTGCAAACACGCACCTGCAACTCAAATTACAGATGGCACGTTTCAATAGCAACGAGTCTGTCTGGGCGATGTTCAATGGTGCGGTGTGGCTGGGATGCGAAAGCTATCTTTTTCTCCTAAAACCCATTTGCTCTCCACATTTCCCTGCATGATCACAGCTCAACAGCAGCAACAACACTGGTAAAGTGTCACTCATTTACTCAGTGGCAGCAACACTTACTGGGCACTCTGTTCAACTCCATCGGGCCTTTGATCCAATTTGTGAATGGTATGGGTTTGTGTGAGCAAAAGACACACGGAAAAACACATTGGATTTCTCAAGGATTCTCCGGAAAAGGCAGATAATATCCAAACCTTTAAACGGGAGCATTTGCTGCGGAGAAGTTTCTTTGCAAACACACCTTTTTAACTCTTTCGCCCCCGCAGTGCTGTGTTTGTTTCTCAGCTGGGTTTGCCTGCCTTCCCTCCAGCTGTCAAATTTCCTCCCCTCTGACATGTTTCACTGCAATTGATTACTTCGTGCAATTTAGGAAGAAGAGTTACACAAGTGGTAGACTGTCTCACTTTATCTCTACTACTTGCCTCTCTGTGTTTAAGTGGGAGAGAATCAACCCATCTGCACGAACAGATCTTGTCAGTCCTTTTCCAAGGTTGATAACACCTCAAACAAACAGCCCCCGAGACACCACCGCTCCAGCATCACATATTGTCAAAAAACATTCCGCAAAAGCCAGACTGCACCTGTCAACATACAAGCTCAGCAGGGGAGTTTATTTTCATCTCAGCTGATAAAATGTGTAAAATTCAGCTCTTGGAAAACAATATTTAATTTATTAATGTAAGGCCTGTGTCATGCTCAAACATTTGTTGAGTGGGGTTACAGCAGAGCGACATTCTACAAGAATCCTACTCTTGCATTTGACGAATATAATTGAAAGCAAAATGAGTATCCCAAGTTACCTGTTAACATCAAAATATGAAATATCCACAGAATATCATTTCATCTAGGATAATCTCCTTATGTATGTGTTTTAAGTGAATAGCAACTTCAGTCTTTGTGCATCATCTGTATTTACAAAATCAATCATTAGGTTGATGTTACTGAACACAGAATTGCATGGTTTAATGAAAAGCACAATATAAATGAAATGGAGCTCATTTTGAATTTCTTAGACAACAGATCTGCTTTTCTTACATTGATCTTCATACAGCCTAATTCTCCATATCATATTCAATAATATCTCTTCCAAATCTGCCATTTTATTTTAGTCTGTATATCTAGCCAACATCCCCTTTGTCCTTGGCAAATACAGATACTCTCAACAAATCAATATTTATAAAAGCTTCACGAAATGCCTCGTAGCACAAAGGAATGGATATATCTTTACTTTGTTTTTATTTTTGGGCCACCAGTGTCTTTCCTATAGACAAATGTAAATGGTCCCTTGTTCGAGTGGAGACTGAGTCCCCTTACTTGTATCCATGGAGAGTAGCCAATGTCCAGAACTGAGCTATAGATATCTCCCCACAGACCTCACATACTATTATTAGGCCTAATCATACTTCTGTATTGTTCTGAACTTGTTCTAGTTACTGGGTTGGTCAGATTGGTCTAGGATCAGTGAATTTCTCTCAGAGCGGTGAAGCTTTCCCTTCTCTACCTCTCTTTGAACGGGGGCCTCTCCTCTACCCTGCATGCATCTCTCCTGACCTTACTTCACGCTCCGCTTGGCAGGAACACTTAAAGACTTCTCTCCATCCATCCTTACCCTCTTTCTCCCCGTTCCCCACACCTCCGCTCTCCCCATCCCTGGCATAAACTGAAAGGGATCGACCCTTCATGATTTTTTAATATCTCCCACATCTCGGGACTCTGTGGTCGAGGTGAGCAGTGTTTTGTGTGATCGGTGTTTCCCAGACTCTTCATCTGGTTTTAATCACGATATCATCTCCCCAGTGGAGTCTCCGGAGACGCACGTGCCTCGTACTTCTCACTCGCCACCCGTCACCTTTTATCTTGCACTTTTCACTCCACCCCTCTCTGAAGTGTGAGCATGTTATTCAAGTCTTCCCTGTGAGAAGGTCTTCCCGGATAGAGGGTAGAGAGAAGGTGTAAGGTGTGAACATGGATGTCAGTTACGTCATGCACAGTAGAGGCCAAGTTTGTTCAAACCGAGTTGAGCAAATCCTTTACGGACATACTGCCAAATCACAACATCTGTTATATTTTAACCCTGTGAATATATGTTCACTCCATTATAGACACTGAAGGAGAATCTGACCTTTGAACAGTCATGCACTTTAAGATGCCTTAAGTAAAAGTAGTGGTGTAAAGTAGATTTACTTAAAGGGAGTGCAATTTGGAGTTATGTTGTACTTCTTTTACAATTCAGAGGTAAATAGTGTACTTTTACTCCACTGCATTTGTTTACCTTTAGTTCCTCTGTAGATTTGGATTAATGATGTGAAATAATTAAGAACTTTAAGACTTAAGTTACACCTGGAGTACATTCACAAGCTACCCTGCAGTGCAGTATACAAAGTCATTCATTTAAGCTGCCCCTTTACCAGCTTTGATAACACATGCATATAAAATATATTATTCTGAAACAAGTATATTTACTTTTGGTACTTCTAATACTTTTGTACTTTTACTTGAGGAGGGTTTGGATAGCACGACTTTTACTTGTAACAGAGTATTTCTACACTCTGGTACTTCTACTTCTACTTAAGAACAATATCTGAGTACTTATTCCACCTCTGAATAAAATACATGTAAGATATTTAGCTTATGCTAACACAATGCTGATAACACCTCACAAAGAGGTGTGAGGCGGTGATTTTGGCTCTGCGACTCTTTGGATACAATTCAAAGGCACAGACAACCAAACAACTTTTAAGCCATAATTAAAGACATGGTTACTCTGTTAGAAGTCAAAACTTCTTTATTGATTCCAGTTTTTTTTCTTTATCCTGTACTAAGTGAGACTTTGTGGATTGACTCTGAGGTAAATAATGTCATTTCAGGGATCAAAGAGGCAAATCGTGTACAGTGGAGTCTATCAGAAGCTTTTTACCTCTCGGAGTCTCTGAGCGCTCTGGTGTGGGTTGGATCAAAAGCGCTCATCAGATCAGAGGGATGCCAGAGCGGGCCTGAACACGCACTGCAAAGGTCACGGTTCACTCCATTATTCATCAGGCTCCCATGCAAAAGCCGGGTAGTGTTAAGAAAGAAAGGAGGAGAGAGATCGAGAGATTGATTTATAGAGACGTTCCTCTTTCTAAACCTGTCCTCCCTTCAGAGACCACATGCCAAACGTCTTCCAAAGTTATTCCAGAAGCCCGAGCTCTCCCGTGGATATGGAACAAAGTGATTGAGGGGGCATCTCAAAGAGAGGTAGAAGAAGCCTCCCTCTTGTGTGGTCTGACCCACTATACCTCAAAAACCTCTGCTCTTGATTTAACCATCACGCTTGTCTCCCAATAACCCTCAGAGGAAGGAGACCAAAACAGAAAGCTGCCCTTCATCTCCCCAAATATAACGCTTATAACACCACTTTAATGTCCGAACAGAGAGAATATTTATTCAGTGGGCTTCCCTGAAATGCTGGATTCTTCTCCCATCTAAAGGTTAACCTTAAAGGTTCTCCAACGAATAAAAAGAGCTGAGAAACACAGATGGGGTAAAAGCAAAAACACATTCACACTTTTCCTGTGAAAACTTAATACGTCTGGGGCCCTTGTTGTACATTCTGTTCGGCTATTGTATTCCCGGCAGAGGATATTTGCTTCAGCTGTTCCGGGTTGTTTTGTTTAGTTTTCTGGCATGGGCTTAGCATTGGCCGTCAGCAAAGCTCTCTCTCAACAGTAACCCGCGCTTTGCTGCCTTTCTAAAAAACCCAATGTACTCTGTACCCCGGGGAAGGTTTCTGGAGGAGAGCCTGAGAGGTGAGATCTATAACTGAACACACAACAGTTCCTTCGCCCCTGCTATCTCCCCTATCCTGTCGACACACACCCATACGTGCCAGCTCCGCAGAACAATGAGAGGATTCTGTGATCCCCTGTTGTGCAAAAAAAAAAGCTCACTCCCCATCTCAACTTCTTCGTTCTTTTCCTAATAGCAGCATACAGTATCAGCAGAATTACTGCGGCTCCACTCTGCAGCAGCCTCGCTAGAGTGTGTCAAGCCCAGAGGGGTTTATAGCTTTGATCTAACGCACAATACCCAGTGTGTGAGGTGGAAAAGTGCGCACACACCCGTACGCAAATGAGCACGCAGCTCACCCGTACCAACACATACACCTCCACAGGCGCACACACATCCCCTTTGATATAGTTCCTGGCTTTTAGCGGGTGATTAAGAGAGGCGACCCAGCTAAGGTCTGGAGTGATAGGAGGAAGCAGGAGCCTGCTGCTCTTTAGTTAGAGGAAACCAATACTCTGTCTGTAGATAGAGGAGTAATTATGCTCAAGGGTTGAGGGGAGAGAGGAGTGAGCATTTTGGAGTAGAAGCCAATGAGTGGAGGAGGATTAGGAAGAGGGAGACTGTGCTCGGGGTTGATTTCAGATTTCCCACTGTGTCACCCCCACAGACGGCAATTACAATTCCTCTAGAGGGATTTTAGTGTGTGTGTTTACGTCTGAGTGTGAGAGTGAGAGAGAGGCCAATCATGTGTGTTTTACATTATGGTGCAGGGTGCGGTTATGTATGTGTTTCCATCCAGTACTGCATAAATGCAGTGGAGGCTGCGGTGCATGCACAGCTGTGTGTGAGAGCCTGTTTAGTGAATCCACTCCCAACACTTGTTGGTGGTCTGAGGGCTATGAAATATTAATGTGCCCTCTCTCTTAATGATTCATAAATTGTATTTCGATACTCGCCATTCTGCTTCTCCTCGCTACTTTCCACTCCCTATAATTGGACCGTTGGCTTGGTTAAAAAAAAAAGTTTGGAGCATGGGAGGAAAATCAAGTTTTCCTACCTCCACATATTTCAGGAAGCCGCATGCATCATATTGTCAGTAAATAGTATTCATGAACAAAAGCTCTCCCAGGGAATGTGTTTTTTAAGCATTTGCACCAACGCTGTTTATTTTGCTGGGAAAACTGCCGCAGCCTGCGAAACCTTACAAAATATCAATTTTAGCAGACAGGCAAACGAGGGAATGCTTTATTTATTGCAATAAACCATCCATTATCAGCAGAGAGTTCAAATCTGTTCTCTGTCTCTCTCCTGACACTAAGATATGGTAAGGCCCCACTCTAATGTGTGCTAATCTAAAAGAAACAGATTCACATTATGTTTGTTTTATTTATTTATTACTCTGCATCGATTGGCGCCGCGGAATCACCACTCAGGACTAAATGAAAATAAAATAAGCTCTTCACTCTTATGGCTTCTTTATCTGCTGTTTCTCTCGATCCCCCAGCCTTCACCTTGCTCTATTTGCGATTCAATAACACTTTATAAGATGGCTCCATTAATATTTGGACAGGAGAATATCTCCAGTGGGATGAAAATGGCTGCTTAAGATGCTTTTTATCAACAGCATACTCTGTCCTTAACTCTGTGTCACACACACACACACACACACACACACACACACACACACACACACACACACACACACACACACACACACACACACACACACACACACACACACACACACACACACACACACACACACACACACACACACAGGAATAACAGGTTCATCTGCACGACCAGCTTGGTGTCCGCTTACAATAATGGGCAAAGTAATAAACCACAAAGCTCTACTTATTTGTACAGTGTAACACATTGAGCTGATTGTCTTTATACTGTATGGTTGCATGTCTACACTACAATGAGGCTATATACATAACATTTGGGATTTGAATGAGCTTTAGAGTAATCGCCCCCATCACACACAGACACACAACATGTACTGAGGGATAAGCTATGATGGCTTTTGTAGCAGGTGGGATGCCATTCTTGTAGAAGAATAGAATATAATTGGGAGGGATGAAACCCTCTTTAGTGGTCACACATGCAGAGCACACAGCACACACGTGTTCTCTGCATTTAACCCATCCTAATACCAGGAGTCTAGTACTAGGAGCAGTGGGCAGCTTTGCACAGCGCCCAGGGAGCAATGGAAGTGAGGGGGGAAGGGGGGTGTCTGGTGCCTTGCTCAAGGGCACCACGGCAGGGCAGGAGGTGAACTGGGACCTCTCCAAGTAGCAGTCCACACTCCATATTTGAGGTCTGGTCGGGGACTTGAACCGGCGACCCTAGAGCTCCCAGTCCAAGCCCTTACTGACTGAGCCACTGCCGAATCATACACACATGAATTCAGCTTGAAAACAGCGATTCTCCTTAAGAAGATGTAACATAAGGTCCTCAACGTGTACGTTCAGTGCCGCTCACATATCCATTCAAAGATTCATCGAGATTGATCAGTGCTGCTGTAATTCCCTCTTATATGGCCCTTATGAATAGAACATGTAGTGAATATTGCTGATCATCAATCATTTACACACAAGAATGATCTTATCATCCTTATCCCCTGGGAATCAGTGGTAAAAAAAGTAATAATATTGTTTACTTATTTGAAGGAGCATTATGAGAATATACATTATTTTATATATTCTTTTAAATGTTGAAGTCCTGCATTGAAATGTTGAGCAGCGTAAAAGTACAAAAGCTGTAGAATCAGAAGTTACAGTAAAAGCATTATGCGAACAGACCGCATTAAAATAATATCAATCAATCAATCATTGTTTTAATGATAGATGTATATATGATATAATTGGAAGGATAACTATTGATGAATTAATATACACTTTTTTACCCTGTCAGGTAGCACTGGTAAGACATCCAAAATGTATTTTTTTAAATTTCATTTTGGGATTATTGAACTAAATTGACAATTCAACTGAATAATTAAATATATAAATATCAAATAATTGGAAAAACTAGAATTGTACCTCGGAGTGATTAGAAGTAGAAAGTACTTTAAAATTATTCAAACTTGGACCCATGTGCAGTGCTTAAGTACCGGTAAATGTTTTTTCCACCTCTTAACAGGATGTATTCAGATTTTAATTGTGATTTTTGAAGAAAAAAGATGAACGCAAAACAGCAAGCAAATCTTTGAACAATCAGTTCAAAGATTTACCAAGAAGCAATCGATAAAGCATGGCGGCGGGGCTCCTCAATCACCCTGCCAACCTACGGCAAAGGTCGGTTCTTCTGAGCATCGCTGGAAACAACCGGCTCTAGATATCTTTGGTGACGGGAACGTTCATCTGAACCCAAGCTGACCGATGACCAACGAAGATTGATCTAGTTTATTATGGGCATAACAACTTCCAGGAACTAATGCATCCTGCCAGTGCTGTTGAACAGACAGAGACAAAATAAGAGACAGTTAAGGAACAAGTGCAGAAAAAACAAAAATATTGCTGATGCACCCTTTTTCCCTTTTTGTGCTGCAGACGGTTTTCTTGGGACAACATTGGGGCTATACGTGCGTCAGAGGCCAGATCTGTGTTGATGTGTGATGTAAGACCATGGTAGCAATTGCTGCAGGTCTGGAATTCATGTTATTTTACAATCCCCCCCAAAACAAATCACCAGAAATAAATGGTTCTGGCATCCACACACATCGCTATAATGAGCATATCACCAGTCTGTCACCACACCGCACGTGTCGGTATACAGACTGAATATCCTCCCACTTACTCTGTGGTTTCATGATAATTTCACCCACGCACGAGCAAGACATGTTAACATTTCTGCCAAGGAACAACACCAGTGTCCACTGTTGGGAAGATTTTGCATTAAATATACAATCACTCCCTCTGTGCATTTAACACACAGCCGAAGAAGGGACGCTACACTGTGGCCGGACACAGCATGAGCTCACAGAGACATCTTCATTTTCACAGCATTGTCTTCTTTCATTTATCTCATTATAATTACTTTTAATGAGGCTTCAAGAACAGAGGTCTGGCACAGAGAGAAAATAGAGAGGTAGATGGAAAAGCTTTTCATCACTGGGACAAAAGTAAATGTTGGCCGACCACTAGAGTGATGCAACATGGTGACATCTCCGTCATCCTTCTTTATGTAAAATGTTCCTGAATACAGTAGGTACAGTCTTTTTTAGAGATAACTCCGATTTTTCTTTGCAACTCTCATAGCTTTTATTTTTTGCACTGCCACTTTTTGTCTGTGCTCTCAAGCGTACAAAACACAAGTCATTAACTTCCCCCACATTTTCCAAATGAGACACAATTTGCTCTGAGACTTGCAATAATTTCCCTTGTTTTTCGTCTTAGTGATGTATTCAAGCCAGCAGCAGCAACCACCCCCAGATCAACCTTCCACCCACTCTGGAGGGGGGGGGGGGGGGATTGTTGTGATGGGTAGAGACATGCTCTCCAGGCCCTGGGGCCCTTTCCGCATCTGTAGCCTGCCACCACCGGTCTGTCGGAGCAGGCTGGTGAGCCGCAGTGACCACCAAAGGTCACCCATCATCCCTCAGTCTCCGTCACTGCCATCTTCCTCTGGGTGGGCGGCGGGGTACACCTCCGCCAGCTGACATGGATGCTGTCCATGTTGATGTTTGTGCGGCTTCTAATGATGTTCAGGTAATTTGATGTGCCAGTCTAGACGGTGGCGGACCACCATAATGCGACTTGTCCTGCTCTCTGACCCGCCTGTCTGCTACATTTCTGTTCTGCCAACAAGGGGCATTCACCGAGCATTGTGTGTTTATTCACTCGCCTCAGGGTGTTCCAGCACAAGCTGCTGCATAGACTGTAAATGCCTTCCCCGCCGTTCCTGTCGTTGCCTCTCTCCTCCTCCGCACATGTCAATATGTCATATTTATAGTATGCATTGCACTGCATAATAGCAAGTGCTAGCTTTTGATTAGGTTGATGTCTCACGGTAATGCAATTCAATGCTATGTATAGAGGGGTAATCGAAAAGGACCAGTCTGCCAAGACGTCCTTCACCGCCAAACACTTAGTCTGGAATGATGTTTCGCTCCATGTTTGAGATAGCTGAAAAGAGGGGGGGGGGAGAAGAGAGTGGGAAGGAGAGGCCAGGAGCAGAGAGGAGTGGAAACCTAATACTGAGGGATTGCTCCGTGACGCAGCCCTACAGAGAGATAGCCCTCCATCTCACTTATCTCCTGTTTGCTCAATTTCCTCTGTGTACGACAGTGCACCTGGGGTCTGGCTGCAGCTTCCCAATGCTTCTCAGCGGCGGCCCCCGCGAGATAATAGCCAATCCCGCTCTCCACACTCCCAAATCAGACGGGGCCAAAAGACCTTGTGCTTTGTTTAAGATTTCCAATGAACAAACCCATGTCCCTGTGGCGGTAAGCCATTACAAAACCAGACAGACTTATATCAGAGTCCTTTTTGCTCAGCTAATAGCACAAAGAGAAAAAATAGAAAAAGGCTCTTTGGTCTCAGACAGAAGGTGTGTCAACTGAAAGGGGCTATTTGACTAAAAGATGATGACTCAAAGGATGATTTAAAAAAAAATAAGTATGGTTACCTTGAAGTCAATAATTCAGTCTCTTCAGAACAGAACATGTTATTGTATGATTGGCTGTTAATGGGCGCGGATTGTGTGAGCATCACGAAGCGCAGATAACAGCGATAGCAAAGCACTCTGTACAGAAAGTTACAGAGCTGCCACTAATGCTTTGATGTCCTACCATTATCCTCCCACTCAACACCCTGTCTTTTGTGTTTGTGGAAGGAGTCAGATGCAATTGTTAGACCACTCTTCCGCCTGCGTCAATCAGTCTCCCAGGTACCAAACTCCTCTTTCAACTTTGATGTCATATCTGTCATTATTAAAAAAACAACAGTAGTCATACTTCTCAGTTCGAGTCCCTCAAATGAAAGTGACTAATGAAGACCTCTATGTTGGCAAAAGGCTTAAGAAAAGAACTGGTAATTGGATGTTTTTTGAAGGATTTATATCCAGAACCGTTGTGAACAACTGTAATGATTGCCAAGCATGAATTCTGATTCAGTATCTCTTTTTATAGACGTGTTCGACTGCCAGTTTCATCACATATTATCTGTATTTGCAACAAAATTGCCAGTTGATGTAAAACCTGTATGCCCATTGTGCTTGTTGGACTTCCTGGGGGGTACAAGGCTGATGCATTGTGCAGATCTGTACTCCATGTTGTCCGGGAGTGTCTTGGCTTAACTGCAAACCGATAAAGCGTACAGTTACATCCCAAGGGAACACTCTTTCTGGTCAAAGAGGAAAAGAACCGCAGGTGAATCGTTAGGACATCCAAAACCTCAAAAACCCAAGCACAAATCAATGAGCAGAGCTGCCTGTAAGGAGTGTTCAAACCAAACAGCCGTCGACTTCCCGATTGCCGCACCATCAACATTTCATGTTGATGTGAAGGGCTCAGAAGCACGCTGGGACAACCACTTGGGCCCTGTCCGTCATGGTGGAGACATGCGAGCTGCTAAGGCCCCTTAGAGATGAAAACACAGATATTACCTACACATGTACAGTCACGCTCTCTCACCCATATTATCAGCCACATAGCTATCAGAGCTTGTAAACTGCAAATCCATTTGATATAAGAAATCCGAGCAGAACAACAGGATAATCAGCAACACCCTGATACGCAGCTCCTCTTTCACTTCTCTACCGTACTTCCGCATTTTCTCCTTCGTAGTCTACAATAAGCCTCACTGCAAAGGAATCCAATCTTAATATGTAGCATACCATTGAAGGCTTTTAATGTCTCCAGTTTCCGCACTTGAAAATGCCAAATCATTGCTAACCTACTTAACCCAGCACCTCCGGAAACGGTGAGGGATTACAGCAAGACTTTTATCCCTGTAGTAAAAGACCACACTTGCCAGGGAGAGGAATCGGGCGGGGTGGTTCTTTCTTAATAGGCCAGTCTCTAACTAATGCTCTTAAATGATAGATTAAACAGGGAGGCTCTTGGTGGTACAGAGGGTGGCGGGGAGATCCAAGAGATCCGTGAGCGAAATCTGAATTAGAGACACATGGTTAGAAAGAAGCAGGGAGAGGCCAGCGGGAGTAGGGAATGCAGACGGTTGGAGTTGAGTCTTAACACAGCAAGTCATTCAGCACAACAGATCTAAATAATGCAGCTGCGGACGCACAAACCCCTCATAACTAAGATGCTTTACCACATGCTGTCCGCTCACTAATCAATTTTACCACTTATGGGGTAAACCAACATGCCAAGTTGGGTATAATTGGAGGCAGTTTAAGTACTTTAAGGTATTTCATTGTATACAGTGGATGGTCTTTCAAAGTGAAACCTCAGAGTGGTGGCTGAGTAGGTTAGGCACCAAAGATCATAAACAGACAGCTTCCTGTTTACTAGTACCGCTTGTACACTGAACACACCCACACTGGTATAGCCACTTGCATTAGCATTTCCCAGAGTTGAATTGGGAAAAGTCAAGAATGCTTACGAGTTAATGGAAAGTCTGGAGTCATTGTAAAATGCAGCAGTGTACAAAGACGTTTTTTTCTCCCTGCTATTGCTCAGACTCCGCTCATATGCTATATTGGCTGTATAGTCTTTTTACCACAGTCAGGATATGTAAGTGAACTTTCTCTGTTAAAGACGGGCACTTCACATGAATGTGTTCACGCTGAGATATTTACTGGTTCATTAACTTGGGATGGGCCCTGCTGTGCTTTCTTTCATGTGACGCTGCATATGCAGCTGATAACAGATGCATATTCATGTTAAATATGCATTTTTACATTCTGATGCATTCGTCTGTTATAACGGCACAGTTTCAGTGCAGTTCTCACGCCCAGCCTCCCTAAACTTGCAAAGCCATTTCTCTGTTTGTCTGCGCCTCCCAGCTCATTAAACGTGCCGGTATCTTTTGCCTCTAGTCCACCGCTATCTAAAACACACAAGTAATGACACATCCACGCGTAACTATATCAGATTATTGTCACATTACAGCCTCTTCATCGTATGTTATCAATGCAAAATCCCCATAGCTGTCTTCCTGCTTTTACCCCTGGAAGGCCTGTGCTTTGACACGGTGTTACATACAATTAAATGTAATAGCCGATGCTTCATAAAGACCTTCTCTTCTCAAGAGCAGCCTGATGATTACTTGTTGAGATACATCTCTCTTATAACACCCGGCCACTGTGCATGAATGTCACCATTTATTAGTCAGAGCAGTAGTCACACTGACAATCCTTATACTCAGAATGACACCGATAACTCTTCATTATCCAGAGAGGATACTGTGAATCCTCTGATACCATTATGCTAAGAGGAGTCCTGTCAGTGACAAGGAAGCTCTAGTGTCATTTGCCTTATGAAAGATTTGTCTAGTTCGAATTATAGCAGTGAAATATATATTATGTTATATCATGGCGAAACAGGAATTTGCTGATGGAAAGAGAAAATAAAGAGTGCATAGACTCGAGCGTGTAGTCTATACATGTTTCAGGACAACTCATACTGGTATAGATCATGTTTCCTGTTCGATGTCAGCACTAGATCTGAGTTTAAACACAAATCATTGTGCCTGTGCAACATGCTTCTGACCCTGCACATGTTCATCATCAACACTTCAAATAACCAACATCTACATTTAACGTGTATGTTGCGTCAAGAGGTACAATATGTCACCTTTTAAACTTCACAAGAAGGTATAAATATACACTGACTTTGTGTAGTCATAAGCTCAGTTAAAAATAATACTTTGGTAAACAAAAGAGTTATTAATCCCTACTAAGATTTTTAAAAGGAAATGTGTGCCTCAGAGGGCAGACTGCAGCTTTTGTGATAGTGAAAACTGAAATCCATTAGACAGGCATGCAGGCCTTGGAAGTGTAATCAAGCAGCTACCTGGCAAAGTTCTCTCTGATGCCAAAGTGTTCAAAGCCCACCTTGCATCAAAGTGAAATACCCCTGAAGAAAATAATCAATTAATTTATTATTTGTTATTTACTGACTATACACAGGATAATCTGAATATTTTTTAAGCACCTAATGCAACCTCTGAGCTAGGCTCCACAGAGAATAAACAATGGCTGGTTTTAGACCTCCATATCTGCTCCTAGTCTCTGCGCCTCCTTTCTGTTGTGTTTGCAGCAGATAGAAATGTAAAAAAACATATCTGCTGCCTGCAATTACAGTGTATGACTGATGCATAGGAAAGTGAGAGGAAGGATGCGGGTGGAAAGCATAAAAGAGACAAGTGAGAACAAAATGAAGTGACTGAGACTTGGCACTATAGTGAGAAATGGCAGATCTGACTCACCTTTGGGTGAAGGCCTGGTGGACACTGAGTGATGCTGATGTTGAGTGACGCAGCAGCCCATTGGCTAGTAACTAAACAAAGCACACACTTGACACGCTTGGTGACAAGTCTAAAACAGAATATTATCTCTCTCCAATATGTATAATTTCATAAAGTTGGCTTTCTCATTTCACTGTGACATGCAATGTAGCAAATCACAGCTAAGCCATAAATTAGTTTTCACTCTTTTAATATTTTTAAAACTACCCGGGCATGGATGTTATTGGAGCAAACTTTTCAATGTGTAAATAATGAGGTTGTTTAATGTGATTATGGAGGTGTCAACATGATGAATGTTTTTGTTTGAATCTAGAAACACATTAGATGTTCCACTGACCATATTTAATGTGTTGTATTAGGAAATAATGATACAAAGACCTTTTTGTTCTCATTCTGCAGCACAACAAAATGCAGTTGTAGTATACAATGACAAAAACAGATGGTGCAGTTTTTTGAATGTCCACGAAATGTAAACAGCATTTACACATCAACACATTTTAACAATTCAAATTCACAACGTCTCTTAACTTTGTGGTAACTTTATTGATGCTCAGTGCTCAAACATCAGAGTCCGCCTCCTCTCGTCCTCCGGAGTCCCACGCTCCGTCCTGCGGTCCACCTCTCAAGTTCAGTAGCGTGATCTGTAAGGTGTAGGCACAACTGTCTCTGATCTCCCATTGTTGGGTTATCTTGAAGTCTTATTTCATCAATATTTTTTTTCCTGCGACCGGACATCAACTAGGAGCAGACCGAGAAGCCCAAGGTCCTAGCCTGGTTAGCTTAGCTCCTGTATTTGCTTCTCTATCTTTCCTCCGTGGCAATCACTCCACAAATGGTCTTAATTGGTCTGACAGATCTGGCTTAATGGCTGGATTGAAAGAATATGCTGTGGGTGTTGATCATCTTAAGGTCTGCTGCCTTTCATCCAATCCCCACGCTTCGTTCTATGATGTTTTTGAGTGAAAATCATCATATGTCAGACAGGCTCCAGTCATAAAGGCAAAAATAGCTCAGTGGTTAAAACTGGTGCAGCAGACGTAGGTTCAAATCCTGCGGGTCTTCTAACGCGTCATCCCCTCTATCTTTCAATTCCAACACTGTCACTCCCTAATAAAGGCACAAACTGGCCCAAAAAGATCTTCAAATAAATCTGAATCTACATGGCCACCCTTAAAATGTTCACTAAAAATTGAATATAACAATTGTGGAAAGTAACCATAGGAATGTAAACCTCAACATGAATCGATGAGCCAATGTTTCTCTTTTGAGGTGAAGCAGGGTTTTCCTTCAGACTTTGCACTAAGTCAAGTCAAGCAGATCTTTTAACTCAATCAACCTCCTCTCTGCACACATTTCAAAGTCTGTTTGAAGATTCAGCTGAATTAAGTCACATGCAACAAGCGGACAGCGAATGTGTGTAAGATTAAAGGCCCACACACCAAACTCAGACAAGATGAGGAGACTCGAGATCTGCACATATGACTGTGCCTCTTGGTGGGGAACACACTGTAATTTAATGATTCACTGCACATTGAAATGGTACGAGTGCTATAAAGAGTATCAACACGCCTTCACAAATGTATGTTCTAAAGCCAGCAGGATTTGACATGATCACTATCGGCTCCCACTGCCGCAGCAGACGCTGAGGAGTAAATCACTCTGCGGAGATGATTCACAGATGATAGATTAAGTATTCAAAATCTCAGGGAGACTGCAGTTATTGTAAATAATGACCCTATCTACCAGCGGCATTATGCACAAAACCCGTTCTTCAAACATTACAGCAAGACTGTTGTTGTTCTTCAACATCAGTAATGCTGTCACACGCAGTAACTCATGTACAGCTTTCCTCTGACACAGTCGTGCCCTTGTTGCCTAGCACTTGATTAGCTAGCAACCTTGTTTTCTGTCTGCAGCTATTCACACTGAATACAAACATGTGCAAAAGTGTTTAAATTGCCATCTTTACATCATTAGTTGTTAAGAAAGCGTGTTTTAATCGTTGCCCTTAGATTCCCAGATCCGTGCAATGCTATGCAGTGCTACAGATTCTATGCACAGGGGTTGAGGGGTTGCCATGGAGACGGGATATCTGGACTAACTTATATATGATTTATGAAAAAGAACTCTGGTATCATAAACCTAAGGCTCTCGGAGGAAGAAGATCACAAAGCGTCTGGTCAGAGAATGGATCGTGAATCCATTACAAACATAACGACCGTTTTTGTGAGTCGACGTCTGAGACAGGTTTTTTATGGAAATACAGGCTTTTCAGATAGGAAACTTGCTGTGTTGTTGGTGAGAATATTCTGCTAACATGGCTGAGTTATGCCAACAGTGTGAAGTAATGGATAATAATGGGAACAAAATAAAAAAAGTCACGACTTTTGAAGTTTTAGAGTCGGTTCAGGGGATGTAACCCGAGCGAACTGGAATCATTACAACCTCTTTGACCTGGCTCTGAAGAAATACAGCTCCGAGCTGAGGAATAGGAGGTCAGGGGCCAAATGGTGGGTGGGGAATGGGTCAGTGATTACAGTAAGAGGCCCAGTCGCTCATCGATCCCGCGTCTCGGGCTAAAGCGGGTGAAGGAGTGGAGCTCTCACAGACACTCGGAGACAAACAATGGAGCTGATGCAAGGAAACAGGAAGAGATGGGGGGCCAAGGAGAGGCCAGGGACACAGAGAAGCAGAGGCACGCACTATGAAATCTTTCCGACTGCGAGTAGGAAGGGACGTGTCAGCGAGTGTCGAGGCAACAAGGAGTGTGTGAAGTGAAGTGAACCTGAACCGAGAACCCCTGGGGAAGTGTTCTGTATTCGTCCAGTGATAAACTAAAAAAAGATAAAAACACAAATTTAGTGTATTTTATTCTCAAAGCATTTGTGTACACATGCACACTCTGTTATAAGCTCTACCTTGACGGCACCAAAACTTTAATTACTTTCAAACACGGTCGTGATTATGTAGCTTGCAACCGTTTCTTACTGAGAATCACAGACTAATGTAGTCCAGTAATCACAGTGAGAAGGGCTTATTGAAAAAGCTAATTGCCTATTAGGCTCAACTTGTTGCCTTGGAGTTTCCTAGCACGGTTATGAGGCGGAGGACTAAAGGGGCTTGAGAAAAATATGAGGCGATGTTTTCAAACTTCAGAGAGAAGCTGTCAAGCTGTAATGGAAAATGTCAAGTTCTGCAATGAGGGTTTTACACAGCCAGAGAAACAGAAAATATTTATAAAGTTGGAGTCACTCAATCACACTGCCTGTGTGAAAGGGCTATAATGGAACACAAATACCTTCCCTAAGATGCTTACTCTAAAATTCATCTCAACATTTAAAAAGTGAAATGTGCTGGTGGTAAAGAAAAATGTGATCTTTTTAAGTTATTCTTATATTTCGAGTGTCTTTGTCTTCAAGGCTAATTTTGCAAGACTGTTTATATTATCCCTTTTAACACGGCTTGGTTGGATTTTTTGTTCTGATTGGTCAATTTGGAAATTAAGAGGTCAGCTCTTCCTTGATGGCAGACCACTGCTAAGGACACTCTGGAATTAGGACAATATACAGTCATATCAATCCGGGGAAAAAAGTCTGATCAATTAAACGACAGCTCCGACCGAAAAACAGATCAATCTTCGGTCTTATACTACTTCTTAAGTATTATTGTACGAAAGAGAAATCGGCAGAAGAAGACGACGGACAGGAAGTAAACACTAAAGGGAACATGGTATGGACTCTTGCAGATTAATATCAGGAGCTATTCATGGAAATGAAAATGTAAACAGACTGGGACAGTTACAGAGCAGAACATGTTGATGAGTGTTGCTTCATTTCAAGTGAAGTTGTTAATGAATAACTGACTTAGCTGTAGCAATGCCATCATTTCATCCTGCTCACCCTTTCGTGGTTCTTTCCTCATTAATGACCGGCTCGCTGCATATTATCCCTTGCATACACACTAATAGAAAGAAAATAGTACAATTCAGACACATACACACATACAAATAAGACAATCATCAAGTTGTCCGCCCCGTCCCCCAGCCAGCCCCACTTATCCTCTGCACTGTTATTTTGGTTCAGAGCCCTTTTCTTCCCAGTCCCCATGAAGCCTTCACAGTCATTTCACCCCCAACTGAGTTAATCAGAGGTGGAAGCTACAGAAGAAGTCTACACTATAATCTGCAACACACACTGCACCTGTACTTGTATAGGTAACAATCAAGTTGCTTGGCTCTCTCCTGTGAGTAGAAGAGAGGGAGGGATGGATCAGGCAGCTGGGAGACTATATTGCTCTGATGATGGCTATCATTAAGCTACTAAAGGGGCTTCACTCAGGCCTCGGCTCCTGGCCCCATACAAACTACTGCCGCACACATAGTATACCCCCCTATCACGTCTATCATAAAAATGCAAATCGATGTATTTTGTGAACCTAACGCTGCCTTTTTCTCATTCTACAACCTCGGATATATCCGCTGTGATTTGGTGCCAAGTAAGGACAAGACATGGATTCCTGAAATTTGCAGATTATCATGCCTGTCGATGGGTGGTGTTAAAAAAACAGCAACTACCAATGTTTCATCCCAGTGCTCGCAGTAAGCAACGCGCATTGGAGCCAAAGCCACCCCCGACAAAATGCTTGTGGGTATGCTAAATATAGACAGTTTTTTCATAATGCTTTTCATCAGCACCAGGGCCATTGCCCAGCATATTCTTTTCTGATCATTGGCAGAAACCTGTACCGTATGCGTTGCTTATTTATTTGGCAGAGACAGACTGTTTACTAGAAGCAGCGTCACATTGCTGGAAGTTCCTGCTTGTTTATTTATTCGACTCCGGTGCATTGTGCCGTGGTGGAAACTGAAATATATCAAAAGAAAATGTGAAAGTGTTATTGGATCTGCTGATGAATATTTGTGAACTTAATAGTGCATGGGCAGAGTGTAGGATACATGCTTCATGAGTTTAAATTAAAGTGGAAATAATTTGTCCTGCTGGGTATTTGTGATGAGAATATAAACAAATCTGAAATTATTATAAGTCTGCAGCCACTAGATGTTTCTGATAGTCTAACTTTTAAATGTGTAAATAATTCACGTTTCAGCTTCATTAAACCACAATACTTGTATATATTCATTTTAACGGAAATAAGCCAAACCGCAGCCAGAATGCCAGAGGCAGTTAAAAGCGTTTGCATAGTCTTGATGCTGTCGGGAAAATATACAGAAAGAAAGAAAAGCGTATGAATAAAGAAGTAATGATGAGTTTCGTGTGATATGGATGAGAACACAAGAGATGTCTCAGTGCTATTGGCAGGATCTGGCAGGATGGAATAAAAGTGTGTTATGGCCGTAGAGGAGCCCTCAGCTTTGTAATGGATCAGATCTACTGCCACTAACTGCACCTGTGTTGTTGCCATCACTTCTCTTCAATATTTGAGGAGGTAATATGCTGCCAAGAAATCTGTTGCTCAGGCTCTAACCTAGAGTAAAAGCACTGCAGAATCTAAAATGTTCAGTGATAAGGCAACCGTTAAAAAAACAACTGAAATCAATCCCTTGCAGCACTACTTTATCAATGTATCGCGGCACGAAAAGGTTTCTTGCATTTAAGAATTTCTGTATTTTATGGTTTGAGTTAAGGTGCTGCTCTATTTTGCATTTCATCCATTAAATATGTTTTGACTGGCTCTTCTGTAGTTCTAAAGGGATAATTCAAGTCAGCCCTAAAAAGAACACAAGCCAAGTTGGATTTGTACACATATGAAACACTCTAGTAAGTGATGTCAGTTATTCAAAATAAAGGTGCAAAAGTTTCTAAAATGCCACTATTTTCAAGTGACTTGCTGCTGCTTGCAAGCAAAGATGCATTTATGATGATCATTTCTGTCCTTGGTTTGATTCTGGACGGGTAAATATACTTTTATAAATGTGTATTTCAGGTGTAAGTGAATCAAAATTGGTTATAGATTTTTATGTGGCAAGTCAGTCAAATGCAACTTTATGTCATCAATAAATCATAATTAAGTGGCAAAGCTATGCCTTTGAGCATTATGGGCTCATGTTAGATATGTTTATGTTTATTAAGGATCCCCAGTAGCTTTTGCTCTCGACAAAAGCTACTCTTCCTGGGGTCCGACACTTAAACCAATACAACAATAATACAGCAACATTTAGGACATAAGTCCTGACATCATTAACAACATTAAAAACATCACCAATATCATCAACAACATGAGATTAAATTAAATTAGGGTTCACAGCTCACAAGGGTACATGGTCATTAGTAGGTGGCCCTTCAATCTCTTCTTGAAAGAGGCTCTGGACTCTATTTCAGTAAGGTAGTTTGGCAATGAGTTCCATTCCTTTATAGCTAGAGATGTCCCGATCCGATCACGTGATCGGGGATCGGAGCCGATCACGTGATTTTCAAAAGATCGGAATCGGGAGAAAAAAATCTGGGATCGGGATTTTTTAAATTTATTTTTTTTAAATACTTTTTTTAAATTTTGTATTCAATGTTACAAAACAAAAATGACAATTTTCAAGTCTTAAATTCATCCTGAGGCCTTAGTTTTGGTTTCAAATTACACAACATCATGTATGTGTTGCTTCTTTGGGGCTTGTTTTCATAGACCTGGTTGCTTATTTCTCTCAAATCTGGCAACAGAGTGGGCAGGGCGCAGTGTCTAATTGTAGCAGTAAGCTAACGAGTACTGATAAGCTTTATTTTGTTTTGATCCAATGCTGCACAACTGAACTGATCCAATGCTGCTGTGAAAAAAAGAAGCTATATCCATGTTGGATAGAATATCCAATTTAAATAAAAAAATAACCTTAAGGGACAACTTGAATGCTTTTTTTCTCTTTTTTCTCTTAATGCATTGCATAAAGATCGGATCGGGAAAAATCGGTATCGGGAAATTGTCAAAATCAAATGATGGGAATCGGATCGGGTGCAAAAAAAGGTGATCGGGACATCCCTATTTATAGCTCTATAAGACAACTTAGACTAAGACTTAGATATGTTGGATAATAAACCATAAGAACAGCACTTTTTAAAGTAGCAACTTTTCTCAGTAGAGTACCCTATGCAGCAGGTTTTTTAATATCCATAGATGTCAACAGCACACAGTGGAAGCCCTATGACCAAGAGCCACATTTTATTCAGCCTTGCGCCTTGGACTATATTGCTATTCCCCACTGCAGAACACACTTCTTTTATTTTTATAAATGCCAGCATCTTGAAAATGTTGGATCAAAATCTTAAGTTACATTTTGTTTTTCCCCAGCAATAGCTTTTTTTTTGCACGGGACAGGTCGCTACACACATTGAGACTTTCAGTGCTAGAAATTCCAGCGTAGAAAATAACTGTGTGTGCTGATAGGGGAGCAAAAAATGTCTCAAAGCATGTTTTGTGATATGAATGACAAAATGACACCCACAGGGAATGTTATTATATTTGAATGGTGAGCAGAAATGATGTTTAGCTTCAACCAAAGCAGTATTTTTCTTCCTGTGTTGGTACTCGATCCCTGTCTGGCACTTAATCCACAGTGATGTGTGTCTTTGAACACATTTCCTCTCCTGATCCCCTACTGCTAAAAGACATGTGGGTATTCTTCCGCCATAAAGAAGGGCAGCACTTGTTTCACTTTTAATTACTTGGGAGCACTCATCTCGTTTCTAAAAGCATCCATTCACAGCTCTGCATCCTGACATACACAACAACGGAGATGATGTTCTTATTGCAGAGATGGAGGAGGAGATGCTGCGTGTTTGTGGTATGTCAAGTCAAATTGTTTTTACATTTCATCTTGTTGGCTCCTTATCTATTCAACAGTTTATCTGCATCTCTGCTGGGATATGTGCAGGCTCCTGGCGTGTGTCTCTGTGTGTGTTTGTGTGCAAAAACTGCCAAAGCAAGGAGGCGGGCAGCTTGCTGTGTCAAGGGCTGTAGGGGGAATGTTCAAACCTCAGTCAGCGGGGGATTGTGTGTGAAATACAGATGTTAGAAATGGCTCGTCTGTTTGCCTATTGTTATCACAGCTCTTTGGCTAAGAGAAGAGCAGTCTTGGGTTTTGACTTGACAAGGGAGAAACAGAATGATAAATTGCCAGCTTTCATCCTACCTTACACCCCCCCCCCCCCCCCCATCCCAACTCTTCCCCCGCACCGCCGCCACACCCTGCTGTAGATGGCGTAGATGGCGGAGAATAACAAAAGATTTATAAAGTGATACACACAGGCAGTTACACAATAAGCAGAGCAGATAGGAGTCCCCACCCTCTTGTCTCACCAGCTGCCCCACAGGAAAACACAGCATTGGTTAAAGGTTTAATCTGTAACACTTTACGCATTAAAATGCCTTAAAACGGACAAACCTATGGAATATATTGTAGTAAGTTGTGTACTTACATTATCCCAAATGTAACCAACAATGTTCAAACCTAGAAAAATGTAATTTCATCAAGGTAACGGTGCATTTTAAAGGCATCATTTAGGGGCGTTGGTGGCGAAGTCCATAGGGACCAGTTCAAGTCCCGGAAAGACCAAGCGCTACCGAGGTGTCCCTGAGCAAGGCACCGGCGCCGTACATAATGGCAGCCCACTGCTCCTAACACTAGGATGGGTCAACTGCGGAGAAACCTTTTCGTTACATAGTACCTGTACTACGTAATCAATCATTTCACACCTCTGTAGTTGCTTTTACTTTTACAGGGACATAGGTCAACTAAAAAATAAAGCATTCCCTTGTGTCGGCATAAAACATACAATGTGGCAGAATTATTCTCAGTAACCGTTTTACATTAATTGCATGACATTTTGCAACCCTTGCTGTGTGCTATTATAAAAAGTAAGCTAATCCAGCCACCTTTTTCAGTCTTTGCGACTGCCTTATTATCACCAGACGAGTCGACTATACACGGATAGTTGACTCATCTGGTAATGAGTCAGCAAATTGACATTAGCTGGTGTTCGTTTCATAAAAAGGGGCACCATAACATGGTGTGAAAAGAACTATATTGAGTGGCCTATAGAGTAATTCTCTGAGTAAATGTAAGTTTGCTTTGGTAAGCAGTGACGGGTATTCTCCTAGGGCTTTTGTTGTGAAAGGTAAGCGAGGAAGAAGCTAAACTGAAATGCCTTTGCAAAAAAGAGTTTGCCTATTATTTTAGTGTTGAGCGTACTACTAAGTGTATGTGCAACTCATAGCTGTCATCTTAAAACTTGAATTAATTCCCTCATGATTCCTGCCCCAATCATGTAATACAGATTTTAATCTTAAACAGTTGTTGTGTACCAATTACTGTAAGAATCCCATAATCCCACGCTATTTCAAAAAGTCAGCTAAGTAGGTTTACTATTACTGTTTTGATTGTATGGCAGAAATGATAGTGTGATGTGTATAGCTAGAAATATCCTGTGAGAGGATCATTTTTTATAAAAACAAATTATCCTGGGATTTTTGCTCTCGATAATAATGAATTTTAAACTCATTTTCATTTTTTTACTGGAACTCAATATTTACATGTTAATTAGCCAGAAGAGGAAATATGCCTTGAATGCTGACGATGGCCAGTTTTCCTCCAGTGGTAATGAAGTCCAGCGTGTAGGTTGCCTAACAAAGTAAATTATAATGTATCTCTGTTTAAAAAAAGAAGAAAATGCTAGACACAACAAGGATTAAGGTTTCAGACACATCGCTAGCAGACACGCATGCACCGTTTGAACTGTTTGTTTGGCCTCTCGGCAGGCTGACACTGCACAAAGGGTGATATAACAAAGATAAGTTTGCTTTAATGTAAAAATAGCATCGAACAAAAGTTATCTTGGCTAATTAAAGACATGATCATTAACAAGAACAAAGTTAGGTGTTAGATTGAAGGTGGGGATCTCAATGCGTTAATTAATCCCCAGAGACCGTTGGCGTGGTTGTGGCCATGAATGATGCATTTTTTAGGAAGAGACATATTAACATGTGAAAACGGGTGCCATATTTGAGTAAAAATAAAGTTATACCCAGCACCTTTAACCCCAGATGCCCATAGCTCTCATGAAAAGCACAATCCTAACCACTCATCTTAAAACACATAACTGTCAACCTGCACCATCCACCTTCTCCGAGGAAAAGTAAAAGATCTAAATTCCTCCACGCTGAGCTGCAGGAGCACTCTGGCTGATGTGTAACATTAATTTCTCATGATGTCAGTCAGCTTCCATCAGCGTTAAACTTTAGCATATCCGCAAGATGACTGTCTGGGACAAACGTGGGAAGACACCGGAGGGCTTTGTGAGAGGATGACTGGGATGGCATCCCCCCACCCAACGCTGAACTGCTGTTGTAAAAAATAAAAAGTGCAAAAACAGATGAAACTTATACATTTTAATATCTTCTGCCTCAATGCCTTCCCAGAGCTCTGTGGTCATGTTTCCCAGAACGCCTTCCCTGGCTTTTCCAATTACAGTGGAGAACAAAACAGGAGATGGGAACAGAAGTGTGTAATGGAAACACACACTGCTGGCTGGTGAAGTGGTGTGTGCGTTTCTGGGCTGTGTGTAACTTAGAGCTAAGTCTAGGTTTCTTTAAATGGTTAACAACGTGTTTAAAAAAAATATATAAGACAGTGGTGTAAATTTGTATGATCCAAAATATAGGTGATATGTTTTTTTGGTTTTTTTGTTATATAAAGGAGCTTTCATTTTGTGTAGGTTTTGGCGGTCCCCGTGTACAAAAACGGTGATGTTTGCAGGCACAGGAGTGGCTTTAGAAAACCTCTAACATTACTTCTGAAGCAGGGTGGTAAGGTCTGCACTTCCCAGGCCTGGTTTTGCTTCTTCGGTGCCTCCATTTCCGACAGCCGGCCCACAGTATGGCCTGAGCGTCAATGTTTCCTGATCTTCTTTCAACATGACATGTTCTTCTCTTTATGAGTCTATATCTCTTATGTAATGGAATTGTTCTGTTTTTTTTCATCATACCAGAACAGGCTTTGCTTCTCTGCTGAAACACTTTGGCCAAAATGCAATCTTAAAACCTTGTAGCTTTGCATTCATATCTAGATATCTGTTTATAGAGATGGCGTTGTCTCTCAAATTGTATCTGCAGAATAGTTGTCAGACCAATAGCTGACACAGAGCTTGACCTCACGCACTAGGTAGCCGATAACTCCCACAGGTTAACCAATAGTGATTTGTTAGATTGAACTGAAGATGCTGTCAGCAGAGCTCACCAGCTTCCTCTCCTCACATAGTTCAGCCTTTGTGGGCAGAACAGTGTTTTCATCCATCATGCATCACCTTTCCATGATAGCATAACTTCCGCAGCCAGATAGTTTTACATTATGTAGTAAGCCATGAGGTTTTATGCAGGCTTACTGCCACTAAAGGAACAGCCCGTTCTTCTCTTATTGAAAGGATTTTTTCCCCTCTGTCTCACTTGTTTGCATTTTTATGAAAAGGAAGAGGCTTTTAATGTAGCACATGCTGGCGCTGCATAGAGAATGACAATCACTTTTTTTTTTAACCATTGGTTGAACTAATCCAATTGGCTATGTCTAGAGATGAGCAGAAACATGTCTCTGCGTTATCTTATACCACTTTAAGCTCTGAACTTGATCCTCATCCTTTTTTCATTCTGGGTTGTAAGCACGAATGTGTTTTTATCTACTCCAGTCATAGTGTTATTTTATTAGAGACTTGAATAATCTTTAAAACATCATTCCCTAATGCCCTGTCCCTGAAAAACAGAATGAGGCTGAACAGTTTTTCTACTTTTAGATGTTGGATCAGTTCAGTCAAGAAACCATAAATGAGCTTTTCATAGTGCTGGAGATAAAAATCTCAGTTTCAGACTTCTGTCAAAGAACTCTTTGCTGTGGCACAGACAGAACATAATCTCACCTCACATTGTTTCAAAGAATGACTCAGTAAAATGTGGTTCGCCACAGAGTGTATAAATATTCACTCAACGTGCGCTCGCTAGGGATCTATGTGGACTATCAATATGATGGATTAATCTTTGCCTTCTAGAGGAAAGAATATAATTACTCAAAGCAATAATTACACCAACCTCATGCTGAATTGCACTACACTCAGCCGGTAGATCAAATGGTATCATCAAAGTGCTGAAGTGGATAACGTATACCTCGAAGGACGAGTAGAGATCAACAAACTTCACAGGTTATCTTCTTATTTTGCCTCTTATATCTTGAAAATGCGACCGCTTAATCTTAAATTGTCTAAGTCAACTCCGGTTTCCTATAATCACTCCACTTGATGGCCTTTTCACACGAGGGGCATGACGCATACATATTCCCCTGCAAATATAGTCAACCAAAACTGTTCAAACAAGCTGTAAAGTGAATGTCTGGCTGTTGCAACACTTGTTAATTGAAAGGACCTTTTATTGTCCTGCAGAAAATAATCTAGCAGTTTGTCCGAGGTTCATTGTGAAGAGACTTTAAGCTATATTATTTAGTGAGTTTCAGTTCTTTCTGTTTACAAGTACAACCAGTAGGTTATAGGTGTTTTTGTGAAAGGTAATCACAAAAGGAGTATCTTCTGTAGCCTGTATTGACAGGGCTAAATAATCACAAAAAGCAAACGTTGGACATCAGCTTTACAATCAGGTGACGCTGTTTGGAAACTCACAATCACAACTCTTCTCAGAGTTACTACATGTTAAGCTTATGGTTAACCCAAATGTTTAAAACACAGATCCTTCATCCAGCCTTGAATGGAATTCCTTTGTTTGGTCAAAGATGTCAGCAGGCAGTTATGGCTGCCTGATAAATGAGCAGAAATCTTCCTATACATTGCTCCAGTGAACTGTTGGGCAGTCGTGCATATTAAAGGTCACATTACTTTTGTTTTCGAACAGTACACAAATGCACTCAGCAGCCTCTTGCTTATTAAATGATCAAAGTCATTAATTGTAGCCCACTCAGCTGTTAAATAAGCCTTTTAATTGGAGAGAAGGCAGTTTGATTATGGCTTTCTAGCTAGGGTTATAGTCCTTTAGACCTCTCTGAGCCTCTGTGCTCACATATGCATGCGAGTTCATCATATGGTGGAGATAAGCCCTGAGCTAGTGAAGAAACAAGCAGTGCTCCAGTAATTAATTTATTAATGAGTGACAGATAAGCTCCTGGGCAGACGCCGCCCGTCGATGATAAACAGATAAGAGATAATTTATGTAGAAGTTCAGGGCATGTGCTCTTTTCTTTGTGTTTCTCTGTGTGCTTGTTCCTTTTTAGCAGACACGCATGTGAGCGTGCTTATACATAATGCAGTCACTACAGCTAATGCCCCAAGCTATGTTTTTATTTTGGTCTTGGGAGTCTTCCTAAAGTTGCTGTATAGTGAAGGGATCCATCAAGGAGGAACAACAACAGGGGAGCAGAGGTCAATTGAGAGCGCATTGCACATCAGAGGAAACAATGGCTGCTGAATTATTGAGTCCTTCCTGTCCCATCAGCCATTTGTCCTGGGGCTAATGGGTTTCTTCTCTAAAAGGCAGTGTGAGAGAAGGGAAGGAATTTACTTTAGGTTTTTTTTTTTTTTTTTTTTAAACTGGCTTTCCTCCTTAAGAGTGCTGAATTCAAAATAAACCCTTTCACTTTCTCTTTGGGTTATCACATTGCTTGAAAGTAATAGATACATTTTGACTGCATTATTTATCCAGAGGATCTGTGCCTGAACTGCTCTGAAACACTGAGATTAGATGAGATGGTGCATGAGGATGAGGGAGTGGAAGTTTGTTAAAACACGCCCGCATACACACAGATATGTATTGAAAAAGAGGCATTGACCGGCCAGCTGTCTGCAGCCGTGGAAGAATCTGTCTGCCTGCTTCTTCGATTAATCCACACTTCCCTGGGCTGCTTAGCTCTAACTCTCATCACACTGCTATCAATCAATATGAGCTCACTGCACACAAACATGCACACGATTGCACGCACACATCAGAAATGAGTCCAGTGACACGGAGAGACAGTTGGTAGATACATTGTTACACACACACACACACACACACACACACACACACACACACACGGCCTTCACACCTTTCGCAGCATTTGAGCTCCTGTGGGTTATTTTGGGTGGGCAGCCATCCAGCCGTGAGTTCAGGAATCCGGTCTGTCAGCTGGCAGTCAGGACTCGGCAGGTGTCTCCTCAGCACAAAAGCAAAGTCAAGGGCCAATAAACAACCACAGCAGGAGAACCCAGGGCCAAATCAATAGCCAGACCATGTAGTCTCTCTGCTCTAGCAGAAGGTTTTCTTAATCACGTTAAAAACTCGCCTGCTCCTCTTTTTGAAGTGGCAATCTCTCTCACACACACACACCTCTGCCTCAGCAACGTAGAAGTGAGACGCCGTGGGCTGCAAATGTCTTCTCTGGAAACGGCGGCATCAATCGGTATACGCTCGCCCAAATCTACAGCTGTTGTCCCCCAGTGTCTGTTTGGGCGTGATTGCTGTCAGGTCATTCAAATCAACACTGATCAAAAGCAGCTCTTTTCTTCCCGCGCCTCTTCACCCAGTATTTACTGTTTATCTAATTCGCTGAACCGGTAATATTTTATCTGGTAGCATGCAACATTCTCAAATGGACAGTAAGTGTTTATGTCTTGTGGGTTTAATGCTAACTGCCACGATGGGCAATTCTTTCATGAGTGGAAATGACGGAATAAATGCATCCAAATATGTGATGTGGAGTCGGTTGGCTGGATGAAGTTTTACTGAGCTTTAAGCGATTCACAGTGAACTCAGATGCACTCAAACATGTGGTAACTATGCTGATGTTTTTGAAAGAATAACTATTTTGCTTCTCTGCAAGCTCTTGGGGAATATAAAGTGTGGTTAGTCTTGTAGGACAATGAACCGAGGATCTATGAGGACAAGATAGATCGTGCCGTAACAATGGCTCTAAATAAGCCATGGGAATGGTTATATAACCTTTTTCATAGTCACTCAGCAATTAGAGGACCAACTAAGGTTTCACTGCACAATATAGTTAGAAATGAAAATCAATATCCAACATTTTCATCCAGCTTTTAAGGCTACTGATTGATTTCTAATCCGTTTTCAGTGGTTTAATTTAGCTCAAAGACATTGAAATGCCATAAACATTGCATGAAGTCATTAAACCCATTCTTAACGTAATAGCCTGGCTTCACATTAACGGAACAAAACAATTTGCGTTTTCCTCAGGTCATTGTTGCACCATGGGAAAATAATTTTACAGCTTTCCTCCCTCTTCCTACAGCTTTTAAATCTCCCAGTTCAGTTGGTTTTACTGTGGCTGGGAATATACTTCCCTTGCCGTCCCGCCTTTATTCCCTCTCAAGAGGTACATATATTGGTTCTATATGCATGTACACATACCGCCTCAGACTTCAAACGCACAGGCTGTCAGCAGTGATCAGTAGACCAGAATCTTAACCAGGTTTATATGGCTGGTCTATAGAGTCCAGTAAAAAGCTGCACAGTTGTATAACTGCCGAGCCTTGTTGCTTCTGCCGATTGGTTTTTCCTCAAACCTCAGCAGCTTTAACATCCACAAAGAGCAACTGTTACTGCAAGACAGTCAGACCAACAAAAGTGACTCTTAACGTAGATACAGATTGAACTAGAATGGCAAAAGGAGAGCGCTGACCTCCACCAAGGCTTTTCCATAACTAAAAAGTAAATATCTGCCCTTTTTAATCGATTCACTCTATAATCTGATGGTTTTTCCCTTGGCCCATGCTACACCATTCAACAATGTTTCATAAAAATCAGGCCATAGTGTTTCAGTAATCTTGCTAACAAACCCACAGACAAACTGAGTCATTCAACAAAAATCTTGCCCGAGTTATTGAATAATATAATGATAATACATTATTAGACATACAGTTTGAACATATTCTCAGCAAGGGGGATTGCTTTGTAGTTTGATAGCTTTAATTGATTGATTTGTGTACGTTGTCAATAGCATTGGCTTGAGAAAGGATAAAGACTTCCACAACAAGGACACAGAGCAGCGCCCCCATGTACAACGCAGACAAAGTAGTTATCTAGTTTGTCTCAAACATGGTGTGCAGTTTGGATGTATTACATTACATATTATAACACATTTAGACTTGAAAAAAAAAAAAAATACGAGTCATTTTGCCAAATGATTATTAACATAAGCTTCTGGGTCCTGAAATGTATTGATGAACAAAATAATCTGCACATACTACTAAGAGTAACCATTTTTTAATTCAGAGCATTAAAAAATAAATAAAGTAATCTCACTCTTTTCTTTGTTTGTTTTCTGTTTGGTCATTAGGATACATTAGCTTATTGTCAATTAAGTTTCATAACACGGATCAGCAAACTTAACAAATATGTTGTCGTTTTGCACACAATGCACTTTAGTAAGCATACAATTAATCCTCCTCTTTCTATCCACTGAATATATATTCTAAATAAAATTGTGACTCCAAAAAAGAGAATCAAATTGTGATGTTTTTAGTTGAACTCATTTAGTTGAATCATTTGTTGGTGACTTAACCACGGACTGCGAAAAAGACTGCTGTCAATTTCAAGTATCTGGAACTGACCGCTTTGAATGATTTAAGAAAATCAAATTCGAGCTATTAGGAATTTAGTGTCCTGCGTCATTATTTATTTTGAGCAGCTTTCCATTCTCCACAGCTTGTTATATTTATTAATGAAAACCTTCACAACCCCCTTAGACAACAGCTTAGTTTTAAACGTGAAATCCCACAGTGTTTGACACTATTTTAACCAAGAAAGATGAACGACTGATAACATTTGTCATCATGTTAATCTCTGTATCAGTCTGACGTGCTGTAACGCCTCTCTGATTAAATGTTCAACTGCAACTACTCCCTTTTAAGATTAGCACTGCCTTTTTAAAGGGTTAGCATGTCACGCACATAACATCACATAAAGCTTTAATTACGAGATGTAATGCTATGCAGAATATGTATTTTATATACAGTATTAATGGTTGAGAAAATGCTTTGTGGATATGAGCCAAGAACCTCTTAGATGTCTCTTCTAAGGATAGAGAGGGAGCATCCCCTGTGTGGGATCTGTTATACACACCCTTTCACTGAGAAATTGTGTTTCCTTTTAAACATATCTCTCCAGCCATTAGCGAGGGGTTTGCCCCCGCTTGCGAGGCGTTTTGATACTCCGGCAATACGGCCACATGGCTAACAGCCTTTATCACGAACTCCACCAGAGCCCGGACAATTACAAGGGCCCGTGTTCTTGTGAATATGTGTCACATTACATTTGCACTGACAGGAAGGAAGGAGGGAAGTGAGGACAGAAATGCTGTAGGGATTAATGTTGAGCTCGGAAGCCCATTTCTTCAAGGCATTAGCTGCCTGGTGAAGCGCTGAGGGCCTGACAGGGAACTATGACACAGCGCGTTGAGCCATCTGGGAATGCTACAACTGAACACACATACACACTCGTTTCCTTGAACCCTGAGTGTGTGTCAGTTTAAGCTGCAGAGCACCTAACACTTGTACCTCAGAGAAAGCAAGTAACTCCAAAAGTATTCTGCTGCGCTTCGACACACAGTAGAATTAGCATCTAGTGCACACCTTGAAAAGTTGAATTTTATTATCTGAATAAACGGGTAGGACATTAATTATCATTACAGACTATGACATTTTATATAAATGGGAAAGGAGGACATATTTTCAACAGTAACCCGTGGCCCTAAACCTAGAGGAGAAATAAAGGTTGATAAATTATGCAGGGACGCGTATATCTACACACAGCCGTCTGTGTCGTATGTAAATAAGTGAGGCCCACAGGTTCGGCCTATTTGAAGGGACGGAGCTCTGAAAGCAGGCCAGAGGATCTGAGATTGGTGTTTTAACGTTGTGACCTTTGAGTGAGTGAAATACATGCAGACAGCAGCGTGGAGCCTGATGAATAGCTTGGGTTTTTTCCCAGCTGGGAGAGCAGATGCTGAGAGAAAAACAGAACATGTTTCCCTATCCTCCTGCACTCCCTTTTTCTCCCTGCTTCTAATCTTATATTAAAGGTGTGGGGAGGGGGAAAGGGGGCTCAGGATATGACACACTATTAACTCTCCTGGCGTTAATCTTAATGCCTCATGCTAGAGGACTATACACAATCCATTTTAATGCAATTAGCTCTTGCCAGGAAGGATGAGTTATTCAATGGGAGCATAATTACATCCTCAAGTTTTTACACTGGTTCATTCCAGGGATGTGATTACTTTCATACATGGTTTAACACCCAGCGCCACTGACACATACAGTACATATAGATACTGAGGCACTCATGCAGACAGTCATATAAAATTAAGTTGACATGTAATACATCACACAATTTTACCTGATTATTCAAAGTGGAAAAGTAGAATTGGCCGGCATCAGGTTTCATCAGTGTTGGCATTTACATAGAATTCCCAAGCAGCAGACCCAGACGCACCGGGGCTGGAGATTGATGGGCTGGCTTTGGATTTGTCACCCTGAGGGGGGAAACTGTGTCTTCTTGCTGTCCTACAAAGCTAGCTGATTTGTATTCAAATCAGAATGACAAAAAGCTCCAAACAGTACCCTTTGATATTTAAGGGAGGAGATAAACTAGGATGCTCAATACACATGCTGACATTTCTCTTCCTCAGTCTGTTTACCCCGTCCTCTCTGTTGCCATCATCATTCTTTTTGGCTTTAAAACTCGGCTTTGTCTAAAGTATTTCCAAGAAACTTGGCAACGGTATCATCAACACAAACCCCCCTACCGCACCCGGCTCTTCTTCCCAGGAGTTCTCTGTCTATGTATTTCTGTTTTCAACTTTGTCAAAGTTACCTCTGCCAAGGAGGGTTATGTTTTTGGTTTGGATTGTTGGTTTGTTTGCTTGTAGGCAGCATAACGGAAAAAAACTACTGGCCCGATTTCCCTGAAACTTGGTGAAAGAATGGGCTGAGATTGAACCCATTACATTTTGGATTTCATCCGAATCGCAGGTTGTATACACACATTATTTTTCATTTATGGAATGTCTGGGCGGAGGCTGCACTCTCTTCCCTTCTTGTTCAATGATTATGATTACCTTTATAGACAAACACACATTGAAGGTTAAAAATGCTTTTTTTTTGCTAGTTAATGTATTCTCTTCCCAAAGGATAATGGACTTTAAAAAAATGAGGACATTGCAAGATGATGACATCCAGTAATAAGCTATTGCAGTGGATTTTCAAAACTTCATAAATTATCTTGCTGCTCACGCTGAATAGCTTAAACACTAAGTCCCCGTTTCCATATTGTAGTATATTACACAGAAGGCCATGATGGTAGGCTTACAGCATTGTCCCTGCGAGGCCAGCGCTTAACGAGGGATGTCTGTGTAAATAAAGGTTCTCTGTGTAATGGTGGTGGTGGGGGGGGGGGGGGAGGGAGCGGAGACATAAGCCCAATGAGCTGCCGCAAGGGAGATTGTTCCTCTGGTCTGAGTCTATAAATATTGGAGATGAAAGAGAACAAGGCCTTGAAATGATGTGGAGGGGCCCCAGGCAGCCCATGGGCTCCTGTCACAGCCAGAGGGAAGCAGGCCCTCAGTCCACCCACAACTCCTGTCCCAAATCTCCAGTTAAATTTGGCATGACAACAATGCTCAGCCATTTACAATGAGGGGGTGATCAATTGTTATGCAACTGTTTCACTTTCACCATTGTGCTAAAAGAACAGAAGAACTCACTGTGGTTTTAAAAGTTTGTCGCATTATGTTGCGGTCCAGGAGCCACAATTATCCTAAAATATTAATGCATTATATAATTCAATCTAGACTAGCCAATGATCGTAAAGTTACTCAGACAGCCTTGGAATGGTCCTTTTTTCTCTGGGTCTTGAAATGGATGTTTGCACTCAAACCTCAATTCTCTGACATGGCTGTCTGAGGTCGGGCCCTCGGTGCTCCGGTGCTGAACCATGTGCCCTTCACGGTGGCTCCTTCTCGTGACCCCATTATGTTCAGCCGAAGCAGCAGTGTGTCCAGAGGCACTGATCCCTGCTCTGTGAGGCAAATCGCTGACAAGTCGCTTTTTCAGGCAAACTCAACATTTTCGTGGCGTTGCCTGAGACCCTTAGAGGATTTTTGCCGATCCCCCAACCCCTGCAGCTAACATGACCTTGGCTGAAGAAACTGGAAGCCCTCTCGTATAGAGGCAGATGTCGGGAGCTGTCTCGGCAGAACTGCGGCCGGAGGTCACTGAGGAAAAAAAGCATCTGATGCGCAGCATGAGTGACACCTGCACACCTTGGATCTGTCATCCCACGCACAGACATGACCCTTTTCCTGCCGTGTACCACACACATTTCATCTGGGTGAGCTATTATGTCTTGGCACTGGAGCATCAGATGTCTGCTGTTGGGTTCAGACTAAAACCCACAATGGTCCACATATATACAGTATCCAATTGCATTGACAGCTGAGCCTCTCCAATCTTGACAGTGCCTCATTGCCTTAATCCCAGACTCCAGTAAACCACTGAAGTCATTTTACTGACCTGCTTTCACATCCATTTTTCTCTTCTCTAGTAACTGCCAGAAATATTTAGATACAGTATGTTTCACCTCTTAGCTGGATGGTTGCTTAGGAAGTACATGCTCATTTAGCAAGTACAGTATGTGCTAATACGTGTCTCAGCACACAGAAACACCTTTCCTCCCTATTTTTTCTTCGACTGCCATTGCATTTCACACTGAAAATTGGCATTTGGAGGACCAACACGAGCAAACATTTACATGGCTGATTCTACATAATAACCCTCACTGTATCAGAGTTCCCCGGAGAAAACTGACGCCCAGCTGGAGCTAGCTTGTGTCTATTATTGAGCTCTCGCCCTTCTCAGGCACGTCTCACTATGCAGACATCCCGCCAACTCATTTATAAATGATCTGAGAGTATAATACAGCCCTAGGAAAAAAATATTTAAAACGTGTAACTGTCTAAGTGAATTTCACTGACATGATGCTTTATATAGAGCAGTCTGGACTTTAAAGTGTACAGAGCGAGAGAGTGAATTCCGTTTGGTGTTTAGCTCCACTGTTGTAACTTCAGGCTACAGACATGGACCCACAAGTCCCACTGTGACATTTTTTCACTGACTTAGTGCCGCAGCATTTACCTGCACACTGTGGAAAAACACCTTTTTTCTTTGTCTACCTCGCCAACCCAGCGAAGTATAACACGCTTTCTGAAGATGACGAAGAAGCATTGTTGGGAGTTAACTTCTATCATTTCCATATAAATCTTTCATCCTAGTAGCTGTTCGAATTTAAAGCAGCACATGTCTGCATAATGATAATGCTGTTAGCAGCAGCCATCTCTGGAGGAACTTTGTGAAAGTGGAACACTCTACTTGTGTTTATCGCTGCCTGTCCCAGGGAGGCGTGTGGGGAATGTGACAGAGGCATCGCTTGTAAAACTATGAACCCATAGCTCCAGATTTTGCAACAATATAAATAAACAAGCTCATACACACATTAGCAGATTGACATTACCAGTAATACACAGAGACAAAATCATGGCGATGGAATTAGAAACAAGGCACACTCCAAATCGTTGATGTCATTTGGTAACATAAGTATCATCAAGCTCCTTATAATGCTGGAGCCAAATAATTCTCCCTAATTCATAAATAGCATTGATATTTTCATTTTCAGTTCAACCTCTTATAACCTATACATCTTGCCAGTTCTTAATTATTTCACAATTTAGTAACTACTCCTGATCTCCATGTGAGAAGCTCTCTTGAGACAATCTCTGGTGAATTCTCTCAATATGTCAATGGCACAATTAACTGATAACTGGTCTCTTACCTAAAACCTGCCAGCACACAGTTGTAAAGTCCCTCATTAAACAAGGGTCCACAGTGAGCCCAATAAAGAAGCAGAAACAACGACCCGACACTTCTGTCTGTTATCTGAACTGCACTGACAGGAGATGAGATACAAGGCGCTGCGGTTGCAATACTTTTGGCCTTGAATCAGGAGCATCAGTTTAGAGCTATGAACTAGGTAGTCTTTCTTATAATAACAGAAATAAATGTCACTGCAATGTTTTGTACGTGAAAAAAAGTGTGGTTGTCATGTAGTTGACTTGTGACATCTGGAATGGCTTTCCCATAGTAGAGCTGACATGACGTGGATAACAGCTGTATTTACTTAGCAGTTTTATAATTGATGTTTAGTATTTTAATCTGAATCATGCATGAGCATTTACATTTTACAACAACAAGAAACAGCAATCTCGGTTTAATAATGGGTTTCATTTATAAAGCACTTCATATTTGACTTCAAATCCCGAAGTGCTTCAAGCAGTGAGCATGAACAGTATAAAAACATTACACAACACGGTCAAATTAATAAAAAGCAATAAAAAGAAACAATACAAATAAAATAAAATAAAAGGGTGGTAATAAATAAATAAGAGGCCTAGGGAAAGGCTCTATTGAACAGATGGGTTTTGAGACCTTTTTTAAAAGCCTCCACGGTCTGTGGTGCTCTCATGTTGTCAGGGAGAGCGTTCCACAGACTGGGGGCAGCCGAGCAGAAGGCCCGGTCTCCCATAGTATGGAGCTTAGTTCTGGGGGGTTTGAGGAGGTTGGAGTTGCTGGAGCGGGTGGTCCGCAAGGAGGTATGGGGGGTGAGGAGTTCCTTGAGGTAGGGAGGGGCAGTTCCATGGATACACTGGTGGGTGAGGACGGAGACCTTCAATTTGATCCTCAGTTCCACGGGGAGCCAGTGTAGTGCTTTAAGGATGGGGGTGATGTGATCGTATTTGCGCACCCTCATCAGGATCCTAGCAGCGCTGTTCTGAATGTATTGGAGCCTCTAGATGCTTTTGTTAGGGATCCCGATGAGGAGTGCATTGCAGTAGTCCAGCCTGGAGGAGACAAAGGCTTGGACTAGCTTTTCGGCGTCAGACAGAGTGAGTGTGGGGCGGAGTTTGGCGATGTTCCTGAGGTGATAAAAGGAGTTCTTGCACAGCTGTTTAATGTGAGCCTCAAAAGTCAGATGGGCGTCCATTTTCACACCCAGGTTGGTGACTGTTGGGGAGAGGGTAATGTCCTGGCCGGAGAAGGTGATGGTGGTGATGGTGGATGACCTTGGCTTCGGTCTTGGAGCTGTCGAGTTTCAGGAAGTTTTGCTTCATCCACGCCTGTATCTCCTCCAGGCAGGCAGTGAGTGTGGGTGAAGGCAGGGCTGCAAAGGAGGTAGGGTTGATCCTGAGGTACAGTTGGGTAACGATACTCCATGTCGGCTGATGATAGAGCCAAGGGGGAGCATGTAGAGTGTGAAAATGGTTTATCGTCTTCTACCAACTTTCAGCATTGGTTTAATTTGACCAATACAAGATTCATGCCCAAACCTAGCCAAGTGGTTATTATTGTTATTATGACAATGAAAGTCCCCCTAAACCTCACAAAGTAGTAGTTACTTTTACCCAAATCTAACAAACCTTCTCTGAACATAAAAACATTTTCAACTTCCATTGTAGGTTTAGAACGAGTCTACTGTGAGATGAACTACAATGAAATACATACAGATGAAAAATAGCCTCTTGGCTAACTCTGGCACATTTACAGAAATGTTAATGAATGTGCACTGTCCCTGTTAAATAAATAAAATTGCACCAGATTAACATTAGTGGCTTGTGTTGGTGTATGGATGTCAGCAGTGAAAAAGTGCAAGTGAACCCACTTCCATCAATCAATCATTCATAAAGCCCAAGTTACAATTAAGGTTATTCCGAATTTGAAAACCTCTCTCCAACCTGCTTGTCCTGACTTTCAATCAAGCTGTCCTCCCGTTTTGTTTTTGACAAGGCGTTGCACCCCAGGGTAAAGCCTGGCGCATTTCCACTGCAGCGGGTAGCCCCGTTTAAGCGTCCTTAATCGTCCTCAAGCGGCCAGGCCAGTATTTGGTGGCCTTTCCATATAGCGTAGCATCGACTGCTGATTGGTCAGAGAGAATCGTCACAAGATCGCGCGCGAGATCATCCCTAGCGTCGCATTTATATCTAGAAGCAAGCTTGCAGCATATTTATACACAGCATTTTTGTAAACAGAGAAGCTAGAAAAAGGGCAACGTCAAAGAAAAGCACACCGTGGTCGACCGAGGAGGTGACGACGTTCCTACATCTCATTGGCCAAAAAAAAAGCTGATCGCCCCGCCTACACAGCATTGCTACCCTAGGTCCTAAACTGTAATGGAAATGTACCACGGCCTCGGACAGCCAGCGAGGCAGCCCGAGGCCTGAGCGAGGACGCTTAGGGATGCTTAAACGGGGATACCCCGCTGCAGTGGAAATGTGCCATAACCTTGCCCATCCTCCCGGAGCATCTGCTGCAGGGTACCCTCCATCAAGGCTGCCCTTCCACTGTCAGACCTCTGTCACGCCTCTGCCTTACATCTCAGTGCTGGAGATGGATGGATGTGAGTCCCAGTGCCCAGGTGAACTACCTCGTGCTTTTAGCTGACCGGGCTGGAGCTGACAGATACCTGGCCCAGGAACAGAGCTGGATCAGGCAGAGAGCGGCCAGCAGTCTTTTGGTAAAATGACCATAAGCCTTACAGCAATTACTCAGAAGGTCTGATTATGAGTATAATTAGGCCAAACTACATCTTCTTCTTAAGATCCAGACTTTGGACAAACCCTCAGATCTTTACGTAAGACTGTTCTAACCAATGGCAATCAACATTGTGAACAGTTATTTACATACACATTCAACCTGAGAGGAGGAGTCAGCAACTACAGTATGCTAGTGATAAACTTTTCAACAAAAACATGAGAAATGGAGGTCTATTTTGAACCCCCTCAACAATCACACTGTCAACTCATGCTGCATTTTTTTTTTTCGCTGTCAAGGCTTAACAGTGAATCATTCGAAACATTTCTTTTAGGTGGCGGTCTAAACAAGGCCAGAGTGTAAACAGTTGCTTTAAATACCCAAGGTGAATCCAAGGTGGCACCCCGCAGTCTACTGTTGTCTGCAGGGTAATGAGCTAGCATGATTGATCAGAGGCTGTCCAGGGACATCGGCTGGAGACTGGACAGTAATGCTCAGCGCCCAGCATGGGACCACCATCAGAGGGCAGCCGTGCTCGGACACAAGCTGCAGGGATGTCCTGCACCACACTGCTCCCTACTTCAGCATTTAAGAGCAAGATGATAGAATAAATCCCACATACTGTTTTTCTTTGTTTGGGTTTGTTTTGAAGGCTTTGCCTATTATGCTGTCTAACATAATGTTGTCTGTGCTCACCTAAGTGTTAGTGGCCATGATGTGGCGGTGTATTGTGCTTTAATGTTTTTCATTTTCCAGAATAACGTGGTAATTGCATGGAGCCATAGCTAATAACAGCTGTGGAGAATGTTAGAGGAGAAACACATTTTCCTTTGTTTACTTTGTCAGCTTTCTTCTGGCCCTATTTTTTGCACCATTTTGGGGTTTGTTCCCCCCCTGTTGTTTTCACACTTGTATTGTGTTTGTCTCTGGAGTCTGTATACATGGCACAGTAAGATTGCCTCTAAATGGACTGCATGGTCTCTCCTGGTAGAAGATGGAGCTTGCCTGGACTCACATCCCCAGCTGAGTGACAATATAAAGCTGGGCAGCCAGGGAGGAGAATATGACAGGAAGCAGGAGGCTGTGAATATGGACGGAGGTGCCACTTGGAAGGTGTTGTTGGTTTGGTCGGAGAGGAAGAGGAGGAGAGCCGGGGAGCATTGCTGGCCTGTCAGTGAGGTGGCAGAGCGGACAGCCTGCCTCTGTGTCGGGCTCTCCTCGCTCAAGAGCCCAGTAACGTCAAACCAGCATGGAACATCCAAAAACGTTACCGCTCAGTGACTGCTCAGCACAGGACTAGACATCTGATAGGCGACATGGCCAATCAGAATGGAGTGTAACTAATACATGATACATAAAGATAGCCACCATATATATAAAACCTCAAGATAATGATTAAATGGCTCAGATTTGCATTTGAGCTGACATTTGTATCAAAGTTGTTGGGAAAATTCTGAATGTACTCTTCCAATATCAGAGTAGCACATGATGACAAATGGCCAACTGTAAATTTATACTGTACATGACGATGTATGATTACCCAGAAGAGCGTCAGGAGTCAGGATACTGTTTTAGGGATATGATGGCTATGTCACAACGATTTAACATGATGATTCAGCCTCTATGGAGATAGGCATATGACAAGCAAGATAATTTCTGACGTGGGTTTTAGCTAATCTAAACAAAACATTGTATCCTGCTTTGAACCGGTATTCCTGCATCTTGTGACTGAATAACTCCCTCTCTTGTATATCAGCATCTGAAGGACACTGTTCTAGTTGTACCAAATGCTCTATGTACTTCCATTCTTGCAAGGATTAATAAATACATGTATCCTGATATTGAAGCTCAAGCCGGTGACGAGTGATATTCTTCTAACATAAGTCTACACTGGAAAGGTTGATTTTCTCATAAAAATCACTGATCTGTGGGTTATTGCTGCAACCCACAGATCAGTGCCTCAGTGACAACATGTTTATAAGTGGTTTTTACTGTTGATGATACACTGCCTTGAATCCAGTTATATTTCTCAAAAAGATTAATTGCCAATGATGTAGGTTTTAACAATGACAGAAAGGTTACAATATAACGTCTCGGCTCACTGCCCCGGCTTTGGTTGAAACCTTTGTAGATATTGTGTTATTGAAGATATCTCTGGGATCTGTTGATCTAAGCTTCCTAGAATCCATCAGCAAACCCTGAAATTATTGCCACAAGTGATGTCCACCCATGTGACTCGAGAAGAAAAGAGGGTTTGGGGGGAGGTCGGGAGACGCTGTTTCAAGGCGCAATTCAGGTGGAGACAATACTGCATTCTGTGTGTGAGTGCATCCATGGGTTCACCGAAGGGTTCCTTTGCTTCTTTTTTTCTGTATGATGCTTTTCTTCTTGAAGGTTAATTGAATCTTTTGACCCCAGAAACTCTTTTTCATTCAGGAGAAAAAACATATTAGTTTCACTTCCAGCGAAGAGTAGAAATAGGAATTCAAAACAATGTACCAACATTTTTAAGATATACTATAGAGTGGCATTTTAGCATTGCATGGTTTCAAACATAATTTTATAATCCTATTCTTTGTGGCACAGAAGTACAACTTTTGCATACAACCCCAGCAGGTAGAAACACTTCCATATGAACATTGGGTTTCTCTGAATTATGCCCCGCTTCGCTACGATCGATCAGCACTTTTGTGTGACGGCAGGAAATCACTTCATATTACTAGCCCTTCGTTAATGTTGTTAGCGGATATTGTTCTGAGGCGAAGTGTGGACTTGCCCAATGTGATTAAGCCCTATGATGAATTTGCCCTGTTGTTTGGAGACCGTTAACTGACTAGAATGATTGACTTGAACCCAGAGCCTTCTGGGCATTTAGTGATGTTCCCCGAGTGTTATTCCTTTAATGACTGCACTCTGATCATTGCCAACTTTATGGCTTGAGGGAAGCCAACTTGAGTTAGCAAAGTTAGACTAAATGGAGTTTTAGAGGTTCATGGTCACCATCACAGTTGCTGTGCCCACATGTGGTTTGGCAGAGTGTTTATCCCCCTGACTGCTGTTTTCTTTTTATCTTTGTAATGACTGTAAGGGCTTTCATATTGGCAAAAGAGAGCCAAATACCTGGAGGGCTCAGTTTATATACAGCTGAGGATGTTAGGTCTCTCCTGGGGAGAAGCCTGGCAGTTTTAGCTAAGACAGAGTGGTCATGAGTCCTCTAGGTTTATTTTTCGCAGCCTCAAGAGGTAAAGAAAAAGAGAGGTCAGTGGGCTGAGAATTACCCATAATTCCTGAGAGCAGCCAGAGAAAAGGATCCAGTACACTTTGGTGTGTGTTTGTGTGTACAAGCTCTTAGGTTTAAGTATAGTCTGTCAATCAGTGGGTTATCTCGGCACTCAAGCAGTCCCAAGAGTCCAACCCTTACCTGTTAAATTGACTCCCCCCGGTCATTTTGACACAGGGCAGAGGAATATAAAGAAACAGAACCATAGCAATCCTCCCGAACAGAAGATGGGTAGCAAGTGTATCCTGCTCACCTGAGTACAGTGTGTACAGCCAAGGTAACAGCTGGTGTGCATGGATAAAATGAACACAGGTTGTTGTTGGGGGGTAAAAAGATACCATTCATGTTTTGTAATTTCCCAGAAAATCAACAATTTGCTCTGGTTGCCTGTTGTTTGTGGTTGTGTGTTTTTTGATCAATGCCGACCTTCCTCTTTTCTATTTCCTGTTATTTCGCTGCGGTTGTCTCCCTAACAAAAGCATTAAGTGCCTTTTTTTTTTTTTTTTTAAACAGTTATTTGTTCAGCTCATTTTAAGCAATAGAACTGTTTCAGTAGCCAGTTTTGTCAAGCATTGAAGGTGGACTCGGAGAACTACTTGGGGCTATTGTTGTGATTTTAGCTGTTAGAATTGACTACTGCAGTCCACTTTTAATTAAGAGCCCTGTTAAAGAGCCATATGTGCACTTAAAGTGTTATACAGGAAGTTCAGCTTGTATAACACTGTGAAAAGAAAATAGGTCAAATAAATGTGTGGATGAATGACTCACATCTTTAATTTTCATTCCATAATATGTTTTTGTTCCTTTTTAATAGAATTTATTTTAATTTAATTTTCTCATTTTGACTCTTCAGCTCTGCAATTTGACACAGCAGACTAAAATACCAAGAACAGAATCGTTGCCTGCTACTGTATCTCTAATCTAAAATATACAAAATCTATCTTCTATCTGTCTATGCTTTCTTGTATCTTTGTAGGTGACTTAAACTCCATAAACAGTGTGTGTTGCCAGCTTTTGCAATCTATATCCAGGTTAATTTCTCACACAACTACATTATTGTTTAAGGACACTGCCCACATGCTTATGAGCATATGTCCAGCCATTAGTTGCCTGTTCGCCTTCCTGTGGTGTACATGTGGTGGACTTGTGGTGATCTCCATCCCACCGCCCACACCCCACACCCACATCCACTGAACATCACCACGTCCCAGATGTGTAGTCGCTGAACCTGCAGAGGAGAGAGGGTTCGTCGTGCTGCATGTTGATTTTAAACAGCACTCGCCATACGCTGACTGCCCACACAGAACAATAAGCTCCTGCCCACAGGTATACCAATATTTAATACGGCACTCAGGCCTCATGCAGCTATATTGTCTTTATTTACATTATAACTTTTCCCTCACTTTTCTCCAGATGCACGTAACATTTCCAACCATCCAGATCTGCTCTTACACAGGTGGGCTGAACACCCGCATCATTATAAATTGGAGCCATATGGCCAAGTTTTAGATATTATATACTATATACAAATAATGATGTGTATTATACAAATACAAATACAAAAAAAGAGGCACTGTTAAATAAACTTAGACAAAGATTATGTGATTTTCCTGAGCATCAGCACTGGCCGTTGCAGTAAAATCAAAGAACATTTCTAACAGTATGTTAGCCATTCAAAAGCTGAATGCACATTACATTATACTCCAAGGGTGCTTTTAGGAATGGACCAATAGTATTTCTTAAACACATCAATGTAACCATCAAAATATTATAATGTTTTTAAACATATAATAATTCAACTGTCCATAAGGATATTAATGTGTTTGCGTACATTCCTCACATTTTAAATGTGTGTTTCCTAGCACTGGAAAAAAGAAATGTGTGGACTGTGAAAACCAAATATATATATATATATATAAATGTGTCTTTGCCATCTTTGTCGAAGTGCTCTCCAACACTCATTTTACTTTTGTCATTACACAGTAGGCCTACTTAAGCAAGTGTATTTATATAAGCAAGGCAAGTTTATTTATATAGCACTTTTCAACACAAGGCAATTCAAAGTGCTTTGTAAAAAATGAAAGACATTAAGAAAATGGAATTTAAAATCAGTCATTAAAAAGAAAAGTTAATAAATAATAATACTTACTATGTAAAGAAATGGTTTCTCTGCATTTGGACCATCCTAGTGTTGGTGGGCTGCCATTATGAACGGCGCTCAGGGACACCTCGGGAGCACTTGGCCTTGCCGGGACTTGAACTGGTGACCTTCCAGTTGCCAAGCCAAGTCCCTATGGACTTCACCACCACCGCCCTAAAAGACAAGCAAAATTTGGAAACATTAGCGAATCAGAGATTAATGCGTGCCAAAAAATAATAATAACCTTGGATACAAACTAAAGTCTTATTCATATCGCTTCCTGCATGAGGCCCCTTGTGACTGCACAAAGGTAAAAGTAACTGTACATTCATGCTTTAACTTGTATTGATGTTATATACTATAGGCACCCCATGGTATTGTGTACGATGAATACAATGTGCATAACATAGCAGTGAATAATAATCTTGGTGAACTGTGCTGACAGGCATCAGGCTTTAAAGCAAGACTGTCAGTTAACAGGAGGGCACATTGAGAAGATTAAATACAAGCCATGTGACCGGGGGAAATTATTATTATTTATCACTTGTATTCTCAGTGTTTAAATGTGCATTAGTAAACACAGTCCGACCCAATACACAGGCCATTGTTGCAATAAGTCATTGAATGTGACTTTTATTATATATTCCTGAATATTTTTCCCAAATGATGAATGCATGTATGCCTAATGATGCACTTGATTAGAATGAATCATAGATGCCGTCATTTTGCTTACTTCCCCTTATCCATAACCATCATATACATATTGTGTGTGCTTTTGCGTTGTGCTCCGTCACTTTCAATTGTTGCACACACAGCAGGAAGAGTATGGCTACTTTAACAATGTAGGGATTGGAGAATCCATGAATACTTAATAAGTGTCTGGTAAAAAAAGTGATGTAATGGTGATGTAAGCCACTGAAAGCCATTAATCAGAACAGTGAAACCTGAGCCTTGTTTTCCGCTCCAATTCACCTTTAGGGAGTATCCTTATGAGCCTTCTGAGCTACAATGGCGTCTATGGTGAGAGTATGGTTTAATGTGTGCTTGTCTGTGTTTGTGTCAGTAGTATTTAAGCAAATTAATGCAGACTGTTGATCTAATAAATAGCGTTCGAGGACACAGGGTTTTTGGTATTCACTTTGAATTTCTGCTCAACACTGATGTCAGCCTTTCAACTGTTTGAATAAAACATGGTAGATCCGTCGCTCAGTAGTCCTGAGCTCCGCCATACGTTTGCATACAAGGATCTGAGCCTTAGTGGGGCTGACAATATCACTTCATGACTCACTGTACGCGCACAGTGGCAATCCTTTGATCCCTATCACTTTGAGAGTTGGATGTGAGCCACACACAGTGGGACAATGGGAGGCGTTTGGCCTCAATCACAGGGGATGCTGATCCATCCCAAAACAGTGGTGGAAGAATCCTTAGTATTTCTTTTTCTGCTACTTTATACTTCTATACTCCAGTTGTAACTGTGCAGACTCTGGAGCCAAGGCGGCATAAGATAAGTCCGATATTTAAATGAAGAATACTCCACCAACACAACAAACACGTCCGAGTTCAAGTTGTGTTCCCCCGGATCAGCCTCGCAGCTAAGCCCTTGTAGCATCCTGGAGCTAACAGAGCTAACGGAGCTAGCAGAGGGACAGAAAGCTAGAAGCAGCAGTCACCGCAGAGACCTGTCACTCAAGGTGACCACGCCCTAATTTATGCAAAAACGTTAAGACCTAATATAACTAAAAGGGGTGCGTTATAAAAAAAATGCACTCACAAATCCATTGTCATGAAGGTGGAATGTAACTATATCCAGATTCATTTGTATTTCATCCAGGGGTAGAAACATGTTTATTTCTGATTTAAAGTTGGTCATTTTAACATGGGGGTCTATGGAAATTGCTCCTTTCTGCAACCTGCCCCTATCGGCCAATAGATGAACTGCAGTTTGTGGCACTTCCTTATGGGCTTCCCGGCTCTGCCCCAGAGTTTGCCGCTTGGGTAAAACATGAAAGTAATACAGTTGATCACTCTGGAATTTCCCTAATTACATACATTAATAACATTTTATGAAATATAATTTTTTTTTTTAGCAAATGATAACTTTTGTTTTGAAACAACAAAAAAGTTAGAAAAAAACGGATCTGGGTTTATAGTTTCTCACCCAAGTCAATTTTTAATGTTCAGGATGTTAATTGTAACAGATTATCTGTAAACTATTGTATTGCTACTTTTACATTACCCCCATATTTTTGTATATTTTTCCACCACTCCTCAATTAAGCCAATTACAGCTGAAAGTGTTTAATGATTAATGCAACATTTGAGACATTCCAGTTTATCTCTCCTTTCCATCCTTTCTCCCTCTCCCCCTGCTCCCTTTCTTTCCATCAGTCTCTCTGTCCGCCCATGTTTCGTACTGGCAGACGAGAATGAGACTCCTCCATCCTGTTCGACTCCATTAGGCAGCTAGTGTGCCTCGGTTCACCACAAATCATAATCTGCTCATGGTGAGAGGACCTATTCAGCGTGGATGGGACTTGACGCCACAGAGTCACATTGAGTTTAGGTGAAGGAGTGTTTTTTGCTGGTAGAGTGAAACTGAATTATTTGCATGTCACCGCTAACACATATCCTACCTACACTCATGTGAGTCTGTGTACCAAACATGTATCACCTTCTCGCTGTGGATTTGTTAGCACATGGATGACTGCTCTTTCAATCTCTTCTCCTCCTGACACTGATGTCCCCGGGCTGCCTTCTCACCTCAGCATGGGATGACCGGGGGGGTCAGATCTCCCATTGTGCAGACCTTACAGTGGGACACAGGAGGTGTTGTCGGCCACCACTGCAGCACATGTTGTATTGATAAATCTCGCCTAAATTCAGATACGACAGGCCAGCGTGTCACTGCCGGAAAACACTATTCCCCACGTCTCCCGAGTCAGCAAGACGGATATATTGCTGTGCTGCTTTTGTCGAAACTGTTTTATGTGATTTCTCTGTTTTTTTTTTAAGCTTGTCGCGCATTTTCTCCTTGTTGCTAACAAGAATTGCAAGTGATTGACAGATAGTGCAGAAGGAAGATATTCCAAAGCCAATGAATTGATGATGTGTTTCCTGCCTGTGTTGTCTTTCTTGCTATTAAGCTCTTTCTGTCTTCCAACCTCTAGAACGCCATTATTTGCATGCATGAGTCTTCCGTTCCTCTGTGCTCTTGGGGAGGCTCTCACCCGGCCGGTTCATATTTAGGCTCCTGAATGAAACATTCATAACTCAGGTATGCGGTCTAAAAAACAATGAGAGCTGCTGCTTCGGAAAGGCTTGCATCAATCACATAGCTGGAGAAGCCAAGCATATAAAGAGATAAAAACAAGCGCACTTGTCAGAGCCATTTGGGCTCACCTCAGTGGGGGGGACGGAGGGTTATGAGTTCCTTAGTGGGATCCACAGGAACTAACAACATCGTTTGAATTTTCTAGGACCACCCATGTCTCAGTGGGATTATTAGTTTTGCCTCTCTGCTGGTTTATCTCTTAAATACACAGAGCCACTACAGTCGGGCCGCCTCATGTTCGCTCTGCCTGGTTTATTTTCAGCCTTCAGCTTCCCTCTGTTGTGTAACCTACCTCTCAGCCCCCGCTATTTTTTTAAACACATTAGTGCTGAATTATGGGTATGCATCATGTAATTATTGAAGAAATGCCCAGAGAAAGGGCTTTCCCGAGAGACTCAACCGTTGTTATTGTTGTTATTATTATCATCATTACTGCTATCAGCTTGTCTGGAGAATAAATATTCCCGCTCTCAACTGCAGGACAATTGCTGGATTAATCCG
>NC_136903.1:83081866-83191866 GCF_949606895.1 Notothenia rossii
CCATTTCATCTCTCATTGTGTTGTGAGACTGTCCCACAGCTCGGTCTCAGCGATGCCAACTGCTGGGAGGAAAGCCTCCTGCCGAGAGCTGTCTATTGGCTGCCACTCTGAGACAAGATTTCAGGCAAAACATAAAATGGGCCATTTTGCATAATGCTAATTCTTTTCTGCAGGAGATTTTTTTTATAAACGTCTTGGATCAGTATTGAAATCAAACCCTCATTAAAAGCTACGACTTTCAGCCTTTGGACATTGGTGCCTCTGTTATTGTGGCAGTGCCTCTGAATTCAGCTGCTAGAACATTGTCAAACTTGCCATTTAGTGTTTGAATTCCAGTCGCTTTATTTCACTTCAATTTAAACATGGGATATTATACTTTTGTCACCACTGCAGGTGATCTCCCATAGGGGAAAGGATGTTATTAATAATGAATCAACCGACTGTCGGGACCTTTTATACTGCGGCAGCATTTCTTGCATTACTTTCGGTTATCTTTTAGTTATTTTAGTTGACTCCTTACCTGCAGAAAATGAGTCACATGTGAGTTAATCGTGCCAAAAAAACGGAATAGTACGAAGAAGTGTGTTTTCTAGGGAGCATTTGTGTGTTTATATTTGTGTGTGCTAATTGCCGCAGTGAAAGGGCAGATTTCTTTGCAGCCAGGAGCTTATCCCTGCAACATGATAACTAAATCAGAACTAAAAAGGGTCACCAACTTGAGACCTTCATTATACCACAGCCCCATGCAAATGAACCACACTGGCAAATTCAAGTGTTATAAAAAAAAAAAAGGAAAAGGTTAGAAGGGGCCCCCGTCCACCTGTCTCTGAGACGTCCTTTTCCAAGGTGAGCTCCCCAGCGCCGTCATAATTGAAAATTACGTATTTTCCGCGGTATAATTAAAGGGTGACTTTTGAACTCAAATGAGACCTCAGTTGCATATTAAGAGATGAGAGGTCTCGGATCTACTCTCACACACACAGAAATGAACAGTGAAGCGCACACAAATACCGATGACAAGTTAACAAACGGTGACATCTTCTTAATTATCACCCTCCCTAAGTCGTTAAATAACAGCCTCCTGCATCACCTTTTGATTTCTACAGCACATAAATTCAACGAATATCATTTATTTTGAATTAATGATCAGATAGCACCATGAAGGTGGTGGTAAGAGGCTCTGCTGCATTTCAGGGACTTGTTCTTTGAGTTCTGTTTGAGAACATTTAAAAAAACGTTGTTCCTCTGTGTGACTTTAATGAAAGCCATATCTATTTAAAACACCCTATTTCTGTAGGACAAACAGTTAAGGCTTCACCATGGATATTTTCACAAGCTTTCATTTTCTGGACAGGCGCACAAAGGGTCCCCGCTCTGCAGCTTAATTGAAACAGATTAGTCAGGGAAAGGCTTCCGGACCAACTTTTAAAAGTACTCACAAAGTCATATTATTTTCATTTGCTGACCACTTGCCACCTAATGTCTCCGTTCCAATTATCTCACTCTGCAGAAAAGTGTGAAATACTTCTATTACTTTCACTCTTATAGATTGTTAATGAATTAAAGTGGGGGATAGTTTGATATGTGGAACAGAGAGAGAAAAATGCCGCGAGCATTTTCCCATTCCAACAAATGGAATCATCAATGGGGTTTGTTTAGTATAAATCTTTTAGCAATGTTAATATAAATATGATTAATGATTATGGATGCAGCCCTTTTTATTCATACATAATTACCCATTACTTTGAAAGGGCTCTCTTAAATCATTCATCTCATTTCCGATAGATTGATTTATATTGCTTTTTAAATCTTTATTGGCCAAGTTAAAATCTCTTATTGTACACAAAATAACTAATCGGGTTTGATCAAAATGCCTCTAAAGTCATACTTTTACTCACTGGAATATTGAGTTCGCCCCTGCGTTTAGTTACATGTTTGTGGCTATAATGGTGGATGGACTGCAGTTTAGCAATAGCAACATTTAACCTCACACCCTCACATTAATCCCTTTACACAAACTGGGAGGGGATTGTTATGCGGGATGCTTTGAGCTCAGCAGTGGTTTAAATTGATTAGCACGCAGTGTCTCCAACAACCAGAGAGGAGGTCTGCATTTAAAAAAAATCACAACAGCTCTTAATCTTGGCCCTGAACGAGGGCAGAGCCGAGGCAATCAATAGCATTAGAATGTAGTTCTTAGCCCCACTTATCTTTGTCTCTTTCTGTAATATAAGGAGTGGTGAGAACACGAGTCTTAAATAGGCTCAGCGCATGATTCAGGCCAGATGTCAGCGAGCTATATGGTGATGTCAGGAAATATGGTCCGGCCCGGGGAGCGCTTAGCGAAACAGCGGCCATTCAACCGAGTATCCCAACTGGCTGCTTCAGAGATTGAGTGAAAACTTTTGATATCGACTGGATTTTGGACCAAAGTCTTTTTCCTGCCGCTCAACCTTATTCACAGACTGCATGGGAAATATTTCAATGACATATTACACTTCATTTTGTATCTCTCGCCTCTGTCCACTGCTGTATATAGCCGCCTGCGCACCAAGGATAAATCACTTCCAGCCAGCTTATTACATGAAATGAAGGAATTCATCATGGTGACAGTCCGCCGTTGCGAGGCGTTGGCTCTGATTTATCTGGGAGAAATTGATTGATTCATTAACACTGAGTGAACAGTGCTTTGCAGCGGGGGCAGCGCAGCTTACCTTGCCGCATGCCGCTGTACGTGTTGTAGGAACACATCTGTGGTTTGGGGGTCTTAGCTGGGGCGTCCACTGTATCAGCATACGCAAGTTCCTAAGTGGCCAGCTCAGCTCATTACCTAGCCCGTCTAGTCAGTGGTCCACACGCTGGGAGAAGAAACGGAGCACTCTTTAATTAGTTCTTCTATGTCTTCCTGCGTAATGGAGAATACCTTATAAAATGACAAGGCGTTATTATTTAACAGAGCTTTCCTCAGAGACATGGCAACGTAAAGAGCACAGTACAAGGCTGAATTACTTCGGCTCGCTCGGCTAACACTGAGTTATATATGACAGTTATGAATGACCTTTACAGTACTGCATATGCAACGATCAATAGTTAAAGCTATGCTTGAGTGAGTTGAGAAATGTGTTAACTTTCTATGTGCGTGCACACTAATGAGGAAACTGTGTCATTCCAAAGACTGCGGTTTTCTTAAATACAGGACAGGAACAATGGGTGCTTAAGGAGAGATTTGACGGATTATTTTAAATGCGTAAAGTAGAGTTTTTTTCTCTCTACTCCTTTAGTAGCACAAAGTCCTTCCATTTAATCGCATTAGTGATTAAGTGTTGATCTTAATTCCTGGCAGCCAGATTGATCATCAATTGTTTTGCGATTTAAATTCTTCAGGTATCCCTAAGAGAATGACCCATATTCACGATTGTTTTTATCTCTTAAATCAAGAGCACAAAGATACAGCGGGAAAGTTTTTCCGCGTCCTCTAAGAAAAGTTTTAGCAGCATGTTGTGACAGGGTCAGCGAGAGACCTAGTCTTGATGAAGAAAGGAGAGAAAGGAATGTGCCTTGTAAAGAGTTATATAAAGAGACACAACAGTATGGCGGGCTTGCTGGCTGGCAACCTGTTCCATCTGTCTGTTTATCTCACTTCGTTTTCCTCAGTCTTTTTTCGTCTTGTTCATCTGCCGCTCACATGGGGCTCAGCTGAAGATTATATTATAGAACGGTTGATAGATTTTAGGATAAATGAATTCACCATTAAATTGATTTAGATGTTCAGTTGGAACACTAGCAGAAACATTAGGAGTGATGTTGATGCCAGATTTCTAAATGGTATTCCTAAATTTCATATTTGTAAAAACCTTTTTACACTAGGGACAAGAGGAAACCAGCCTTTCCCTGTTGAGATTGTTCCAACCAGAAAATGTTTGGTGTTTTTAGCTCCTGGCATTAGTCAACCAGCTGGCCCACTACTTTGGTTCAGCCTGAAATATGTGGCAGACAGATTTCCATGAACTCTTTGTTTTTATGCAAAACTAATGACTTTTCCTTCAACCTCAGCTCCACTTTGTTTGTAGTGCTAATTAGCATGGCTTGTGTAGGCGTCTCAAAAGTGCGGCTGCTCTTTTGGTTTACGTATGTGCGCCAGTGCAAAGTGCAAAAGGGCTAGGGAATCGGAGTGTGTGATGATTAATACATACACTTTCAGCCAGACACATCTCTGGGCTCATCGCTCTGAAACAGCTGCGCCAATCACAGGGAAGCATGACAACAATACCTGAACAAAGGAACACACAAATCATATGGTGTCTGTATGGTGCAGAGCGACACCGCGTGAACACACAGGACCACAAACTGCAACCAGAAGCAGATGGGGTCCTTTTTTCATTTAATTTGGACAATGATGATGAAAATAAGTAATACAAATCTTAATATGATTGAATGTATACAAAAATGTGTTTTTAATTCTCCTCTGTCACATAATAAATGGTCCCATCGTATTGCCAATAGTGATATAACAACATTTGCACCCCTAAGTATTTAAAAAATGAAACTTTGAATGCTGCTTTTTGCTAAATAAAGTTGGAAAGGAGGCACAAACAAATAAGATTTATGAGTTGTCATAATCCAACCCGTACTTTATAAACATTAACAAGATAAAACGGACGCGTCATATACCTGCGTAAGTGTGTGTGATTATTTTATACCAGCTCTGGGTCATTTGCATGTGATTTTAATCAAGATAAACACAGTTGTCGTGTGTAGTCGCACACTTTTATTGGCCATGACATAAGTGTATTAACTAGAGTAATTGCCAAGATCTAATAACTGTGACATCATAGCAACAAGGAAAGAAACACATTTACCGTTACAAATACACATCATGGCCAAAACTATGACTGAAAAAACCCAGGTCATATAAAACCTTGATTTCCTTTTTAATATTTCTCTTGGTTCAGAGTAAAAGAGGCATTTCTGCTGCAATACATTGATAATACTGTAGGAACATTTAATTATGTACATTTTGAGCAAGAGGTTTTATTGCTCTCACGTTACAAACCCCCTGCTTACAAAGGTTTAGGCATCAAAACAACTAGGAAAGATTAAGGGAACAAATGTGTTTAGGTTCAAAATAACTGCCAAAGAAGTTGCATTAGGGGAGAATTAAGTCATAATTATGGTTGGAATAAATAAATAAATAAGTGGATAATGACATACAAATACTTTGGAACAAGATTTGGGTTAAAAGAAAATAAATGGTGCCTCTGTAGTACGAAAGTTGCAGGACAAATAAGTTCTGGTTTCACAATCATCCCCGAAAGTGGTCTTAAATCCGATGTTTTTGAACACATTCGTCCACTCTTGTGGCAGCTTCCAACTCCATGGTTCAACATTTCTTGGAGAATACAAGTTGATTTGATCAGATAAACACACATTACAGAGCACTACCTTTCTTCGGTATACTAACGGTGAATGAGAACAGCATGATTTGCCCTCCTTATCTGAGCTCACAGAGGCGTTTTGACCGGAGAGGACATGCTCAGCTCTCATTGTGACGTCAACAAAGATCTGCACTATTCAGAAGGCCATATGCCACAATTTGAAGGTGATTAATTAAATTCAGAATAGAAAAGGCGGGTCTGAAGACATTTCTATCTTGAATAGAGTTGGCATCTGCCTCAGCCACAGCAACTCTGAAAAAGAAAGATAGGAGACCTTTTAAACGCATTTCAACAAGCATGCTTTTGTACGCAGCTGAATGAGTCTGTCTGGTTCAAAACACACACAACAGTTTACTGCTGCAAAATGCCATCGGTTGTGAAAATGGATAAATAATGGCGCTCTTCCAGAAAGGTCTGTGAAGATAAACATAGAAGTGTCACAGTACAGTAACAACTGGGGATTTACTCTGGTTGTTGTGATCAACCATCTGTTGCTGCGTCTTGAGAGCTGCACTCTAATTGGATTTGTGTGCAAGAAGCAGCTGGCAAATATTGTTATTGCATTTTCCTCTGTTTAGAGTCCATAGGTGTTGACAGTTCAGAACAATAATGTGAAAACTAATGTACAAATTACCCCCATGATGAAATTAATCAAAAATGTACTTCTTTGCAGCAGTGTCGAGCAAAAGACTTTGAATACAATTACTTGCCATTAAGTGGTGTTATTTGCACCATGCTAAACGCCTCATTTGTAAAACAGACTAACCTGCTATAATTGGATGTAATGTGTGTGTGTGTGTGCTCACATCCTTAACACACACTGAATAGTTTTCTAACCGTACTCTTTACGTTTGGTCTCCATGTTCAGCCTAGTCTCATAAAATGCAGTGCATTCATGCTTTGAAACTATATTGTTTTATATGTTTCGAGAGAAAACCAAACTTTTGCTGGACTACATTTGATTTTGAAACATCACAAATCCATTTCTAACAGAGGTCTGGAATAGGGGGGAGGATGTTGTCGGGGACTTTCACCCAGGAGACAGTGTTCATGTCCCACGTCAAACCAAAAACCAATGTTGATTTATTTTAAATAAGAAGGATTTCTATGGAAGATGAAGTACCTATTTCTACATAATGTAACAAATACATTTAAGCATGATTGATTTTTTTTTGCTGTACATTGATATTTAATTTAATATTCCATTCCTTACACACTTAATAATATCCTGCTTTATATATGTTTTACAGTAAATTGGTATTTCAACATGTATGGTTTTTTACTTTTTTAATGTTATTTCTATTTACGTTTTGAATTGTTTATTTCTAGTCTTTTAATTTCTCTAATGTAAATGCCTTGCTGCTGCAACGCAAACATTTCCCAAATTGAGATTAATAAAGTGCATCTTATCTTAAACTTATTTTGAAGCCTTACCACAGCCACGTAGCTTTGTTGAGTTTTATTTCAATATTAATATACAACAAGAACCGTGTTTTAAGTGTGGGACCGTCATCCAGGAGAAAGTACATCCCAAGAAACGTAATTGAGAATACAGTTCAGCTGATGGGAACACATTCCTGTAAGAGACACCGTTTCCATATTGCCATGCATTCCTCCCAACGCTATGCATGTTTCTTTGTTTGTTGGACAAAGGTGCATTTTTACCGCAACAGCTGACGCCCAATGACCTCTGGTCAGTGAGCTGGGGTAATGAGCGCCCTTGCATGGTGAGACCTGACCTCTCTGAACATGTCACACAGTGCAGTTCAGAGGCTATACCTCCCTCCTTCACTCCACTGCTGGAGAAGTCTTTAATGAGGGAGAAACCTGAGACATGAGAAAGGGAAGGCAGGCAGCGAGAAAAGTGAAATGGAGACATTCGAAGACAAGTATTAGTGAAAGATACCGCTGCAGCTTCTGTGTGTCCGTGTGCATGTGTGTGTGAGACACAGAGGAGTTGATGAGTCTCTAACAAGCGGCTTCATCAGACTGAGGAATGAGCTGCCAAGCCGGATCTTTCTTTTGACCTACCTTGGAGAGCGATGGATGGACAGATGGGGGGGGGTGGTGAATGGAGGGAGACATAACAGAGAGAAATAGGGAGAGCATCTACTGAAGTGCTGTGCAGAGGCTCCTTTCTTCATCGCCTGTCAAGGCAGCTCTTCAGTCTGCCAGGAGACAATCACTTATCTTCCAGCTCAGATCCCACAGTCACGACTTAGAGCACCACCAGTACACAGGCAATGACCAGGGAAATGATGCAGCAGATATGATGGATAAAGAGCATACACACGGCGACTGCTGCTTTTGGCACTGTACCAGCCATATCTCTTCCCCAGTGGATGTGTTAGGGGGAGGGGGGTTATTGAGAGCACAATATATGGATGAAAGGTAGACACCAGCGTGGAAAAGTAGTTGAGGTGGACTTTTTATGTACCTGAAAATTGTATTTAACCTTATTTTTCTTCCTGTATAAAATATTCTCTAAATGTCAACACTATTCAGTTTTGCCAATACAGTATATGTATTTTTCTTTGAAGGGAGATTTTCTCTGATTCTTGCTCTCTCTCTCTCCATCACAGAGCTCTGTGAATGCATAGCTGTGGCATTAGTATGCACACGGAGTTCAGTCACACTTTGATGTGCAGCCACATGATTTCACAGTCCACCCTGGTGACGCAGATCAAATTTACAGGTATGTCGAGGCAAGGCTGATGACGAGATTCAGGTTTCCATTTCGTCTCTACTAAACGGTTTCACAGCTACCAGACAATTTAAAGCCAAAAGGTACATGAACTGTTTGTGTGTTCACTGTAAATGTGCATTAGAGTATCATGAGGCAGTTGGTAAATGCAAGGGAAACTATTTTTAAACATTTCATTCACTCTGTCTGTATTTCTTTGCAAAGAGTCCTCTTAAGAGGGAGAATGACCTTGAGAATCAGTGTGGGCACGAGTTCAAAACAAAGTCATGATTCTAATCTTTGTAATTAATGGGTCTGAGCCTGTGTCATTCATTACGGCTGGTATTTAATCTGGTAGATGGGGGGATAGTTTCTGTGACTGAATCGTGGCATATTTCAATGCATGATTGATTCCTCTCTGCAGAGGATTGCTATGGAAGATGAAGTAATCACTCTCAGTCAGAAAAAAGAAAAGAGTGAAAAAGTTCAGGCTTTTTCTTTTCTCCGAGCTCCAGCATTCAGCACGTCAATTGAGCGTGTTCCCAATGTTGCGTTTGATAGGAAACCACAGGAAGCTTTGAAAAGGTTTGATTGCACTTTTATCTCTGCACAGAGAAAACAGGCGAAACATATAAAAACACTCTTAATAAACACTGCCGGAATGTAAAAGTGCCCGATCAAACAGATGTCAAGGGTGAGGAAAGTTTGTTGCCGTCTTTATCGCTGCGGGGATGTGGGATAGAGGCTCGTTAACGATAAACTCGTCAATCATTTTTGTAACGAATCATCTCGCACTGCTCTGGTACAGGACGTGGTTCATTTTTCTCTGTTGTGTTCTCGACAATAGGAACAGATGAGACTGAGACTCTTCTCCCACTTGTGTTACCACATCAAGATGTTATCAACGGCTTAAAAGCTTATCAAGCCGACAGTAATGATATTGAGTGACTGAATTGTGTGTTTTGATGGATATCGCTGTGAGTAATCTGATGCCAAATTGTGTTCCAGTTCTCATATTGTTCCGATTTTAGAGTCTGCAAATAACTGCGCTCCCCTTCTCTTCTCATTCCCCTCTACCACCCCCGACCACCACCACCACCGCCCATCTCTCGTCTCGCTTATAGTCATTTGTCATAGCTATGATTCTTTCCCACAGGTGAAGAAATGGACCGAAAACCCATTTTAGTGCTCTGTCACACAGAAATAGATTATCATTGTCCGATGTCTATTTTGCCACTAGTTAATCTGTTGTGCATTGTGTACTGGGCTGCATTTCCAAAGGTCTCCATTCTGCTCTCTGATAGGATTGAAACCCGTTTCTAAAGGTATCTGCAGCGCTTTATGAGGGGGATAATTAGCTTCTACGGTAAAGAAACACCACTGAGGATGGTTAGAAGACACCTCATCGAATTACTTTTCACAAGGTCTCTGGGTACATTTACGGGTAATCATGTTCTGGGAAGTATAAAAAGGCTCTCACTTTTTTAATGTGCTGTGCTGTAAAATAAAAGTTTGTACGACGTGTGGTCCGACCCAGTTGAAAGGCAAGTGCTTATATCGGTTGTTTGTATGTTCAAATGGCTGTAAAACGTTATCACTTTAAACCGATTTGCATGTATCCCTTTCTGCAGGGCATTGGTAGAGTTGCACTTTGTACCGCAGGATTAGGGAACATTTACACCCAGTACATTTTAAAAGCAGATCCGATGTGTGTGTTATTGTGTTGTTGGAATAATCGGAATAATGTTCCTGACTCGTTAAATTCCCTTGACTCCAGTCAAGTAAGAACAACAACTCAGAAACAGACTCTCAAGCTCAAAGCAAAGAAATACAACACAACCTTTGTAGCATCCATGTTGCATTCCAATTAACAACCTAAAACACGTGACCATAATGTTACAGCTCTGCTCCATTCGTTTTTGGTTAATCCAGCATTAGGAATACCTGACATGACATTTGGATTGATGCTACGACATATCAAATACGTTAATTTCCGAACAAATTGTCCTACATTGATGACCTATACAGGCAGACATAACAAAGTGGTGACTACATTGTTGGAAACACTTAACCAAAAAATCGAATTGTTGACAAATAAAGATAATTTGTATTTAAGACTGCTAACTCAGACTGCAAGGAATCTGGGTGTGACCCTAGATAACAAACTGTCCTTCACTGCAAACATCGCTGCTACAACCCGATGCTGCAGATACACTCTTTACAACATCAGGAGGATACGTCCCCAGCTGACCCAGAAAGCGACGCAGGTTCTGGTCCAGGCTCTCGTCATCTCACGCCTAGAACACTGCAACTCCCTCCTGGCTGGTCTACCTGCATGTGCCATCCGACCTCTGCAGCTCATCCAGAATGCAGCGGCTCGTCTGGTATTCAACCTTCCTAAATTCTCCCACACCACGCCGCTCCTCCGCTCCCTTCACTGGCTTCCGGTAACTGCTAGAATCCACTTCAAGACACTGGTACTTGCGTAACATGCTGCGAATGGATCTGGCCCTTCCTACATCCAGGACATGGTTAAACCATACACCCCATCACGTGCACTCCGCTCTGCTTCAGCCAAACAGCTCGCTGCACCCGCACTGCGAGGGGGACCCAAGTTCCCATCAGCAAAAACACGTGGGTTTGCTATCCTGGTTCCAAAATGGTGGAATGAGCTCCCCATTGAAATCAGGACAGCAGAAAGCTTACACATCTTCCGGGGGAGACTGAAAACTCCTCTCTTTCGACTCCACTTCGAGCGATAGAACTATTAACAAAGCACTTGTATACTAATAAAGGACTGGCTTATCTAAAGCCAGTTGAGTAGCACTTGAAATGTTTTAGCTCTATGAAACCTGATGTACTTATGATTCTGTTTTCTTCAAGTTTGTATCTTGTTGGTCGAACGCACTTATTGTAAGTCGCTTTGGATAAAAGCATCAGCTAAATGCAACGTAATGTAATGACAAAAAAAATACCCCTTGTGTAAACTAAATACTGTGAAAAAACAAAACTGCATATTTCCAATTGAGAACATGTTCACCAATGAAATGAGGGCATCCTAATCACAAATGGTGGTTATCTCAGTGGAATAACCGTCATGTCCTTTATCTGACTCACGGATTAATCTAATGATGAAAAAAATGTGATTCAAGTGATTTCTTTAGGGTGACCTATCATATAATAGACAGGTATTAAAAGATATGGCTGTTGAAAGATCATGTGGACTAAAATGACTTCAGTCAGGATGAATTATAGCTATTTTTGACAGCTTTACGCTCCTGTCCTGTCCACAACAAAACACTTGTCCTTGTCGCTATCTAGACCAAGGTCGACGGCTTAATGCCACATCTGACATCGTTATTCTGCATTGTCAAACAGGAGCTAAGTGTTTAGCACATCGATTTTTCTCCCTTTTTACTCTTGCTCACATTGATCATCATGCGGAAGTCAGTCTTTGGAAAAGTGATCAATGCTCTGGCATATAATTACCATCTCAGGAATGCGTCATTTAAAAGCCAATATAGGTTTTAATGCGGTGCTTAGTCGAAAGCTCTGTCAGGCACATGACACTGGACCTAGAGAGAGAATCCAGGCAGTGAATCGTAGGACATGTGCAAGAGCTGTACGCTTTTGTCAATAGATTCTAACTGTTTGACAGGACACACTTGCTCGAGACCAGACTGCTTTGGGACCACAAGGGGCCTCAAGCAGTTGCTTTGCAAGGCAGGGCCACTTTTTTTTACACATTTGTTGGCGCATTTGTAATAACAACTGAGTTATTTGTTTGTACAGACAATGTCTTTTAGGATGCTGATTGTTCTTGCAACCAATAAATAAATAAACAGGAGAGAACATTGAAAGACAAACATGAGCTTCATGCTTTAATGCGCACAGGCAGCATTAAACACACCAACATGCCAGTGGGACCATGGATTTAAGCTTATTAACATGTATTGCTTATGGGGCCCAGTTATGCAAAATCATGCAACTCCCTGATTGCTGGGCTTTAAAGAGAGCGGACAGATTATTTGCGCAGTAAAGTGTCCTCTCTCTACATCCACTGGCCTACTCTGGCTATTTTTGCATGCATCCATAATTTGATGTTAAGTGCCTGCTGATGCATTATGCATATTAGATAATGCATTGTGTGTAATTCAGACAGTCCTCGCCTGAACCTCAAGCGACATCGTTCCAGACCCCAAACGCAGAAGTACGGCGTGATCGCTGGAGGATACAGCCACCGTGTTCTCGGGGTCACACCACCTCCACCGCGATCTTCTGTTCCACACAATTTTCGAAATAGACCTTCGACCAGACATAATCTCTGATGGATTGTACTCCATAACCCTACAGTATATGGCATTGTAAGCCCTTTTCAGAACTTTTCCCATTCATTTTAAGAAGAGGTGAACTGAAACTCATGGTCTCTATTCAAGCCATTCTCCAGGGCTCACAGCACAGCTCCAATTGTTTCCGACCCGGGAATGTCACTTTTTGAAGGCTGCTCTATGCCGCCGTTCAAAAAGTCAGTTTTGTGATTTTGAATGGACAATTTAGTTTCTCATTTCACCATCCGACTCTCATTTAGAGTGAGCAGTGACCTGTGTCATATGGACATTGGATAGAGGTCAGGCACTGCCAACTGTGCTGCAGGGTGCAGTAAAACACAAAGACGTGCGGTCACACCTGCACGCCTGGATCCAATGGTTTTGTTCGGGCACACACCAGAAGAGAGGAATAAAGAAAAAAGTGATAAATAGGAATTTGTTGACTCTTTATACGAGTGTGACAGCACATGATAAATGATGTGTAATAGTGTTTCTGGCACGGCACTACACTATTCCTGGCTTTACCCTCCTATCGTGAAAGTAAGATAAGCAGGATGTAAGTGAAGGGACACGAGCCATCTCTCCACTCTACTGCAGCTTTTTATTTTGATACCACATTTAAAATGCAGCCGGGCTTGTCTCCATACAAGATCAAACTGTCATGTATATAAAAGAGCGCTAAACAAAGTTATCCTTACACCTGAAAGACCACAGAAGTAGGTTACTTCCTGCATATATTTACCATAATCACCCTCTTTTCCCATTCATCTCGAGGGTAACTTCTCAGAACTTTTAATGTGTTTTCTCCAAAGCTGTGTTTTTTAGTTTTTTGCTACCTGCCAGATATTACATTTCATTGCTTTTCTGAACAACCGTGAGGGTAATAAAAGCTTGAATTGACATTTAAGCTATAATGGTTGTCAACTGCCCCTCTATTCACCAGCTTCAGCTTGGCAGTGGGTCTTCTTGCTGCGAGTCCATGACACGGCGAGTTATATGCCAAGGCATTACAGAGCCCTTCTTAATCCGGTTTGTCGCGCTGCTCCCTCTGGACGGGGGTCATTTCATGGTTCTGAACTGGTATTGATGGAGCCTTGGTAAATGAGGCACGCTGCACTCGTTAACTTTAATAACCATAAAGATGTGAGCATTGGAGTCATACAGGCCCACAAGAGGAAACCCATACAGGTGATTAAGAATCGACCAGGGCCGAGGCCAGCAGCACCTCGCATTTAGTATTCCTAGTAATGGAATTACCTGTTGAAGTTGTCAAGACTATTACCACCAATGGTACAATTGCTGCACTTTACTTTTCCTTTTCAGTAAACTAGAGCCTATTTCCAAGTCTCCATGCATGAATAATACATTTTAAAAGTAAAGATTGTCCTCTTTTATGTATTTTCTTGCCTCATTTATGAACCCCATTCAGATTATAGACTATAAAGATTTGTTCTTGGTTGTCCTTTTCGTACACATCACTGCACAATGTATAACCAACTTAAATGGCCTTCATTAAATGTAAGAAGACACACGCATTGGCTTCAGCTGATATTTAAATGCATTTATCTTAACTATCCCCCTTATTTAAAGCAGTATTTTGTACCCTACTCGCCAAATCATCAAGTTAGACACTGTCCAGATTTATTTCTCTGTCCCCTCTGCAAAAAAATCTATTGGCAGAAGAGCGTTCATTTTCAAAGCCCCAACAGACTGGAATACTTGACCTGCTGCTATTACATCTCTTGCATACGGAGCCCTGGAGGGTTCATAGAGAGAAAAATAAATAAAACGTGGCCACGTTTTACTAAAGCGTGCGCACGAGTTACTAAAGCGTGCGCACGAGTTAATAAAGCGTGCGCACGAGTTAATAAAGCGTAGCCTCGTTTTGTGTGTGTGCGCGCGCACGTGTGTGTGTGTGTGTTTGTGTGGGGGGCGTTTGGGTGGGGGGCGGCATTTGTTTATGATAGTATCGTTCGTTCCGGTGTACTCCGGCAGGACTATCACATCGAGATTAAGATTAAACGAATTTCTTTCACTTGGGAATACACATATAACTATGGAGAACCAGATTTGTGTAAATTACTGTTCGTGGTCATTTGAAAACAAATGCCGGTGGTGTCGGACACACACAAACACACCGAGCACGCACACAGAGCGGAGCTGAGCGTGCACACACACACACACACACACACACACACACACACACACACACACACACACACACACACACACACACACACACCATGCGCCCCGGTGACAGGACATCTCCTTCATAAAACGAGGCGGAATACTGGTGTGTGTGGTTAAACGTAGCAGCCTCGATCTCTATTCAGCGGTTCTAATGAAGGGAAACACAATGAAGTAAACAGTAAAAGGCACAGCTCTTTGCAGCTGGTGCTGCTCTTCTCAGATTCTGCTGAGTTACACGTTACTGCCTCCAGAGCCCTGTACTACGGAGCCAGTTCAACAGACCCTGGATATGTTCGATTTACCCGGCTTAACTAGCCCTAACAAACGCAATGTCGATAAGCGGTCCTGCGAAGCTGGTTATCAACTCAGTAAATCAACCAGGGTTTCTCTGACGTTCACGTGAAAGGGACGGGGTTAGCAACATTTGACCAATCACAAACATGGAGACGCGTGCTGACAGCGCAGTGTCATACTTCATGAATGAATAGTGTAAATAGCGAATCCTGCTTCGTAGCACAGGCCACTGGTGCCGCAGAGATTTCATAAAGTGAAGGAGGTTTTCCTTCTATAAAACAGCTGTGGGCAGCATATACTGTGAGTCACGGACAGGAATCCCTCAATATAAATAAAACAAGGCCAAGCTTTATTAACTCGTGCGCACGCTTTATTAAATCGTGCGCACGCTTTATTAAATCGTGCGCACGCTTTAGTTATTAAATCGTGCGCACGCTTTAGTAACTCGTGCGCACGCTTTAGTAACTCGTGCGCACGCTTTAGTAAAACGTGGCCACGTTTTATTTATTTTTCTCTCTATGAACCCTCCAGGGCTCCGTACTTGCATCATTGGGTATGTTTAAACATGCATTATCATCTCACTTTCAACTGGTCGGCACTTGTTATTGATGAAACTGATTTGCTCGACTGTCTCAAATTGTTATGATTGTGTGTATTACTTGAATTTTACTTAACAGACTGTACATGGTTTGTCTTGTGTGTCATGTTTTTCTTTTTGTTTATGTCTGTAAGTTGTTATTGTCGGGACCCCCTTGAAAACGAGATGGTGCTTCTCAAGCGGTTTATCCCAATAAATAAAATGTCTGTATATATATTATGATTCTGTAAGTTAGAGCCACTGTAGTGGAGCGTCTTTAGTATTCTGTAGGACTAGCTAGATTGAGAGGTGAGCCATACCAGCAGAAGGGAAAAAACATTGATTTGTCTGACTCCAGTATAGCTGCTCAGTAGTTCCTTTCAGTCAGCGTGAGCTCTGGAGTGTCTTTCCCCCCCTCTCCCCCTTTCTTCCTTAGGTTTGAGGTAGCTCTAGGCGCTACTATAGCTGCTACGTATGTCCACTTGTTTGTCTACTCCCATTACTGTGGGTGATGCTGCCTAGGGAGGAAAGTGAAATCCAGGCCAGAGAAGGGCCAGTGAGGAACCAGCCGTCACACTGGCTGAGGTCAGAGAAACCATACGGGTCACTTCAACAGGGTGCTGATGGGCACTTGATAAATGGAGGATCCACCATTGATGCATCAGCGGCACGTGGGTCAAAAGGTTTCTCAGATTGGATAAACAATGGTTAACCAGGCCTGAGATGAATGTGTTTGTTATTCTTGAAGACAGTCTGCTCTGTTCCACTTCAGATGTGTTTGAGTGGTGGATTGTGCAAACTCCTCTGCTAGCCTTGCTCCTCGAGGCTAGCTTTTATTATTCATTGGTGGAAGTCAGTCCTCTGGGAGAAGGCTTCAGAGTTAGAACAAGTGAGCCTTAGTGGACGATTTACTCTCAAAGGCCAGGAGAACTTCAGCGCAGCAAAAAAAAAAGTACTCTGTGTCCAAACCATAACAGGAATGTTATCTCTTCATGTTTATTTTACCAACAGAGAAATCTTTCTTATGTGGAATACACAAAGTTAGTGCCCATGTTAACACCTCCAGGAGGCGCCATGTATAACAGTGTAGCACATACATAGATAAATGCACTATGCATGCGGTGTCTCTCTGCCTTTCCTTATTGTTTGCCACTTCACACATCTCCTCCATTCTCTGTGGTGTGAGGCAAAGAGCATTAGTGCCACGCTCGTGATATTCTCCATCATGGAAATAAAGGGTCTAATTCTGCTCCTCCAGGGATTTCTCTTCACATACTCTTCTTTTTGTTAGCTGGTCACGTTGCAGAAGAACATGGAGTAACTGAGAGTTGTGTCATTTCTGATGAAATATATAAACCGTATCAGTTGCCAGGAGGAAGGATGTTAAAAAGTTGTTCTCTGCCACTGCTTTGAATCCACTCAACGGTGCTTTGTAGCATGTGTAAACATTATCCGAAGTAATCAGGGGGAGTGTTCATGAGGTTTAACTTAATGTTTAAGTAATGAAAAGCTACATTCTGATGAGCTTCATTAAACATATATGCATTGGGACAGCTGCCCCAGAGCCACTTTGATGCTTTTTGCTTCTTGAATCTGATCATAAATAATCAAAAAAACTAATCGGGACAAACAGAATAAGTAGTTTTTTTTCATTTTGGAGTTATCTGACAGCTTTTGAATCGGATACATTTCATTATATTTAAAACTGTGTTTACAAAAAAGGGTCATTTTCAATAACGCAGCTTTTCAAACAGAGAAAAGTTGATAAGACATTCAATTCAACAAACAATCTGCTGCTTAATGAAACTCGAACAGAGGGGATTGAATTGAGTTTTCTGGCGCACAGCACAAAGTCACTTTGTTCACTTGTAAAACTGCGTTTGGCAGCCGCGTGAAACTCGAACAGTCTCGAGTCTCAATTTGTCTTTCAGATGTGTATCATTTTCAGCGATGATTTGAAATGAGGCTGCTTCTCGAATGAGGAACTGTGTCGAATTTACATGTCTGCATTTATTTACTGACAGTGGAGGCTATAATTCTTGTTGCCACGTGAGATGTAAATTGACAATTAGAAGTGTAACGCAAAAGCACCGGGGAACAACAACAAGGAATTTAGAAGAAAGATGGACCGTGGTTGATGCAGCAGCTGCCTGTCTGAAAAAAACAAAACAGGCACTTCAGCATGCTCTCCAGCACTCATTTTCACCTGAGTGTGCACTGATTAAGTTGTTATGACGATTCCTTGAGAGGCTTAAGTTTTCCCGGCTGCTGCGTTACTTCCCTCGGCCATATGTCATTACTTAATAACTGCAGCAGTGTAAGCGAGAGCGCTAAAGACTGTGTGAGGAGGTGACAGAAATGCTTGTTGATGGCAAGCCAGTGATTACTGCTCTTGGCCACTCTGCATAGATTATAGTTGTTGACGCTGAAGCTGAGCCAAGACGGAAAAAGTTGTTTGTCTTTTTGTAGTGACATTGTCATGAGCACCTGCATTTATTTCTGTGTCTAAATGTGCCAGCTGCACTGAGATCAAAAGGTAGTTATAGTTTGTTCTTCACTCGGAGGATGAAAAGAAACCGTCACTTTCATGCCTGCGAGTGTGAAGTCTACAGGCGGATATACTTTTAATGGGTTTATTGCTGTGACCTTGACTTGTGTGGGATGCAGCTCATCGTGGGTTGTAGCTCTTGATGGTGATCTGCATTTACAGATCATTTGCTCCATGGTCAGTAGGCTTGAAACACTGGTTTCCACGCTTCATGTAATAATTCCCTCTTTTGCAGCCAAACAAAGCCTTCAGATACTTTTCTGGGTTAAACTGGGCTAATGAAACACTGACTCTCGCTAAAACTCCCACTATTAACTGAGATAAAAGTAATGGGCTTGCTAAATAGATTTTCCATTAGACTACAACTCATAATATAACACTCTCTCTGGGAGTCCGTGTTACAATGGTACATTCAAAAGGAATAGTTAATGATAAGACAACCAGCCCTATTTTAAGAACGTTACATTCTAGCCAATATTGTACACTTATATAAGTGTAAAACGACAGCAACTTGGCCTTTCTACTCTTTTAAACTCTTCCTCGTCTTTAATATCTCATTGCTCTGCAGAAAATATTCTAATATGAAGTATTACTTTTTATTCTGAGATCATTCTCCCCCATCTTTCTCCACATTTTACAACCATAGCTCATTAACAGCTCCTAATTGGCCGTTGGGCTAAGCTGAGAACAATGAAGCATTGATTTCCTTAAACATAATCACCTCATCCAGTCATTTAATGGCTGCTGTCACTGTGGGCCGCCAAGAGAAAAATGAGCAGCCGGTGGTCCCATCGATGCCCTTCACCTCCCCTCACCAAAGGCTAAAGTGCACATCTACCCACTCCATCTTAGCAGGTTGGTTTAACCCCTTTCGCTGCCTGACAGGCTCTGAGCACTACATCCATCACGTCTCCAGTTGTTTGGATCCTGTGTTGCACCACTATGCACACACAGTTACTGATGAGCACTTTAGCGTTTCAGCATATATTATGCGGTGCCACGGTGTCGTGTGAGTAAATACACACAGTAACAAACTCATATGGACACACACTCATACACAGATAATGGATGGTCATTTACCGAGCTCCTAGCTACCTGAATTAAATTACCTCTTGACCAAGTGGCCATTTGTCGTCTAAGTGGCTCTCGCGACTGGCCCAGTAGAGTCATCACGGAGCCATTTGCCCTGCCCCCTCCTCCAAATACCAGATGGTTGATAGTGATCGCCCATAATGTCCACCTGGCCGATGGCTGGACCTCTCCCCATCACTGATACACTCACAAGCGTGGTCTCTGTGTGTGTTGGGGATCATCCAGAATTCTGATGGCGATGAATAAATGAATCATCATAATAATAATACAAAATATATAATCCGTCTAAATTGCTTATTGCTTAGTATTGAGTCAATGTCACAATGAAAACCACAGACCTATACCCTATGTAACTTTTGACAAGAGAAAAATCCAGTTCAATCAGAGGAAAGGCTGTCTTTTTCCCCAATCTATTCAAACCTTTTATTGAAGGGTTTAAACATCCATCCATCCATCCATCCATCCATCCATCTTCTCCCGCTTATCCGTGGTCGGGTCGCGGAGGTAGCAGTTCCAGCAGAGAGCCCCAAACTTTCTTTTCCCTGGCCACATCAACCAGCTCTGACTGGGGGATCCCAAGGCGCTCCCAGGCCAGAGAAGAGATATAATCCCTCCATCTGGTTCTAGGTCTACCCCTTGGTCTCTTCCCAGCTGGACGTGCCTGGAACACCTCCCTAGGGAGGCGCCCAGGTGGCATCCTAACTAGGTGCCCGAACCACCTCAACTGGCTCCTTTCGACGCGAAGGAGGAGCGGTTCAACTCCGAGTCCCTCCCGGATGACCGAACTTCTCACCTTATCCCTAAGGGAGACACCAGCCACCCTGCGGAGAAAACCCATCTCGGCCGCTTGTACCCGCGATCTCGTTCTTTCGGTCATGACCCATCCTTCATGACCATAGGTGAGGGTAGGAACGAAAATGGCCCGGTAGACAGAGAGCTTTGCCTTTTGGCTCAGCTCCCTTTTCGTCACAACGGTGCGGTAAAGAGACTGCAGTACCGCTCCCGCTGCTCCGATTCTCCGACCCATCTCACGCTCCATTGTTCCCTCACTCGAGAACAAGACCCCGAGATACTTGAACTCCTTCACTTGGGGTAAGGACTCATTCCCTACTTGGAGTGGACAGTCCATCGGTTTCCTGCTGAGAACCATGGCCTCAGATTTGGAGGTGCTGATCCTCATCCCAGCCGCTTCACACTCGGTTGCGAACCGATCCAGTGAGTGCTGAAGGTCGCAGACCGATGAAGCCATCAGAACCACATCATCTGCAAAAAGCAGTGGTGCAATCCTTAGTCCACCGAACTGCAGACCCCCCCCCCCACGACTACGCCTCGAAATCCGATCCATGTATATTACAAACAGGATTGGTGACAAAGCGCAGCCCTGGCGGAGGCCAACCCTCACCTGAAATGGGTCCGACTTACTGCCGAGGACCCGGACACAGCTCTCGCTTTGGGAGTACAGAGATTGGATGGCCCTGAGTAGAGACCCCCTCACCCCATACTCCCGCAGCACCTCCCACAGTGACTCCCTTGGAACCCGGTCATATGCCTTCTCCAAGTCTACAAAACACATGTAGACTGGATAAGCATACTCCCAGGCACCCTCCAGGATCCTTGCGAGAGTAAAAAGCTGATCCGTCGTTCCACGACCAGGACGGAATCCGCATTGTTCCTCCTCAATCTGAGGTTCGACAATCGGCCTGACCCTCCTTTCGAGTACCTTAGAGTAAACTTTCCCGGGGAGGCTGAGTAGTGTGATGCCTCGGTAATTGGCACACACCCTCTGATCCCCCTTTTTGAAAAGGGGAACCACCACTCCGGTCTGCCACTCCTTCGGTTTAAACATCATGTATAAAAATACTTTAACATTGTGTAAAACTTTGCTTAAAAACCTTACTGCAACTACTCCGTCCGACACCTTATGTATCTGAAACGTTGGTATTGTTGACTTGTATGAATGTATGTCGACATCTATCCCTAGTAATGAACTATTATATGTTACAGGGATTAGTTCTCAGAGCAGAAGTTTTTCACTATTTGTTTCTGTAACATTTGTAGCAATACATTGTTATCCAAAACGCTCCTAAGTCCCACAGAAGAAACAAAAAGTCACACATCAGGAGATATTACATTGCAGCGATTTATGTTAGCTGGTGTGCTTACTTACGGCCCCTACACACGGCGGCGTGCGTTGCCGCTTGGCAGTGGGCGTGTCTTGAGCTTGGGGAGTCTACGCGAGCAACGCGACCAACAACCAATCACATGAATCTCTCCTGTCAATTGGATAAAAGGTTTTACATGTCACACTTTATATGATATGACTTTACACATTAATGTCTATGGTGCTATTTTACGCAACATTCCATGCTGGCTAAATACTGTCTATGTCTGCTAGCTGTCCATTCAAACGAAGTACACTGGATATAAACTCCCCAAACAGGCGACAACCTACCAGTTTCACCCACTGTCTCTGCCACCTCCCTCCATGCCTGGCTCCTCCGGTTTGTATCCCGGTAGGTGAACAGGGGCTGATCATAAAGCACCGGGTCATTCCCTACCGCTACGATTATTTTCTCCTCCATTTTTTGGCAAATGAGGAAATTAACTGCGTTCTGGCTCTCCCAGCATACACGCGGTTTGATTGGCTAGCGCTTGTACTGGCAGATTTGCATAAGCGGGATTTGATTGGCTGACGCCTCCGTCGAAGCGTCAAAAGTAGAACATTTTTCTACTTTTGCAGCGAACACCGCGAGAGAAGCTACGCTTTGCTCCCACAATGCAGTTCGGCAAAATGTGACGTCACCCCATTCAAAGTGAATGGACAGAAGCGTTGAAGAGTCAACGCACGCCGCCGTGTGTAGGGGCCGTTACTAAGCAAGTGTTGAATCTAACTGAGGGAATTAAAACCGTATTCGTATTCTGTGATGCAATGTAAAGTCCTCACTTATTCAGTGATCTGCTTTGACTTGAAAGCAAGTCTGCAGGTCTGGAAGCTGTCGGTAAAATATTCAACAAGCCAACACATTGTGGAGTTTGGGGTTTTAGCACACTCAAGGGTTTTCTCCCCTCTCTTTTATAGTCTGTGTTCTGCCTCCTCCGGCTTAGAAATATCCAACAACAAGTGCTGAGAGAGTGACATTAATACTGCACGACAGCACGGTCCAGCAGGACTGCAAATGTTTGCCTTTTAATCCTGGATTCGGAGCCCTTTGGTCTGGCAACGGCAGACAGTGATGGAAATGGGAGAAGAAAACTGTTGCCAAACTTGTCTGGGCTGCTTCAAGCTCACTTCCGTAATTCATGATCCGAGCCGTTTCAAACATTTGCACAATCAACCTAGCTCGGGAAAACACACACCGGTGCTTTTCATGCCATTGGAGGCCAAAGCATAACCACAGAAGGATGTAGCCATTAAACCTTTGTACGGCTGAGCTGAGTGAGGCACAAACCAGATGGAAGGTGGCATTTGGCTGTCTCCCCTTTTTTTGCTCTATCTCTTCTGTGGATCGGAGAGGATTGATTAAAACTATCCTCCTCTCGTCTACTCCCGTCTTCTCCTCTTCTCTCTTCTCCTCTACTTTATCTTTACTCCTCCCTTCACTTTTCTCTCTTTTCCTTTCCTTCCTTTCATTTCCTCTCCTTTCCTTTCTTATATTTTATTTCCTCTCCTCCTCTCCTCTCCTCTCCTCTCCTCTCCTCTCCTCCCCTCTCCTCTCCTCTCCTCTCCTCTCCTCTCCTCCCCTCTCCTCTCCTCTCCTCTGTCCAGAGATGAACTCCAGTTTAATTGTTGGATGCTGGTGTCTGTTGCGGTGGCTGTCAAGGGAAGATAAAGAGTTTTTCCTGGGGCGTATGGAAAGGGGAGAGCGGTGATGGAAGGCCTCTCTGCCGCAGCTCCGCTGGCTGCATTACCCTCACGCTTTATAATTGTGTGAAGGGGGCACTTCCAGGCGCCCCCTCATTACTCACTGGCATGGCCGGTCCCTGGCAGTCAGACACACCTTGTCCTCTAGCTCTCTCTCACCCTGCCGGTCTCACTCATTTCTGGATGTCCCTCCTCTCCATCACCCCCTCGCCCTCCCGTGGGCTATCCACCCTATTGTTATTTTTGACCCAATATCCCGCCATTGGCGCATCTCCTTCTCTTTTCACAGAATCCTTTTGACATCCTCTTTTGTCACAGCGGGACCTTTTGTACAGCATTTGCTCCGACTGATGTCACCTATGCTTTGGAGCTAATGCTTCAGTGTGGTACTGTATGGCCTAAGAATGCATTGGCTTATTGAGTTAGACATCTTAGAATATGGCTGAGGCCTATGACTGCCAGGTCTTTCTTGAAGAAGTGTTAACAACAGTGCATCACTTTTTAATCATATTGACAACATATGGCGAATATTAAGGGTGCAAAGGCCGGCACATGGTGTGATCTTCACCATAGGCTGATTGGTATGGAATGAGTACAGCCAACACTGAATGAGAGGCAATTAGGTGACATAATTGAGATGCCTCGAGGGCCAATTTGTTACACACACTTACAGTGCAAGTGCTCAATGATTGTACTGCAGTGTGCCGCTAATGATATGATGAGGATGGGCTAGTGGAGGTTCCCTAAACCTCTCTTTCGCTCACATAATTGTTGTTTATTTGAATTGTTGATGAATGAAAAGTTACAGGAGCATTGTGTTTGCCATATGTCATTTTCAGTGACATGTTTCCTCTCACATTATTGTCTCACATGTAATAACCGTGTGTGTCTTTGTCTGTTTATCCGCAGAGGGAGGTACGTGTGAGGTGATTGCCGCCCACCGATGCTGTAACAAGAATCGCATTGAAGAGCGTTCTCAGACAGTCAAGTGCTCCTGTTTACCGGGGAAAGTGGCCGGGACGACACGCAACAAACCTTCCTGTGTGGATGGTGAGGAACGCTTATATGTTTTTAATATTGTCCTGCAGCTAACTGTTTGTTACTGTGGCTCCTGTGTGGAAACCTGTTGTACCCAGCCCAGCTTAATTTGGAATTATGTAAAAATGACATTAAACTTGTCCTACTGTATAACATTCAGGATTACTGGATTTAGTATTTTAAAAGGGATAAAGTAACAGTATTTGAGGTGGTTTTAGGATGTGTTACCCACGTTTCATGCAGGAGACTGGTATGACTCTTTACACAGACTTGCAATAAATATTCATCTTTTTAGTTACTTTAATATATAATATAATGTAAAGTATGGTATAAGAATACAGCATGTTCCTAGCTCTTAAGAATTGTAGTTTAACGTAATCCAGGGATATACAGTTTACTCCTCCATAGTTTTCTACGGTGGTTATGTTGTTTTGAAAAAAAACACCACATAGTTCTGGTATTAAAAAATTGTAATGTCAAATTAATCAAATAAACCAAAGAACAACACCAATAAATAGCACTCTTTCATGATACTAAATAGGAAAATGTCTTATCTAGTACTCAAATGTATACTGCAATAAAAAACTAAATATCAGTCATTTAATTTGTAATTAAATTATAATAAATCAGGATTACATTTTAGGAATATTCCAAGAAGTCTTCAACATTTATATGAGACAAAAAAAGCCTGAGAGGTTTTCCATGTAAGCACACTGGAGGTTACTAAAAATGTCTGCTGAATTGAATTAATTATAGTATTGCTTTGATAATGAATGCATTATTGAACTATTACATAATCGGTTCCTTAGTGGCTCATTCAGACTGCAGCTGTTTCAATGGCATGTGCTTCGTAAACATAACATTTTAAAAACAGAATATGGTTGCAAGGGGAGATTTGCATAAGGCTTAAATGAATAATTTTCAGAAATACTTATTCTGAACATGCTTTAATAAACACCTTGAAAACACCCAAAGCATAACACTTCCTTTGCTGCTAGATTTTTTAAATAAAAATACATTCAACCATTACGAGCCCACAAGTGCCGTGCTGCTGGGCATCATGGGAGATAAGGGATGATCCAGTGGGGGGGGTTGAGCACCTGAGCAGGGAGCACGTTGCAGATCACATCGCCTAAGGCAGCTCAGGCTGATGGAAATGAATAACTAATAAACACAAGTCGGGCAAGCTCCAGGCTAGTGCACCTGAATTACCTCAGCTGAGAAAAACAATCAGGCAGAGGCAGCTCCATGGGAAGAAGAAAAAAAAAAAAGTCGACAGAAAGTCACAAGTCTGCTGAGACAGAACTGTGATGCCCCTTCACTCCGGGAAGCTAATGTAGTGCTCTTCAATCTCAATCTTTACACCCACACCTTCAGCAGAGATCAAAGTCATCTCTCCAGCTGCCCTCTCGCCAAGATATGACACCAAAATATCTTCATTACGAGGGGTGTTACATGAAGGGCCAGACAGGCCTGCTCAGTGGGCTTTTCAGGGTTGGTTAGCCACAGCTGACACTCAAGAAAACCCTAGAATATAAATTAGATATGAGTCAAGGATGACACAAAAACTTTCTCTCTGTCTGATAAGGAAATACCTGAAACTGTATAAAACCTCTGGGTGAGCAGCAACATTTTTAGTCCTTGTGACTTTTTGTCAAGGTTTGAATGTGTGTTTCCCTGTGGTTTGACACATCTGTTGAATGAAACATTTACAGAGCTCTGACCTTGAGACTTAGACTGTGGTGTCCTTGTTCAGAAAGGCAGGCAACCAGACTGTCTATTTCACAGAGAAAATACTTTGCACTCTTTTATATTTACTCAGATCGTGTCTTTTTTTACTAGACATGGCATTAAAGGTCACCTATTATGCAAAATCTACTTGTTCATATGTTTTCTACATCAGCATGTGTCCCCTCTGTGTAAAGAGATTCTGAAAGTTTCAGGAAAAAAGATTCCCTCACTTTTTGTCCTGATCCATTTATATAAAAACCTGTCTGAAAATCAGCTGATCAGATGTTGGCCACTTTATGATGTCATAACGATGTGTTTGCTTGTGTAACTATTAGCCAATCACCAACCAAGGTAACCCCCCCCTTATCACCTGGATCTCCTCCTAGAGCACCATTGTGTTCTTTTTAACCAAATATCTCTCAGAGGGGCGTGGGGAGGGGCTCCTTATTTTCATCTAAAGTAACAGACAGAGAATCAGCACTTTTGAAACAGGGCTGAAACAGAGGGGATTATGGGTAATGCTGCAATGCATGATCTTTTTGGTATTTCGAACCAAACACTTCAGAGAAATGTTTTGTATATATCGGAGAACTATAACATATCTATGATAAAGAGTATAATAGGGGACCTTTAAGATAAAACCGCAAACTGAGAGATTTCTCTTGACCTAACCACAGATGAAATTCACGTGATAGAAAAAGTTAACTGTAAAAGTGGGACAAACATATACAAATAGAAATGACGTGGACGGAGGCCTGTAGGTGGAGAAGTAGGAGATGTTGTTAACACTTCATGCCTCCATGCTTCGGGCTCCTGCAGCGAGAGAGTCCTTGCTGTTTGTGTATCGATTAACTAGCACTTATAGATGGAGTGGTGATAAGAATGGAAACGACAAGCCACTGAACAGCACGCTACAGTATTGAGCAGCGTTGCGCCACACTGAAATAGTAGAAAGAACCTGACCTCTTCAGAATGTGATTCCTTTAGTTAAGGCCCTTTGCCTCTTCTCCTGGATAATTTTCATCTGCTTGAAAGTGAATCAGGCTGTTATTTATTTAACACCGAAACCACTACGGGATAGGGGCTGAAGGGCAGACGAAATGATTGCGTGATTATTCATAAGAACTCATCTGTAGTCGGAAGTGTCGCACTTTGAAAACACGGCGTTTGATTAAAGGATCTTTTTTCATGTGTGCGGGAAAAAAATTGACAAATGTGGGGGGGGTTTAGATTATCTAAGAAACATATAAAGTTGCATGTGTTTATCAGATAGGCCCCGCTAGCCGCGCTCTGTGAGGGATTATAGACTTGTGGAGTCAGTGGTCTCTTCCCCTCAGCAGCGCACCGGTCTGGCCCAGATGGAGCTCTCTCCCCAGGTCCTGGCGTTATTAATGTTCCGTCCAGATGAGGAACGATGCCGCAGCCCAGCTCATCTCTCCGCCCCCCTGGGGGACACCTGCTGCCCCCATAACAAACACAGGTTATGTTCCCACAAAAGAGAAAGGAAAATAAAGAGTTGCCTGTGCTCTGATAGAAGAAATCAAAAGTGTATCTTCAGAGGTCATTTGGTTTGACACTCCTTTTATCTTTGACCAAATCAGTCTCAATCTCGCGCTGTATTATGGGTCATTAGCATCAAACGCTAACATCAAAGCCCACATTGAGGATCAGTCCCATTGTCGAGTGTTTACCTCGTGAATGAGGGCCTTGTTGGGTTAATGCAGCTGCTATTGGCAACTGTTTGGGTCGTTATTAATATATGGGGATGTGACGACAGCTTCGAGGTGTCATGCTCAGCAGGGGTCCACTGTCAGATTACCCCTATAGTTGGAATTGATTATTAGTTTTGACAAGGGGAACTATGTCCCAGTTATGTCAGGGCCAACGAGGCTCTTAGTGAAGAACATCCCTTTTAACAAGTCAAACGCTCCTATCTCTCCAGCCTCGCCGGGCCGATCACATGCACTCGGATTAGGCGCTCATCACTGCACCACTGCCTTTATCCCAGTGTACGAGACATGTAAGCCCTCAGCCACAGTATGGTCAAACACACAAACACACACACACACACACACACACACACACACACACACACACACACACACACACACACACACACACACACACAACATGAACTCATTTACTCATTTACTCAACACATGCATGCCGATGCCCTAATATCCGCACATGCTACCACTTTGTGTTGACATGTAGCTGCAAACTCTTTCAACAAGAGAACGCTCGCACGCTCGCTGTTGATCAGTGATGGGGAATGAACCCTTCTGTTTAGCTGCAGGCACGTAAAGCCAAACATGACAGGTTGTCATGCTACATTTGAGATACATCCGGGGGGAGACACACATGAACGCCACTTGAGGGGAGGGACAAGGCGCTCTGTAGTTCTTCTTTTCTTTTTTTTTATGTTTATTTTATTATCATTTATTTTTAATGACTGATTTTAAATGCCATTTTCTTAATGTCTTTCATTTTTTGTAAAGCACTTTGAATTGCCTTGTGTTGAAAGGTGCTATATAAATAAACTTGCCTTGCCTTGCCTTGCCTGGCCTGGCCTGGCCTGGCCTGGCCTGGCCTGGCCTGGCCTGGCCTGGCCTGGCCTGGCCTGGCCTTCTGCATATGTTACTGGTCAAACAGATGCAATCAGAAAATCATACGCATGTTAGAGCACAGGTCCCCAATCTTTTTTTTCTAAAGTACCCCCAAAGTTGATGAACTCGAATGCACCTTCATTAACAATACATAGTCATTTTAATTGGTTTTGAACTAGATTTTATGTTATTAAATATATAAAGCAATATTTGTCATAAATTAAACATATCCAGGTGTACTAACACACCACTATGAATAGAAAAAAGTTGTAATTGCAACCGTTTATGATATGTAATGCTAACTGTTAAAACAGTTTTTGTGCTTCTCAATAACCATTTTAACTTTGCATCTATTACCTGATGTTTCCATATCCACCATTTCTCTGATATGCTTAATGTTAGCTCTTTCAACAGTTCCATTTGACAACATTAACAATTTTAACTCTTTTTCAGATGCTTCAAACTTTAGCTTTTTTAGCCGATGCATTAAATGCTATGAATTTTAAGAATGTAAAGGTTATATTTAGCAAGCTTTTCCAACAGTCTATCAATTACTTTAAGCTAACTATTTAGATTGCTCTGCTAGCTTGCTAACTACATTTCACACACTATACATCGTAGCTGTTGTTCATTTGTATTTCTCTTTTTCCACATTCCCCATGGGGTACAAGTATCCCTAGTTGGGACTCACTTTGCAAAAGTAATATGCTCAGGTTAAAAAAAATTCTATAAATATTGTTTCATAGGAAGGAATTCTGTTTAAACTGTTATTAAAACATACAAATACATACAGTATCTGACCGGCAGAGTTTATTTATTACATGTAATGGACAGCAAAGTTTCACAAACGTATGACAACCAAAAATTAAACATCTTGTCCTCCCATTATAAGATCCCTTCCCCCCCCCACCAGTTTGCCTCTCTATTGTTCTCCAGCCCCCCTGATACTGTATGTGTTTGGCAAGATATGAACCTGCTGCTGATACTGCCTGAAGGGATGGACAGAAGGAGCACATTATACTTTACAATACAGAACAGTAACTCTGTTTCCTTACTGACAAAAACACACACAGGTACACTAGACATAGTGAGAGATTGACAAGCAGTGAAACCCTCCAGGATTCAGATGTTTGTGTATTTGGAGGAGATGGAGATAATGATTGCAGGTTTGTCTCCACCATTTTGTCACATCCCACTGAGCTCTCACAGCATTGACGATGTGATTAGACTCTCAACATTTCACCTGCCAGGAGAAGAGCTGACCTTCAGATGCAGGTCTCCTTTGTTTAGTTTTCCTCTTTCCTTCTCTCTGTCTCAATCTTTAAGCAACATCATATCTCCTTTCTGCTCTCACTGTACTGGAGTAACAAGTCTACAGTTGTGCTGAGAGAGAAGTGGAGAAACAAAAGGCAGATCTATATCAGCTCTGTGGGAGATGCGTTTTCGTAAATGGCTTTTGTAACCACATAAAGGAAAGGAAATAAGCACACAACAAAAGGAGTCATTGTTCAACCATTAATAGGCACACTCCTACACACACACCAGCTCCACAGGCACAAAGTAACACTCACAGAAAAATGCACGCAGACACACTGGAAAAGGAATCATAACATTGAATAATTCTGACACTGTACAGCTTTTAATGTAATAGCAAGTATTACATTTACATTTTAGCTGTAGGAATTTTCTACATGCTGTGTTTGCCTCATGAATCCATTATAGTTGTATTTATAATAATACATTGCAAATGTACCTGATTTAATCTTAGATATTACACAGTTGAAGAGCTCTTTCTGTGGCACTTCTGTGAATTAGCATTCTTAAAATCCGGAAAATAATCAAATGAAAATAATATTTTTCCTGCAGGTTCTTGGGTGTCAATTAGACATTCAGTAATTCAGAAAAACAGTGTGATTTAAAAAGATAAATTGTATTTTCTGAATAGCTAATCAAACCTTGGCTCTCACTTTCCGGAGAGGGGAGTAATGATTAATGCAATAATGACTCTGTGAGGCTGATCTCGGGTCAGGGGTCTGAGCCTTGATCCCGCTGTAATTACACACTTGCTTCATTTGCTCCGTGCTCCAATGACCCTTTCAATACTTTACTGCTGTTACACAATGCCTGCACTCTTACCTCTGTCTCATTAGGAAGGACATGTGTGGGGTTTCTATTTAAATCAAGAAGTCTACTTGAGCACCTCTTGCTTACTTGCACTTGATTAGCTGTTTTGTTTGGTTGATAACTGGGTGATCGGGGCACTTGTGGAGCTGCTCAGGTATATGCGAGAGACAAAGGACTTTCTGTAAGCAGACATACAGAAGAGGGCTTGTATGTATGCCAGTAAAAGAAAATAAGTGAAGCTGGTTGTTTACTATGATGTTGTGGGAAGCATCCTCTACCCCTTTACTGTAAATTGACCGAAACACAATGGCATGAAAAAGCCTAATTGCTTTCTGTTTCATATCTTGGCTAAAGGTGACCGATTTTAAGTGACTCACTACGGTATGACATCTTTGGAAAGCTTTTGCCATGTGCAAGCCGCTCAAAGTTAAGAAACATTAACTATTCATTCGGGCCAACACACACGTATTCAAATTTTGAAACGGACGGAAATCAATTCACTTCCTCATCCGTCAAGGTGTTCAACCATCCTGCTACCTGGCAGGGACGTGTCAGCCGGTTCACTCCATCACAGTGCACGCTCACCAGTGATCTGACGGATGCACTTGTAAAAGGTCCATCGCTTCATGTTTTTCAATCAATTCAAGTCCCACTCTCGGTTGTTTGTCTATCAAAGTTAAAGACTCCAGCCTGCTACATGGCGAACATCTTGAATCAAACACTCTTTGCTGATTATTCAAAGCCCATCTGTCATCTTTGACAGTACACCGCGGCTACTTTATGGCAACGTGTGTGAGGATCTTGTTAATTGGTGTTGGTAAATCCAATGAAAGGCTCGCAGCTTGTAAACAGATGGATCTGAAAAATGAATAGTTGGCGCAAAAAGGGTTGGTTGGAACAGTGGTCAATTGTCAGTCACCCTTTCTTTCTCCTCGGGAAGACACAGAGGGCGGGTAAAGTTTGCTGTCAGAACAAAGGTTAAAGCGGCTATGCTGACGATTGCACTCGGAGTAGTTAAAATAAAATGACTGTTGGAGGTCAGTGGTCACCAGAGAGTGATGCATGGACCCCGGCCCAGAGATGGATCTTATCCAGTGGTCAAGGTCAGAGCCAAATGTCCTGGCCCGGGTTCAGACGCGGACATGAAGAGTGTTTTAACATTTATCTCGACTCCTTTCCTGCTTTTTCATCCTCTGGGCTATCAGAGCAGAGATGACATTAACAATGCGTTGTTTTCTTTGATAGGCCTGCTGTATTCCACATAGACTGAGTGAAACGGTATTTAAGGCAAAGATCAAATTTGGACATGAATATTTATAAGATGGATTTCATAGCCAGTGCTCGTTAAAATGTTACTATCCTTTTAGTACAAGCTGTCATGGTATTAATGAGGGGTCGAGCAAAAGTGCATTTTTTAAATATGGTGCATTATCTATCCACATCATCATGTCTGTGCTTTGGAATAACATTAACTGTAAGGCTTTCTTTTTGAAAACAGCCCTGCTTTAGTTAAAATTGCTGGGCTGACTCTGGTTATTCATTTTTGATCTTGTGGGAATTATATGAAGACACCAAGAAGGCAGCGATCTCTGGAAAACTTTCAAAATCTCATATCTTATTTAAGGTTTGAATTGGGCAACTTAAATAATGATGAATGCTGCTGTATGCTGCTGTTTTAATTGTTAGCATTCAACTATCCCTCCAGATGTATTTTAAGACATGTAAACATTATTCTAGTTATACATATTTAATCTCTTCTATTCACAGAGAAGTGAAATTACCAAGTAAAAATCTTAAAAGTCCACATCATAATGATTTGATTCAACAACACGGTTTTAGACACTAACGTCTGAGCAACCATCTTAAGATATTGGCTTGAATAACATCCATAGACATTATAACCCTGCTATACATGAAAGATAGATGATCATATGGCAGAACCAACAGAACTATATTGGCAGCCAAAACAAACAAAGATCAATAACCCTGACCTATATGCGACTCTTTGATCTAAAAACATTCTCGAAATTAACATTTATTATTATAAAAAGAAAATAAGAAGGAAAGAAAAAATACTGTGAAAAACCTCACTGGCTTTTTTCCCTTGTATAAATTATCTACATTCAACTTCATACATTTCAGGGCAGGGAGGCTGAGGAGAATCCAGTTCAGTAAATATCATCCAACTTTCATGCAAAGCGGCACTCGGCGGCCCCCGTGTTTTCTGCTTCCTCCTGCTCTCTCTTTTCCTGCTTTCTCCCTGGCTCCATTTGAATAAAATCAATGTTTGCAGGTATAACTTCACCATTTTCTATTTCAAGAGTATTCTGCATTCACATTGTTGAATTGTCTTTGATGTGAGGTATGATGACAAACATATTCTCCATTGTCCCCCCCTTACTATAGAAGAAGGGGGCCAAACAGAGTGGCGGTGTCGCGGCACATCATCCTCACTCGGTGGAAGTGGTTAAACACGTCTCCTCGAGCCCGTTCGCCACTTAACAAGGACTTCCTGCATGGTTGCAGATAAACCACAGCTGAATGCAAACACCATTAATGATGTGAAATGCATATTTAGCGCATGCATGAAAACCCAGGGAGAAAAATCAGAAGAACGGGGAGTGCAGTGTGGATGATGGACCAACATGTGGTAATTAGTGGGTAAGGTAAACAGCCATGGGGGGAGCCAGAAGGTGGGTTCACAGCCTGTTAGTGGATGCTCTCTTTCTGCCGCTGAGTATCCTCGGGGCTCGTGGAGGGAAAAGTGAAGGAGGTAGACAGGAAATGCTGCAAGTTCACTGAGCAGCAGTGGTGTGTGTGTGTGTGTGTGTGTGTGTGTGTGTGTGTGTGTGTGTGTGTGTGTGTGTGTGTGTGTGTGTGTGTGTGTGTGTGTGTGTGTGTGTGTGTGTGTGTGTGTGTGTGTGTGTGTGTGTGTGTGTGTGTGTGTGTGTGTGTGTGTGTGTGTGTGTGTGTGTGTGTGTGTGTGTGTGTGTGTGTGTGTGTGTGTGTGTGTGTGTGTGTGTGTGTGTGTGTGTGTGTGTGTGTGTGTGTGTGTGTGTGTGTGTGTGTGTGTGTGTGTGTGTGTGTGTGTGTGTGTGTGTGTGTGTGTGTGTGTGTGTGTGTGTGTGTGTGTGTGTGTGTGCGTGCGCTGCCAGGGACTGCACTTTAACCATCTTCTTTAATCAGTTGGAGACGGCATGGTGCTCATACTCACAATTGATTGGTGGTTGGCCTGTAACCTTGGCAACACAGGCTTGAGGGGAAAATGTATTTTTTTCAAATGGATCAAGAAATTGGCTTGGAAAATAAAAATGACACTGGTTTAACTTATTGTATCCAGCAAGACATTTATCCTTATATCCTCCTTTATGTCAACATGATCAAAGGAAGTTTTAAAAAGCATATACATGCTGAGAGTTTAGTTTTGGTTTGAAAAGGTGGCTTATCGTTTTAGAAGCGGCTTTGTACTTCTCACGTTTGCTGTCAGAGACGTCTGGCTGTTGGGAAAACAAAACAGTTCTTCACACATCGTGGTTAATAAATAAAACAAAACTTGACTTTCATAAAAAGTGTTTGTGCTATGGTTCAATTCAATCTGGATTTAACAAAGGATTACATCTTCATGAAACTTTGCTTTTTAGCTTTGTTGATAGCGATTCTGTCAATTGCATCACATTGGGTGTCAAAGAACAAGAAATCATTACATGTTACTTAATCATCATGATTAATATACAGTGCTAATTAATTTGTATAACATATGGTTGCATGAAGTTTTTATTTCTACTTGAATCTACACCATGTACAGAACCTTTCCTAAGGGAAGACTGAAAGGTGTTTTTTCCTATCATCAAACACCTGTAACATATTCAATTTTTACACATACAGTACGCACACACTGTGTTCACCCAGAGACATGCATATAGTGCAAGAGGAAAGGAGGGAGGGATACTTGATGAGAAAATGAGAACATATTTGTTTTTGTCAGATGGCTCGAGGAAGAATTCAGTGGATGTTAATGAGAAGCAATTAGTTTTGATTAAAAATTAGATTGCTCCCCTACATGCAATGTAGCCATATCAAAACAAAATAATGATTAATTTCTGTCGGTATAAGACATTATTGTCAACAGGAAAAGTACGATACAATTGCTCTGAGGCCGAAGAGGAGGAAAAACATCCATTTAGAGCTGGAGCTGCTCATAAATACAGTGTGTGGGTGCTGGTGCCTGAGAAGAATATCTAGTGTGTTTGCGTAGGGTGCTTTCGTTCAATTCGTTCAACTTTGTGTGTGGATTCTGCCAGCATTCTAAACTCCACTTACTCTTAACATTTTAAATTATGCATAATAATTACTATTATGTTTGCTTTAAATGCTCATTTAACCTTCTCTAGCACCCAATAGTGCAATAATGTCCCTACAATTTGCTGTAATTTGCTCTTATACTGATAGAGAATGTAATCAAACCCAATAGCTTAACTTATAATTCACTAATACTAACACTGGAATAGCATTTGTGATATGGGTAATGCTGTACACTAACAATATAAGGCCTATACATCTTCTTTACTTGCACAGTTAGCATTTCTAAGGATAAAAAACATACTTTTGAGAGGGTCATTTCTTTCATCCAATTTGATTAAATTATCAGTTTTTAAAGAAAAAAGAAGACACCTGAATTATTATTCCTTTTATACTAATATATAAACATTTTGTATTCCAGTACCAGTCTGGACATTTTATTACACTATTGTTGTAAGTGAATACATGTTATAGTTGTATACATTGTCAATCCGCTTAAGTTGTATTTTTATTTAAAATGTTTAAACATTTTCAGTAAATTATGACTTTTGTGCTTCAAGTTGTTTCTTTTTGGATCTACTGTATGTGCTGTTTATCTTCGTCTTTGGCATCTATGTGTGCATACATATTGTTTTTGGAATGTGTGTGTATGATAAACTGACCTGATGTGTGTGTGTGTGCTCCTCTTCCCCAGCATCCATTGTAATTGGGAAGTGGTGGTGCGAGATGGAGCCGTGTCTGGAGGGAGAAGAGTGTAAGACTCTGCCCGACAACTCTGGATGGATGTGCTCCTCTGGGAACAAAATCAAGACCACAAGAGTGAGACCTCACACACACTTGAGCACAAATGCATCTACCTGCACGCACAGATGCACACGTGCAACACAAGCTAATGCCTATTTCGTATGTACTATATATGCACAATTAATGCAGGCACACATACACTTAAAACACTTTCAAAATCCACAGCACTCATTTTCACACAGTGCCAGACAGACTTCACTTTACTTATCTACCTTCATTCAGGGCCCTGAAATGAGGAAATCACTAGAGATACCACGCTGTGTTTGAATACTTTGTGTAGTGCTTTCACAAAGCTTTTCTGCCAACTGCCTGCTTGATTCTTAATGAATCATCTGCCATTCAAAATTCAAACATGCACATTGTCAAAGCTGTGGGAGGTGTCACACTTCTCAGAAAGCATCCTTTGCCCCATTTGTAATAAGGTGGACTCTTTTCAGTGTCTCCAACCTATCTAATGGGCCTCTAGTAGTAAAGAACAAACATAAAGCAGGCAGTAAACAAACAGGTGGGCTCTGCCTCGGGCCACACTCCTCTTGGAGATAAAGTTAACTGCCACTCTGCCTCTCACTGCCTTTCGGCTCTGTAAACTGACTCCGAATGCGGCATGCAAAAGCAATGAAGGGAGTTAAGTCCTCGAAGCCAGCAGTCCAGCACTCTGTGACAGGTTGATCACCCGATTTGTATTCATTTAATTAACTCCCCACCCCACAAACCCCAGCGGACCCCTGTCTTCTCTTAGTGCGTGGTGACTTTGAATAGAAGCAGAGACTTATGAGATTGTATGGAAAGAGGGGACAGCCAGTGAAGGTTAGACCACACGGGGCTTCCCAAGGTTGATCTGCAGATTTATACGTCAGCATATAAACATAAAGCTTTCACTGGACCCGTTCAGCCACCCAAATGTTCAGATCGTTGATCTAATGCCATCCCGTCGAGGTAAGGCGTAGTGCTTGGTTCGCTTTAAAGAATGCATCTCTAATTCTCAATTCAATCCTTTGCACAATCTGAATTAAAGGTGGGGTAGGTAATTTTGGAGATCCAGCTCGAGTGCGCTAGAATTTGAAAATACACAGCCGGAAGAAATCTGCCACTTCCTTACAGAGCCCCTCCTCCAACACACACGAACGCGGACATGACCAATGAGGGCATGAGATAAGTTTGTGCACAGATGGAAGGCTGACAGGCAGGTAGGCCATCCAGTTATTTTAGCCGGGCCGGCTCAGATGATTGGTCGTGCTTTTTACAGTACTACGGCTTCTACAGATGACGTTTTTTATGTATTTATTGTCAAAGCACTTCAGATATTCATTGCTATCGGGATGTTAAGAGCATTCCATGGAATATAACAAAAAGTGTATCTCGAGCCGGTTTCTCAAACGTACCTACCCCACCTTTAAGTCAAATATGATTGTCTTTATTTAACAGAGTTTTTTTGACATAGATCAATCAAGCCTGTACATTTCTTGAGGAGGAGGAATATTTATATTTATGAGTTTATGGCTTTGGTCTAACATTATTAAAACCTTAAAGAGAAGAGGGCCTAAAGGTCAGTTGCTTTTTCTACCCAATACACACGTGTCCTTCTTTTCTTGACCCTCTCTTTGCAGAATACCCAGCCATACTCCCCTTTTTAGCTTCCGGAAGCAAAATGCAGAGGATGGGTCAACAGAATTGAGCTGCATTCTTGCTTCTGTAAAGGTTAGTCTTTCTCTCAAGCTGTTCTATGTTTTCTTTTGTTTTCCCGCCTCTCTCACACATCACTGTAATGCAAGGGGAGTGGGACCAACTCATGTTCAATGACTTCTCATTAACCCAAATACTCAGTGCGAAATAATCAAGTGTGTGTTTACATGCTGTGCATGATTAGGCAGGCGTGACACAAATACTGAACGCACCGCCACCCACTGTAAATATTTATCACCCAGCGCCGGCAATGCACGCATAAATAAAAAGTAAGTTGCTGCATTTTCACATAAACGGTGCACTATATCAGTCAGTAAGCGTGCATGTACGGTGGCAGCACACTCCTGGAGAACTCTAGAAACACACACACTGAGCCAAGTCCGCCCCTCAGCAGAACCCTGCTGTTTGTGAATATTGTAATGGCAGGATCAGTCGCACATCCTTTCATCGCCTCCTTTGTTCCATGTCCTGTTTTTGCTATCGGCCACTGTGTGGGCTTGATTACAGTGCCTTACACCTCTCTGCCAATCCCATTAGTCGCTAATCTGTGACATGCTCCTCTCTGTGTGTGCTCGTAGTTGTGTATGAACGCACGTGTTTTGATGTATTTGATATGTCTGTGTTTGTGTGTGCTCCAAATGTGTGTGAGACCCCCGGGCAAGGCCTCTTCCCTTTTCGGTTGTGTTTCTTCATATCAGAGTCCACTTGATATCCTGATCCCCCTTTGAGGGTCTTGTTGAAGCAGCCATCAGCACACAGCGTAGCCCACAGGCTACATGGAAGGCCTTTTATCCTGCGCTCTTTTTTAATCAACATTCCTCATTCACCTGCCTCAGACCAAATCACCTCACTTGTATTTGTTCCGTCATAAGCCAGCAAACCCACAACACAGCATTTTTTTTTATTCTCAGCCATTTTATTTAATCTGCAAGTTTCCATTTTGCTCCGCAAAAATGTCAGTCAGGCAAAATAAGACAGGCACATACACATGTTACCCAGAAAACAGATTTCATCGCCATCTTGCATTAAAGTAAATTGGCAGAATAACTAAGAAGCCGAAACCAAGCCAGATGCTCACACCCGTGTTTCTTCATTTTCTTTTTCCTCATGTCCTTCAGAGAGAGCCCTTCAATGCCTGTTCTGTCACAGCATACAAGGCAGGCCCTTTTGTTTGTGGAAGTCCCAGAGAGAGCGAGACATAGGGAGCTTCCAGAAACACTCGCCCACATTAGATCTACCTTACCCAATCCACTCGCTACATAGATCAATCCATTTCTCCTCCTTTCAAAACAATTATACACCTTCAGAAAGACAGGCAGAATTAATGGGGCAGTAATGAAAAGGCTGTTTTCCCCATTCATTCTGCTTTTGATGAGAGTGAGCGAAATCACGCTCATTTGATGTGTTAAATAGAAAATGTATTCAGTATCAAGACAGGAATGTCATACATACTTAATACAGCCTTCATCAGGTACTCAATTAATTTTAATGAGTTATTTTAAGTTGTCTTACACTGATATATATAACCCATGTTACACACAGCCTTTCTATGCACCGTTATTTTTCACGCTTTGCACTGTGCTACCTATTCAACTGGTCCAACATGATTTACCTCCTGTTCAGACAGCCACGTGTCTCTTATTGAAAAGAGCGGAGGGTGCTTTTTCAAGCTAAATAGCACACTGTGACAGAATGTAGCCCATCTGTGAGACACTTTCAGAGCAAAAGAGACCTGCCAGCAGACGCATCACCATCTCATTTGTCAGATCGGGAGACCGCACTTGATCAAAATGAACTCCGAGCGGCCATGCCACACACAGTTCAACGTCACAGAGAAATCATCTGTCCTATCAGTGTGCTTGACAACACCTTTCCAGCTTCAGCCCTGTATTAAGTTATGAGCTGACAAAGACAGTCCGAACTGAGGAATGGCCAGATTGTCATCCTTATTACATTTTATACGGATTTAGGGAAGGGGGGGTTGATACTGATTATTTCATACACTTTTTCTTTTTCCATTGTCGATGTCACATTAAATGGAACTTGATGTGTTTTGTTGTCTTCTGTTTGTACACGGTCTGTTTTAGTGCAGTTTGAAGAAGTTTCTCAGCTTGCATGATTGATTTGTTCAGCACTAAACAAGAAAGGGGAAAAGGGTAGGCTGTGTTTGCACTAAATTCTTTTGCTAAGACAATTGTCCTTGGCTCCTTTTACTAACTGAAGTCTGAGTAAATTGCAATTTAATGCGGCCAGCAAATTAGAATGCAGACGGCTTAGTTGCCAGCAAAGATGGGATAGGCAGGAAATCCTTAAGCAATCCGCTGCTACCTGCTGCCCGGTTCATTTGAAGCAGCAGAGGACAAAAAAGAACAGAGGACACTTTTAGTCACACACACACACACACACACACACACACACACACACACACACACACACACACACGCATCTGGGCTGAAATGACAGAATTTGCATACAACCCCTTTTCTCCCACTAACAAACCTCTGGTGGATAGTGTCTGAAAAAGAGAGCGGGTAATGTGTAACCTGTTACTGCTCTTGTTCTGACAGAGGTCACTCACTGCTACATCAGTAGATGATACAGAAGCAAATGCTGGACAGATGAGCCTGTAAGATTACTGTGTTTAAGGATCATAGGGGGAAAGAAAGACCAGCTCTGTACAGAGAAAGTAACTGTGAAAAGACCTGAGGTGAAATCAGCATGTTAAATCTGAGGCTGTGAAGCTTTTTAGAACACACAGAGGAACAGCTGCTGTGCAACTTCCTAAATAGGAATGATGTTGTCAGCAAGGGACAGTGCTGCTAAGTGTTTCCACAAGAGGAGGCTGTGAGAGAGAGCTTATTTTTACATCTTTCTTAACAAGTCGTCTCGTCTTCAAAAAAGAATCTGCCAATGGTGTTGCACTCTAGCATTGGTAACCCTCAGACAAAGTGAAGTACTTTGAAGGGGGTGCAACCCTGTGAATGTGTTATTTAAGTAAGAGAAAATCTTAAAGGACACATTTCAAAATCCAAAAATTGCAAAAGTCCATGTGAAAAGAAACTAGTCAAACCTGTGGTAAAATGTCTGAATATGTAGCAAAACAATAACACAAGTACCCTTATCCTAGACCGAACTTAAACCTTTACAAAGACGTCCAATGTCTTTACATTGTTTGGCTAACACATGGGAATGATCACATATTCCTCTATTCTTGGTGTAAGTGGATTTTCTTTAAACAACTAGTGAGAGAAGTGAAAACCAAAGTGTATCAAATGATTCTGTCAAATCAAACTCCCAAACAGATAAATCCAAATCATGATGTTTTGAGACATACATGACCTCACATGTTATTTAGCTAAAGCCTTCATACAAAGTGACTAACCCACAATACCGCAGACTTGCCTATGGTAGCAGTTTGAGGCTGGGTATCTTGCCCAAGGATACTCCAGCATATTGACTGCAGGGGCTCAAACCACTGACACGCTGATTGGTAGATCGGTGAAATGTTCCCCCCTGAGCCATAGCCACCTCATACTTACATTTCCTACATACCTACATTTCTTCTAAATAAACCCTGAATTATGAAGTCTAATGCTTCTCTGATATTTCAATGAAGCAGCTTCTTAAAATAACACACACTGTCGTTAAATACATGTGCACATAAATCCATGTACGGAAAATGATCAATGAAATCATTTTAGCTCTCTTGCCAGCATGTTCAACATATTGTCGCCCTGAGATGCCCTGTGTGCTACAGCCAAGCAGCACCATTCAAAATCAAATCCACACACCTGGCGACCACCTGCCAAGTCTGCTGGAAATGTCATGGCTGTATTTCTTATTTAAACAGGATTATGGGATTTCTAATTAGCCCCACAGTGTGCAGGGAACTTCAGATGTCTTTACTGTTCATTTTCAAAGCATTAATATAACTCAAAAATATGATGAAAGTGAGGAATAGAAATATGCTTTAGCTGAATACATGTTCATGAAAGGACAGGGACATCGACTGTTGTAGACATCATGCACATGGTTTATAGATGACAGCTTAAGGTTGAGCAGGATGCAGAAAAAGCAGTGCATTCAATGGCAGTCTCAAGGTTGCACAATGTACCATTGAAATGTGCCCGGGTCTGCAACTGAGGCTCAATAAGAGTCCCGAAACCAGAGGCACAGAGAAAGCTCAGACTCCACAGCAGGAGCCCTGATCCCATTTTAGCAAAGCCAAAGTCATTTTGTCAAATCGGAGGAAAGGTCTTGTTTTGAAGGTGCAAACCAAGGAGGGTGGGGGACGTTGGGGATGTTGCTAAAAATGGTCCGAGATACAGTCAAAGATCTAATTGTGTGCAAAGCAGACATACTGGTTGATTAAGGGAGAGGGGTAGCGAGAAAGCCGGCCCATTTTCTAAAGATTGCAAAAGTGCCCTCTTGGATGCCCTAAAAACATTATTAAGTGCCCTCTAGGATGCCCTTCAAGTTGAGAAAGCTTGATAAACTGCTCTTTGACGCACCTTTCTAGTAGAGGAAATGTGATAAACTACCCGCAATATTGACCTAACAGGAGAGAAACTTTGATGAAGTGTCCTTGAGAGTGCCCTTCCAGTAGAAAACACATGTTAAAGTCCCCTTTTTAAGGTGCCACTTCAGTGAAGTAAATGTAATGCAGTGTGCTTTAGGTTGACTTCCGGTAGAAAACAAGTCATAAGTCTCCCTTTAGGGGACCTTTCCAGTCGAACGGAAAACAGGAAGTGCCCCTCAATTAGAGATAGAATCCCCTTTAAGGTGCCTTTTTATAGTAGAGAAAATGTAATGAAGATTCTATTGAGTAGAGAAAGTTTGATGAAGTGCCATGTCGGATGGCCCTGAAATATAGAAAACATGATGCAGCTCCATGTCGGCTTCTCTACCTTCTAGGAAAGTACTCTGGTGCTCCGCCACCTGCAGCTGGTGCCCTTTTTATGTTTTGTGCCTCTTAGAAAGCCCGAGTCCGCCACTGCACAGCATGGAAACACACTGAGGTTGTTTTGTACCAAGTGCTTTCATGATGTTTCCCGTTATACCTATAAATGCCGAGCACACTTCTATTCCAGCACTGTTTTCAGTAGGAACCGGGAGGTGAGACGGGGCTTTTAAAGCCTCCACAGTTCAAAAGACTCCCCCTTGTTTTTGAAAAACGCGAACGGAGCAATTCCCCAGGGTCTAATCCTCGCACACTTGTATTCCTTTGTTCTATCTAAGTGTATGTGTGTTTTCTCTCCTCTCCTCTTCCTCCTCTGTGTTGCAGATTCATCCCAGGACCTAACAGAGCGCTCCCGCTCCAGGGCTGCGTGCCAGGCTCTTTCCTTCATCTACCCTTTCTCTTCCTACCAAACGGACTACAACTATTACATCCACGGCTACTGACTGGATTACCTGGGACCACAGAAAGGATATCCACCCAGATAAAACAGCTTTGCTTGCGTGGTGCCAAGGATTTGAAACCAGACTAATCCCTTGTTTGATCAATGAGCCCCATGTTGGTGACTCTCCTCTTCCTCACAGCTGTGGCCAGTTTTTGACCTACTCTCTTTCTGTTTCCCTCACCCGTTTCCCCCTCAAAAACTGAAAGGGCTCAGCAGGGGATATTTAGAGGTTGACAAAAACATTATTTTAAGACATTTGCCCCTCGTGAAGGTAAATCAGTTTGTGAGCTTACATGGACCTGAACATGGGCTCCACAGAACTGAGAGCAAGCGGATGAAAATATCTTGGTATCCTTTTCCTTCTGTGTGGGAGGCGTTCGTATTCGACCCACTCTTTCGAGCAGGACGTGGTTGAAAAACACTGGACTATCAGTGAAGGAGACCAGCAGCGTATTATGAGTGAATGAAGAATCTCTGAGAGGCTTAAAGCCCCACATGGACATTTTGACTTTAAATGGTGGGCATGTCCGTTGTAAATTCATGAGCACCTCTTTTCTTTGTATGTAAGATAATTTGTGTATATATACATATATAAATACATCACATATAAGATACCAGATCCAAGAAGCTGAAAAATATATTTAAGACTCTATTAGGAGCCCCTTGGTGGAATATTGATCAGAATATAAGTATTGTTCATCCAGAGGCTGTTGTGTAAAGGACTGCTTTGCAGTTAACGCTCGCATTGGAAAAAAGCCTCAACAGTCATAAAAGTAAGCTTTCGTCATACAGCAATGTCCTTGGTTAAGCCAGTTAATGCTTGTAGTTTCTGTAAAGATGAGGAAAACACTGTATAGAACTGCCTCACAAAAGAAAGCTGCACTAACAACAACCCCTGAGCCCTCAGATCCAGAAGGGACGTAGAACAGCAGCAGAAAAACTCGGACCATAATCAGACAGTTAGTGTATTTTTCAGCTATGGAAGGTTGTCATGGGCAAATGCTTGACGAAATGTGTTGTGTGGATCTCCCTCTCACACACCAGAGAGAGATGATTTATTCAAAATGACAGTGAGAAAGTATAAGCCACAATGGAGAAACATACAGATAACCCCCAGTAGATATACAAGTACATTACAGGACAGCCTTATGAGAAATAAAAATGGTTTTCTATACTGATATGCTGTCTCCCTTTCCTTCATAAAACTAATATTTTTGAAAAATGTGCCTCGTATGCCAATTTGATATGTGGTAATATGCGGGTGGAAGATCTTGTCAGTTTCATTTATACGATATGTTAACATTGTGGTGAGTTTTTGCTTGACTAAACAGGCAATCATCAACAGCACAAGGCGAGTGTGAAAATGACTTACGGGCAGACAAATATTCACATGCCGTAAACACACAAACAAATCTGCGATGCTTCATTTATACAAGTCCCTTTGTGGCACAGAGGATTTATCAGAACAGCATATTCAATTCATCCATGCAATTAGAATAAAGATTTCCAATATTGTCGCAGGCGAAATTCCTGATGATATTCAATATCAAACTCTTCTCTCGGCTGATATGAAATGTGTTTCTTCTCCCAGTGGACGCACCAGTGTACATTCATCATTCAGGAATTTGGCTAGTCTCGTGGAGCCCGGCGCCTCGCTCACTAGTTACAGAAGGTATGAAAAAGACAGACACATCAATCTCCCAGCGGTCTTGCCAGAATCGTGAAGGAATACGCAAAGGGTGGGAGCGAGAGCGTGTTTTTTCCTCCTCAATGAGCCGTTCCCATTCTTTGTTTTCTCATATCTAATAGGATTCACTGTCCTGCAGTCTTATTGAGCTAGTGCAAAAGTGTGTGTGTGTGTGTGTGTTTTTTTTTGTTGCTGTAAATGAAGTGTGTGTGTGTGCTTTTTTGTTGCTGTAAATGAAGTGTGTGTGTGTTGCTGTAAATGAAGTGTGTGTGTGAAGTGTGTGTGTGCTTTTTTTTTGCTGTAAATGAAGTTTGTGTGTGTGTTGCTGTAAATGAAGTGTGTGTGTTGCTGTAAATGAAGTGTGTGTGTGTCTGCTTCTGTATGTATTTTTAGAGAGGGTACAGAGAGACTTGCAAACGTCGCACTGCGAAGATTATCCTCAAATGCAGTGCTTGTGTAGAAAATCAAGGGATTTCTGCCTTTCTAGTTATGCAACAACTAAGTGGATGTTTGCTTAAAAGGTGCTCTGGGATCAAGAATGGAAGAGGTGCCTTTTTATTTTTCTCTTTTATGCACTCCTTAGCTCTATCCAGAAATGATGGGACTCGTGCTGTGGAGGGAGGTCCTGCTCCATTTTAGACAGAGTAGAAAGGAACACAACATGAATAGATAACAGGGGCAGGGTCCTCCTCCCTCTCAGCGGGGCTCTGCAATCTCAAAAGAGACATCCATCAAGTCCTGCCGACCTCCCACCGAGACACAGAGGCAGCCATGTCCACATCACGCCGGACGGCTAATCAACGCCTGACAGCAAGGACAACCTGTTTCATACCGACGTGTGCAGAAGGCGTCCGAATATGTTGTTCATAAAACTTAAATAAGTAACTTCCAAGGGTATCTGAAGTATAACACAAACCCTCCCCCTTTTTAGAAGTTAAATGCTTGGTTGCCTTTAAGAGCTTTTAGTAGGAGCCTCTACTCCTCTTTGACACCACTTACTGTCTTTGCACTTTATCCTTTAATTCATTTTGTAGCAAACTATAATTTGTGGAAAGGGCACCCTGCTTACCTGTAGTGGCTTTTACGTTCTATAATTATAGTCGTTATGAATGAGTCACTGTAAATGCCGCCTTTACAATTAACTTCCACTGGAGCTGGACAACTAGGAGCATCATCATGACGCTCAAGCTTCTTCTCAATGAAAGCTGTTCAATGTCCTGAAAATGAATGAGTCGGACTGATTTTAGGGGACATTTGGGATTCATTATTTTGTATATTGGACATAAAAAATTGCGAAATGACATGTCATTATACTCAATTACAGCTAAAAAGCTAACTTGCCAGTTCAGGATGATCATGTGATACTTTCAAGACTGCATTGACATCATCATAAAGAAAAACTAATACAAAGCAGCCTGCAGCTACTCTTTCTCAACAGACTGTACCTTAACACAGTGAAACACACCAGTGCCCTGCTGAAACGGCATCGTTTGTGACAAATTATCACACACACTGATGGGTACACAATACATCACTGCCATGGTCCCATGACACTGCGGCATGACCGGCAACCACCAACACACTTGTCAGCGAAATGACTTGGCAGTCCATGATTGTCAGCAGCCGCCATAATGACAATTTATTTCCCTCCTGCTTTCCTCACCTTATTTTTACCCTCGTGTGTCAACCAAAGGTGTAGCAACCAGACCCCACCAGGGACACCAGTGACGCCACAGACTCCCTTAAAGGGGACATGGCATGAAAACGTCCGTTTTTTCAGTGCTTGTGAAGAAACATTTGGGTATCTGAAGGGCATCCAACAGACTGGGAGATAAAAGTCCAGTGTGTTTATATTTAAAATATGGGATTCAACAAGGCATTAAGATTTGGCTTCCCTTCCTCTGTCACATTATCAATCTATACCGCACACAACTACATAAAAGGCAAGAGCATATGTGCAAAACTGTGCTATATTTTTCTTGCAAGCCGAGGATAGCAACTGGGCTTTTTCATAAACATAGAGGCTAAAACAGAGCAGGAAGTATGTGAAAAATAGAGCTTTTTTTAACATGAAAGCATCTAAACATATTCAAGTGGAAATTCCAAAGTATAAACATGAAAAAGACCCTTAATATATCCCCTTTAAATTTGCTTTTTTTATATAGCATTGTCTCCACACAACGGGATGGACGTCATCACACGGACTCTGTATTGTGTTCCACTTTTGGTTTGAATGACAGAGCTGGATTTTTAAATGAATCATCTAGAGAGAGAAGCTAATAGTACATAGCTTCGAGCCTGAGGGGAGTGTAGCAGTATATTTTCATCAGACAGATGAGTCTAGTCCAACTGTACAGCATTCATTCATTTGTTTTCATGACCTTTCCATGGAGACACACAGGGGACGTAAAGCCTCTGTGGTCACAACAGACGGTATGATCAGTCTGCTGTTATTAGAATTGGACACAACGCAGGCTTGAAAAGCACTTACGTAAAATGTCTTATTACATATGAAAACACAGAAGTGCGTGTGTTTTTTTACATGTACTGACCCCCGTGCAATGTATGCCTACAAAACTAAAGAAAATGCCCCTTTATGTCTTACTATTGCCTTGGCTTATGTCATGTTTAGTCATCAAGGTTTTTACATACACAAGTGAAACTATATTTAAAATATCACCTTGTTGCAAAATATATTTTCTACTATTTGTACATTAGTACTCTTTCTCGGGTACATGTGTGAGTGTACCAGTGCAGAATGTTTTTACACTTTTTCATTTTTTTATTTTCGTGGAGGTCAGATGATAATGTTGTCTGTCCAAGTTTGTATGGAGAGTTCACAACAGCAGCCTGGCCTTCAGGCTTCCTGCCAGAGACAAAGCACTGTGCTGTCAGTCCAAACCTGCCCACACACACAGTATGATGCCGTGAACTTATCTAAAGTTTGAACCATGGAAAGGAAAGCTAGAGCATTTGTCCTGCCTACACACTGGCTGAAAAGTTTGGCCATGCCAGTGAGTTCATGCAGTATCTCGCTTTCACGATACCTGCACTTAATAGTCAATGTATTCTGAAATACATTTGCAATTTATTCTGAAATACATTTTCAACCAAAAGTGTTCCTTAATAACCCCCTGAAATTGTATGATACGCTTAAAAATATAACACATTTGATCACGCTAGTTACCATCCGATCCACTATGAAACTACTACATGATTTCCAGTTTAAGTTGTTGAGACTTAATGACCTACTTTGGCATACGAACACACGGATGCAGTAGAGTTAGAAACAGCTTTAGTCCGGGGTAATGGTAAAGGTGATTGCCTAATGGGCGCAGGATGGAGCTGTTTTCCAAATTCCACCCTCAGCCAATGAGCTGCTCCCTTCTCTGCTATGCAAATGACATGCACAAGGGCAAGCAGGGATGTGAAGGACAGCGTCTTTGGACCAGGAGGAGACAGAGCTACCCTGGAGGGCCGAGCATGCCTCATTTAGATTCAACACTATCATTTCACTTAGGTAGGTGAAATCTAAGTGCCGTGCTGGCACTCCATACAGTGCCAAGAACAGGCAGGCGTTTCCTTGCATAAGCTACAGAGACAATCGTGTGTGACCTGTAATTGTTTTGCAAGCCGAGTAGAGGCTATGAAACCAGAGGTTGGTGTGAAATACCCTTTCCAGTCCCTAAATGTATTTAACTCAAAGCAACCTACGCTGTTTAGAGAATCACCATAACCTAGCAACAAGCAAAGAGACACACAAACACGCCAAGAGGGCAGAAGACCTTTTTTCAATCTAAGTAGCCAGTATAGCAAACCCTGATGCAGGAATGAAATGTTAACATGAGCATGGTGCAGGAATCAATTTAGATGTTATTCCCATGACAGCGCCTGCCTGGGTTTTTATTTTGTATTACCTTCCCCACCTTGTTTTTCCCCAAGCTATCATCCCAAATAGAATGGTGTCTGTGTCTCAAGGCGATGGTCATTGATCCACATTGAAAGCTAGACACTACTTCCTGAGCCATCAGCACAATGCATTCTTTTCTCCAGGCCACATGGATGACTGCAACCAGACACAGGGACCATACATAAAGTTAGCTTTGTAAATAAAATGCTGCTATGAATCACAATGATGTCCATAGGACTGCAAATTACAAACGTCATAAAAGGGTTAGTTCGGATGTTTTGAAATGGGGTTGTATGAGGTACTTATCCAAAGTCAGTGTATTGCAATTATTTTCCCAGTTTAGAGAAGCAGACATGAGCTACCAGACTGAAGCACAGCAATGTACTGCTGTGGATTTGGGCGTAAGCAAAACAAATACAAAATAAGTCCCACCACAAAAAAAGTCAATATCAGCTGAAGAGTCTGCTAGTTCTAAACATTTCCACTGCTATATCTTGCTGTTAGACAGCTTTACAGTTAATGTTTCTTACTGATCTGTAGCTCCTGCCAAGGACATCAGAAAAGTCTGCATTCATTAATTCCGAAATTATGTGAGTTTTGTGAATGCAAACTAATCAAAGTAACACAATAACACAAACCAACGTACTAATCAAGGCAGCAGTAGATCAGCAGCTTATCAGTTCTGCGAGGTCAAATTTAAAAAGATGTTCAATGAAGTGTGATGGCTTTGGTGAGATGGATATAACAGCAGAAAAAGCTGTCCAAAGCAAGTTAAAATTGTACAAATATTCTAAATATAGCTTACATTTTAGGCTGATATTCATTATCATTGGTGGGCTTGTCTTTTGGGTGGCTGAAATAAAGACGACCCAGTCCACAACCGTACATTGCTTTGCTTCCCTGGCCATTTCTACTTCTCCAAACTGTGGGCATTCAAATTGTAATCAACTGTAGGTATTGCAATGACTTTGGATAAGAATCACACCATCTGAACTATCCTGTTGAATTATATTGCAGCAGCTCTATAGAAAGACTATTCTTTTTTACTATGTTTATGTTGGGAAAATACTGAATGTACTCTTCCAATATCAGAGTAGCACATGACAACAAAGGCCCTACGTAGCTGTGTACATAACAGGATGTATGATTACCTGGAAGAGCGCCAGGACACACTGTTTAAGGCATGATAGCTATGTGACAACGACTAACATGATGATTCAGCCTCTATGGAGATAGACATATGACTGTCATGTGTATTGCTTATGTGGGCCTTAGCTAAACTGAACTAAACATAGAATACTGCTTTGAACCGGTATACATGCATCGTGTTGACTGTAACACCCTCTCTTGTATAAAAAGCATGTGAAGGACACTGTCCAGGGAACTAGTTATCCCTTAAGCTCTGTATGTGATGACTACTTCCATTCTTGCACGGATAATAAATACATGTATCCTGATATTGAAGCTCAAGCCGGTGACGAGTGATATTTGTCTAACAGTTTACATGTATAAAATGAACCATATAGAATTATTGAATGTGATAGGCAAAGCATGATATTCTGTCCACAGTTTTGATGATTGTACCATAATATGCAGTATGGACATACTGCATGCGGCCTGCTAAAACCAATTAAAATGGTAATGATGCAAAAAATAGGGTATCCAGCCACATGGATGCATAAGAATCGATGTAAAGCATCCAGAATGCTGAACAGAGAGTGCCCTGTTGGCTCTGTGTCCCTCATGGATCTATTAGGCAGGAATAGTTGACAGCTCTCTTCATAGATGCAGCCCGCTTGGACATCTCATTATTATCTCATACAGTTTCATATTCCAAGTGTACTTGTACTTTCACAGTCACCACTAGTTACACTCACCCACACACAAGAGAATATCCATTGTGCCTACTCTACATCAGACATGCCAAGAAACAGCTTTTTCAAATAAGCAGTTCTGCGAAGCTAGAATTAGAGGTTAGAAAATAGCGACCTTGGCAACCTGGTGACTTATGAAACGTGAGTATTGTGTTTTCCTTTGTCTGCCATAATGTTAACAATCCTACCTTCCTCAGAAAACAGCTGGTTGAAGACAAATCTACCTGTTTGTGTATACATTATACCTGGATGTCACATAACGCTGTCATAATGCAAACTGACAAACTCAATACAGGCACTGAAATATAAAGGAGAGTTATATTTTCCCACAGTACTGTCTACACTCTTCACACTTTAAGGGAAGCTCACTTCACCATGGTTACATTAATCATTGGAAAACGCTAAGACTAATGTACTGTAAGGGAGTGTGATATAAGAAATTATATTTTGTCGCAAAAGGTCTCTAACCATAACACTAAACCCTATCTCAACGTTCATTAAGGAATGATATACCAAAGAAGAAGGATATTTCAAGAGCCGAAGTGCATGCTCACTGTGTTCAGTTTTGTATTTAACATGATGCTGCTTTTGTAAAGTTAATTTCATTTGTTTAGTCACCAAAGCCTTACTTCTATGATTTATCCTGAGTCAAGGACGCTTTAATACAAGTTTTTGTGACCCAGTGCAACCCTGTATCCGAAAATGAATGTTCCCATAAAAGAAAACACAATTTTTGATTGCATTCAAAATACATGTCCCAGATTATATTGAACAATTGATAAACATTTTGAAACAAAGCTACAGTACAGGGTTAGGTTAAGTAAAATAGTTTTTAAAAAAGCCACCATTGACTTTTTCCATGGGGAAACAAACAGTGAGTTCCTGGGTGAAAGTCCCATGTTTAACCCATACACCTGCATAAAGATATAAAATGCACTTAAAGCAGCAACAACTTTGCTTCACTGGAGCCATATCGCACATATGAACACAGTTCTGTGTGACATTATGGAGTATTTCCAGTATAGCAAAGCTTTAAGGTGAAGGGATCAACCGGAGTGAAACTGTGATACCCCGGTACGAGGACGTCCCCTGCCACTGCTCTCATTTCATATTACACTTGGCGGTGCATTTACCCCGAACTGCTCTGAGCAAAACTATTTAAACTGGCTCCCCAAATGAACAACTTAGTAAATGAATGCCTGGACTGTGTCATCGATTAAACAGCACAGTCCTTCTCCTATGATTCATAGGCAGAGAGAGTGCACTCAGCCACATAATCTCTCTTTCTCATTTCAGCACCTCCAGAATTGCCTTCTAAACACAAATAATGACAGTGGCAGCAAAGCTCTGCGAGCCTATCTACGAGCTAATATGAAATGTGTTGATCATTTGGCTGATTCATAATTTGTCACTACCCGGAAGCACAGCTCTGTGCTGCAGCAGCCAGTTATGTGTTGTGCTGCATGCTAAATGAAATTATTCTATTGTATTATATCATGTTACTTTCACTGTAATATATTACCCTTTAAACTGGATGGTGTAATATTTAAAAGAACATGATTTTTTGTACATAAAGCTCATATTGTCCTTTTTTTTTAAAACCCTGTAAAGTATTATATTCTTCAAACAAAGTTCAAAGATCATCCACTGTTATTAACACAGTTCATTTACTTTAATTTAGCAGTAGTGAAGGATTAAAATTACTTGCAAACTTTATAAAATTATAGTTAGCCAATTTCAGCCGTGGCATGTCATTTGTCGAGCCTCTCCCTGACTCTTAGTTTTGGAGCAAATGAAACCTGAAAACCTTCCCCTGAACCGACCCCTTCTTTATCACATTAATCACTCTCACCTATGAATGAAATCCATTTAAATACATCTAGTTACACAAATAATTTGTGTAGCCAAGTTGAAAGAGTATAGGGAGTCAAAGGCGGCATAATTAGACGGTACGATTCTGAAAGCTAATACAAGATGTAATTAAGGAAATTAATAAGGTGCCAGCCCCCTTTCACTGGGTGCTCCGCCTGATGATTAATCACAGCCTGGGCTAATTTGATTTGTGACAAGGAAAGGGATGACTTGGTAAGTCAGTTAGGAGAGCCCAGTTCGACAGCATATGACATTAATAAAACATGAGTAGCGGGGGCTCAGAGAGGCACGAAAATCCACTTGTGATCCACATGAAGCGATCAGATTAGAGAGGACTTTGGATAGATAGCCTTGCCACAAAGTCACTGACAGGGGAGTGACTGGAAGCTAATCAATATCTCTAATGTTACATCATTGTCATCACTGAATAATTGGACCCATGACCTTTGTGAATAAACAAGTGTTGACCTGTTATAGAGGCGGAGATGAGGTTAAACCAAACTAAATTCCAGACATAATGTGAACTTTTGCCAAGACGAGGACACTTTGTGACAGATCCGAGCAGTAAAAGGGTAAAAGATGAAGACAGGGCATTAATCACGGTGCCACCGGATTGGACGATGGGGGGGTGTAATCATCTTTAGGGACACAAGGAGCCTGCCCTATGTCTCCAAAAAGGTCAAAAATCATCCAGCATGGAGGATTGGGTTTATATAAAGAAGGGTTGGGCCTGTCTATTTGCCATGCAGTCGGTGTAATAATATGACACAGTTCACCCCCTGTCTTTCCAGTTGAAGGGAAAGCTGAGTGTAGACAGGCAAACTACCTATTTTATTTCTCCAGTGAATTCAAATTGATTTGTCATATATTTGGCAAGGTGAGTATGAAGGGAAGCGTACGTCATTTGTTATTGTGTTTCCCCTTCCAGAGGGTACACATAATAAGAGGAACACCTGTATAATATGGTGCGATCACACAGGTTCATATTCAATCTTTAAGAAGTGCATGTTGTATGGTTTTCATCTTCAACCCCTCTGCTTTACAGATGTTGAAATGATTTTCCTCTATCAAAAAATTAGAGGCACTGAGGCATTAAACCCATATTAATATGTGAGTGCAATATGTGCTGCTGTACAGATGTATGTGGACGCAGTAAGGAATGCAACTACATTCACATTTATTGCATTACGAAACCTAATGTGGTATACATGCAATAACATACCGGAGCACACAAACACACGGCCAGGATGCAACTGCACTGACAACAATGATCCATGTGCAGACATATTCATATACAAATACACACTGATCTACATGTAAGCACCGTTCTTAAGTACACATTTGAGCTATTTGTACAAGTGCTTTCTAATTTGTATTTCACAAAACACATTGTATTGCTATAGTTACTTTGATTTTGCAACAAAAACAATCAGTTTATTAAATATGAGGCATTGTCATAGATCAAAGACATTTTAGTTCAGGACTTGTACTTGAATACCTTTAAATTGTTGAATGTTATTATCTGAGTACTGCTCCCGCCATTGCACACACACATACCTACTTATAAACATGATTACACTTTCTCCCAGGAGCCAGACTATTCCCTTTCTTGCAAACCCACTCTGTTTACTCTCCTAGGTGGGTAGACTTGACAGAGTCCTGGTCTGACCCTCGAGGGGTACACACACGTGGGGGAACCAACCCTCAGAGGACTGCAGTGGGGCCAGCCGCAGAATGAGAAAACAGACAACAGCCATTAGAACCAGGTCCCTGCAGACTGAGGTGTCTTGGGGAGTAGAACAGTAATCCAGTGCAGATGCTGCTAATTAAGATGTCATAAGCGGAGAGCATTACGCACTGCAACACCAGCTCTTTATCCGCTCCACATACAGGACGTCATGTATGTGCAGAGACTAATTGCATATTCATGAGTATTTATAAAGGGGCATTTATCAAGGTTGAATCAAAGCCTTCTGTGTTCAGCAGAGGAAGTGTCTGCATAGGATTTTAGAAGGAGAACTCTTACACAAAAACTGAAATAATCTAAGAAATGATTTCAATGAAAATGACAGAATCATGTAACTAGAGTTGGTGAAGCTTAGTCAGACATTTCCTTCATCATTCAACTGTTAGAAGTGTTTCGATAGTGACGTACCTCAGTGCCCTTTAGAGCTTTAAACCTGAATATCTATTGAAAGCTATTGAAAGTTTGATAGATATAAAAATGAAACATGATTTCTGCAACAACATAGCCAATGTCCTGTCTCATTTTATACAAAAGGAGTAATTTGACATTGATGCCAAGGAAACAAACCACGTATTTCTAGTTAAAAAATGGGATTGCAATGATTAATGAAAGCCTTTTTCACCTGAACACAAAGTAGTGATGATTAATGTTGATGTCAGGGTGAAAGTAAAAAATATTATTCACCTGTTATATAATTGGAATAACATCTGTCTGGAGATTTAGCCATGGCCTTGTGCTTTCTTTTGACCGACTAGAAAATGATGGCAGGGAACAAACTGACAAGAAAAATATTGGACACAATTAACTGCATTTACCAGACATGATGATACAAGTCTGTACACATATTTTCCCCAATAAATGCATGAAGCTGGAGGTGGAACAGGTCGAGCTGACAGCAGTACAGCATGCAGGATGGGAGTAGGTGTAAGTAGCACTTATATGGCTGAATTGTGTCAGTTGTAATTGAGATGAGCTAGCGACCTGGCCATGAGGGGAACATTTACTTCCATTCGAGGGATATATACAGCATAAATCACGCATAGTCATACCCCTCACTTACCCTGCACACGGAGAGATATGTCCTATGAATAAAAGTCAATATATCTGACATCAGACAGACAGACAGTCGGATCTATCCGTGGCTCAGTTCGATGCCTCCGACAGCTTCCTGCAGCGATGCACAGGATGTGCTGGCCGACACTAAAAGGTCAATATAAGTAATGACTACTCTTTTCAGTGGAGCGAAGTGCATCGGTGTTTCAAATAAGGATCTAAGGAAGGGGAAATAAATGTAACTTTGGGCTACATCTGCTTCACCTTAGACTCCCTGGGCAGCAGAGAAGCCTCGTGATTACAAGGGGCCATAATTCAAAAAGACAGCCTCCAGTTTGATCCTTGTTGACAGCAGGCATCTTCCCTGCTGAGGTATTTCTGCATTGACTCACTGTCTGCAGGCTTACAGGGCTGATGAGTCCGCCTGTCTAGTGTTCCCTCTCTCCCAGATGTCGGACACCAGGGCTGTCTCTTGGCAGTGGATGCAGATGCTGTCATTGACTCTCTGGTCCCCGCCTCCAGCAGAAGCCCTTCACCGACACGCTGCTCTTCCTCACAGCAGTTTCAGGTGCTGCCCTTACTGCCACGTACAAAAGTTATTTCTCCTGCCAGCTGATGTTGTTCGAGTGAATGTTGTGCCATGACCTCGCGAGAAACTCTAACATTTCATCTTCTGTGTTTTCCGAACTGCTAATAGTCATGTTGTATCTTTCTTTTGCTATTTTGTTATATATCATCACCGATGTTTCCTATAATGTAGAATAAGTTCCCTTTATTTCTTACCCTATTGCAATGATTGTTATATTGTTTCCTTGTCCAATGCCAGCCTTTCAAACTGTTAGAGACAATAACTCTGATGGAAACAAATCAAAAACTGAAGTGCCCTTGATTGAAATATTAAATTCCACAATATACAGACGAAATGAATGGAAAAGGCCACTTTGAAAAGACTCTGCTAGAAAGAAAAGCTTATTGTATAAAATATGTTTCAAGAACCTCTGTGTTACCCTGCTAGATTCACTCACTTTTTCTTATGTTTTTCCAACTGTCAGGTTTCATTTCTAAGCATCTTAAACCAACCTACACAGGATTTTTGCACGTTTGGTTCCTATATATTTAATTGCTTCTTGTCCTCACTAGTTGTGGCAGAAATCTATTGAGAATACAGAAGAAAATGAAATGTCTGGCAGTTCTTTAACGAAATGGAAAGCGCAATGAGTTTAACATTACATGTCTAATTACAAATGTTTTCAGAGATGTTCTAAAGGATCGATAGGATGAAGAAAAGTGTTTATACAGAAAGTTGTTCTACCCATAGCCCTGATGCTGTAAACTTACAGTCAATGCGGTGAAAACATTGTCCTTTAATATACTGCTATACTCCAACACATACTCCTATAAGTGCAAACACAAATTAGGAATTGGAAAATCTTTGTAGCTGAGTCCAAAAGGCACACAATAATATTGACCTAATCTATGAATCTAAATGTGATTGTATCGAATGTTAAGGTTATTCTTATGTCGTCACTTTTTGGGGTGTTTTCATTATTTTGAGCTGCTGGTTCGATTTAGTCTTTTTAAGCATTTGCCTCTTGAAAGTACAGAACCTCAGCAACATTGTTGATCTCAAGCAAACATGACAGGTTTTTCGAATAAAACCTCAAAGAGTCTCAAGGACTCTTCATTTCCTTCGGCTTTCATCATATACTGCCACATCTCCCAACCCACTGGAGGTTTACCCAAGGACAATCGTTCACATGTTGACATCTGTCTAGGCGGCGCAGAACCGCGAAGACAGTCTGATCTCGTGGGCTTTTCATACATTTACACTGACTTTTCACACGAGCAAAGGTATATAGACGTAATAATTACTATGGTTTATGACTTTCCCTGAGGACATATTATACAATTACATAATGAGCATGTATAGTACCCTAGTACCCATCAGGGTCCAGGGTTTCCTGTGCATTACCTGCAATGCTTACAACAATCAATTAAAAAGGGACACTCCTCTCATGGGTTTACATTACCAGCGTGATGGAGAGTAGAATGGTAGATTACAAGATAATTAGTGTTATATTTTATAGGATTAATTTGTGCCACTTCAAATAGAGACATCAAGAAGGCTTCCTGTCAGGCTGTTATGTGGGCTTTAAAATCTTGTCAAGGATATTTGGCTAATTAGATTGTGATCGCAGTGGAGCATCGGGAAGAGAGGACGTGGTTCTAAATGTTCCTGTACATGTGTGTGTATCGCATGTGTGTGTAATTATGGTTCGTAGATGAAAATACTTTTTTTTTTAAAGAGGAAATAAAGGTCCTGCATTTGACAGGTTGCTGTAACTCTTGCATTTCCTTTCAAACTTAAATGAGGCTAAACGGGGTGCATCAGAGATACTGTATATATAATAAAGCAACAATTCTTATTTGCTCACATTCACATTTGGACCCACTCAATTATCCTAAAGAAACCCCTAAATACAAAAAGCACACAACTTAAATTAAAAGGGGGCGCTTTTATATAAAAATATATACAAATAAGAAGTCATGGGCCTACTATGTCTGTAAAGATCAGATGCGTAATACAATATTGAATGTGGTTTTAAAAAGAAATGCTGTATATTTTTAGAAAATGACCAATTCAGAGTCTGGTATGTGTTTGATCTGCCAACCCAATTGGGTTCAGAATTACAGAAGAATACTGGGAATATTTTCCTACAACTTGGTTGTAGCATGGATGCCCTTCTAGTTTTATCTTATTTTAATACATACAAATATTTGAGAAATTTAAATATTTTAAAGGCACAACCTATACTGTAATACAATGTAAACATAGCCCCACCATCCACCAAGTCAAGTGGAACCAACTCACTCCCATGCTGATTGACAGCTCGGTTAACATATAAACTCAGATTACAAAACATGTTTAAAGTTATTAGTTTCCATATATTTGCTTTAGTCCTATGCTTCTTTTTGCACTCTACAGAAACACCAAGTCTTTACTGTGCTGCAGTCCACATAAATGTGCATGCATTGGTTTGGCCAATCAAAACAAACCCATCAAAGATGCCCAACCTAGAACCAGATGTGTAAACATCTGTCGCACATACAGATGGGATCATCATCTTTTTCAAATGAAATGGCAACAGTAGCTGCTAGGATGACTTACCTGCAGTCAGGGATGACCTTGTCTCCTGAAGTCTTGCATGACATCCTGTCGGCACTGAGGCACCTCTGAGGTTTAGCACTGATGAGCGCTTCACTCAGTTCGGCTAGGACCAATCTGACACATTTCTGAGATTCATTTCAGACTCTGCCACCACCTCTGTCTCAATTTAGTCTCTGTCTATCGTTAGAGGACAGGAGGTACAGAAAAGTCTTTTTATTCCCTTTCACTGTATACAAATATTCCAAACCTCAAAAAGATTACAGGTGGATTTGATCCATCAAAGGTAATCCGTGCCTGACCAACAACTTTTTTTAAACAACCAGACGCATAAACTAAGGCCTGTGATCTAAATATAACCTGAAGGTGGTGGTTATACAACTAAGCATTTAGGTCATCTGCTCTCAGAGGGCCTGAACCTCGTAGAATATCTAAAGAAGAGCTTTAACATTTCAGAGACACTGCAAGTGGATTGATCTGCTTTCAGGAGTAAAACCTGGAAGAGAACAGTCAGACTCTACAGGATAATATATTCAAGAGATCTGATCATTAAAGGTAGAGGAAGCCTGCTATGGCTCAACTTGAACATGAAAGATCGAGGTCATGACCGGAAAAACGGTTTTAAATTAATTAAACTACATAATGGCCAACTCTGACTCACTATGCTTAGAAGAAAAAAAGAGGCTAAAACTGACTTTTCTCAAACATTAATGGTAGTGCAAGAGATAATGCTGAATTAATATACCAGCATTTTTACAGAAGAACATCATTACGTTGGGAATGGAAGTAATGAATGGAAACCTTTTCAGGAACCCTGTGCAATAGCTGAGGCTCAATGCTACTGTAACTGAGTCTGTTAGTTCATTGACGACCATGTGTTTCTTTGCCAACATTCATACTCGTGGAAATACACTCTGATGTGACACATCTGTAACCCCAGACCCTTCCCCACACTTGGCCGAAGCTTTCCAGCTCTGTCATCTCTCATTACAGAACTGCTGATTGTATCAACTCTGTAATAAGCTATTAGCTGATGATTGTGTTCTCAACGCTCCTTTTGTTACAATACAGTAACCGTATTCATTATTGCAGACGTAATTATCAGCCCATTGTTCCTCTGTAATTAGGCTGTCACTAATTAATTTTAAGAACCTCACCCCATCAAAACTAATTGATTCCTCCGACTCTCACTAACCTCTTTAACTGGAAACGAAAACGTTGCCATTGCGATGGACGAAAACACTCTCTGCACCCCATCTGTTCTGAGGCTCCACAGTGACAACAGCCTCCATTTCGCTATGAGCTCAGCTCTCACTTTCGGTGACCCAGAAATGTTTCCAGGCAGCTCAGCAGCCTGATAGGCGGCTTTGTTTAAGCTGGCCTTGCAACTCACCATCATCACCATCGAGGTTAATGAAGGATGTCCGTACGCGTTGAAAGCAGACGTCAGCGGCCATGTCTGAAACATCAGTCCCTTTGAGTTTATGAAGTGTTTCTTCAAGTTGATGTCATTGGTTGTCACTAATCTGCTGCCACAGTGTGCTTTCCCTATGACATTCTCATTCTGATTGGGTGTGCTGTGATGCAGACTTTATAGTCTGCTTCGTGCTTAACTGACTATGTGCATGTTTCTATGAGGACCTCGGCTTTGATGGAGCCTCTCTGTATGAGCATAGTTCTTGTTAATGAGTCTGGCTACGGCCAGTTAGGGAAATGAAGCAGATGCTTAATTTTCTCTGTTTTCTCGGTGGATTGGCTGACTTTGGGATATTACACCCAAATTAGCACTGTGAAGTGACAGTTTTTTCTCTCATTAGCACAGTGTCAAGTGTGAATCAAAGCCTATACAAAATCCTCTCTGAGGTTATATTCCTTAACACCATCCGCACACATACATTGACTCCTGAATCTTTTGGACCTGTGCATGAGATGTGATTCATGCCACTGTTTGCACATCTTTACTACCAAGCTAGACTCTGTGCATACTGAAGGGGCATGGCTCAGATATCCTTGCCATGTAACACCTAAAGACAGTCAAAGGTCAGGTAGTGAAGGAACAGAAGGGCCACAGATGGAGCTGCACCAACTGGCCCTGCTCTGCCCCAGCGCTGTCACATCACCACGCACCTCGCCCCGGCCGTCCCACCATCTCACCCCCTGGGGGGCCAGACCGGCACCTTCACACGCACACAAGGACACGCAGAAGCTTACATGCACTGCTGGCTACGCACTACCACAAGTAGGAAAGTGCACACGAACACATGCTGAGTGGATTAATGAGGTTGAGTCAGTCAGATTGAGAGGAGTTTAAGTGGAGGTCTGCTGAGTGTGTCCACTGTGACCCCCAGGCAGGATGGCGAGCAAGGAATGAGAGCAGGTGGTCAGGGGTCTGCGTAGCATGGCATCTCTCTCTATATCCCTCTTTCATACTGTCAAGTTAATGGCTTTCTGCCAGTGAAATGCACAGTTTATACTTGTCTCACTACATTTCTCTGTGACTAAGAGAAAAATGCTGTTTATTCCATTGAGGGCTGAAAATGTTATTACGTAAACTCGACAAGTTTTCCAACACTTTGCAAAAACACTTTCACGCTTTCACAAAGAGCCGCTGTGACCACCCTCTGTGTAATGTTCTTTCACCATATTGTGAGCACAAACGGTCCCTACAGTAGTGACCTCCTCAGCTATCGCCCACTCCTGTGCAACTTCAAGAAACTGGCGCATGTTTCAGCAAAATCTCTTTACTCTGTTTTGACATAGTCGTATACCTAATCATCATTTATCTCAGATTATTATTGAGATTACATTATTTTTGTTCAATCGATTGACATCACTAATAAAAATGTAAATCAACGACTTAAAGAGCATTTGATTCAACGATGAATAGGTATGTTAGAAAAGTATCACTCGTCACCGGCTTGGTCTTCAATATCAGAATACATGTATTTATTATCCTTGCAAGAATGGAAGTAGTCATCACACACAGAGCTGCGTGCGGGACAAATACTTCCCAGAGTAGAGTCCTTGATATGCTTATATACAAGAGAGGGTGTTACAGTTAACAAGATGGAAGAATGCCGGTTCAAAGCAGTATTCTCACTCATTAGTTAAGATTAGCTAAGGCCTGCGTAAGCAATAAACATGACAGTCATATGCCTATCTGTCTAGGGGCTGTGTCATCATGCCAATCTTAGGAACATAGCAATCATACCGTCAACACAGTGTCTCAGGAGCGTCATCCATGTAGTCATACATCCGGCTACGTACACAGCTACGTAGGGCCTCTGTTATCATGTGCTACTCTGATATAGAAGGGACATTCAGTATTTTCCCAACAAGGTACAATACGCACAGTCTGTAACAAACATAGCAAAAGGCAGCAGCTGTGAAACGTGTTTTATTGCTGTATCATTTAGAGCAGTGTCCTCACAACTAAATGTTATGTTCTCTTCTATTTGCATAATTCCACAGTGATTAGTCTGCTGTCAGAAATGTGGTCAGTCCCAAACATCTCTGAGGACATGGGTCACTGTGCACGAGGTCCAGGATGTAAATCAATGATACATTACTGCTGGCTGACTAACTGACATGGAGCTTGTCCCACAATATCTTTTTGAAGTGTAGTCTGGACTACATATGTCAAGTGCATTTATCATTAGCAGAGGGCTTAAGCTGTAAACAGGCCACATCATTACCAAGTCTAATTACATTTGGGTCCAAGGTCTCACTGCAGTCAGGCACAGGCACTCACACAAGAGCACACTTACAAACACATGCACACAGTTTCCAGTGCAAGAAAAAGGCAGAAAAACAACCTTGATGCCACTTAAACAACAGTCAAATGGATAGTTTGGATGTTTTGAGATAAGGTTGTATGAGTCAATTCATTAAAGAAGATGACAGTCAACATGTTTACAGTTTTGAGAAGAAGGCAGGATAATGGGCAATATAGCCTATACTGCTTTGCTGGGGGAAGAGAGAAAAGGTATTTAAGCCGCCCACAAAATGTGCTTCATTTTTTATTTTGAATAAAACTATCATTTTACCTTGCAGATGTAAATTACTTTTCCACTCAGTTGGTTTGTTATTGTGTGACTCTGGTGAACTTACCAAAGGCACACAATAACAAACCCCGCCGTGTTCTGCAAGGGAAAATTACTTTGTATGTCAAAAGAGTTTGGTAGCTTTGGGGAAAAGCATACAGCTTCAGTTTAGAAAAGCTGCCTGACAGCTAACATTTGAAACAAAATCATATTGATAAGGTGGGCATTTCTTTCAGGTGGCTAATATTATGTTTTGCTACTGTACATTGCTAGGTTTCCAAACTGGAGGCATGCCATCTTCCATCTATGTTGGTACGTAATACACTTGACTAGGGAGGACAACCCTACTTCAAAACATCCAAAGTATCGCTTTTTAAGGGTGACCTGTTACTGGTCACCTATTCACTTTTTTTTTCCTGGAAGTGCTGATGCTAATCACATAACAATGTAGAAATGCAACCCTTATTTTCTGACATCATTTAGAGTCCACTGTTGCAACTGGCCGATATGTGTATCAGGATAGAGATTAGAGTGCATTATGAACCCACTAAGTGGTACTGCGTCGCTCCTATTGCAACCCAGTCTCATGGCATTTCGTGTTCAACAACACGATTTTTAATCTATTGATTCGTGTTCACCAACACGATTTTCTCCTTTTTTTCGTGTTGCACAGCACGATTTTAAAAGCAATGTATTTCTACTGGTAATGTGTTTCGTGCCTGCAGCACGTCTTTTTCTCCGGTCGGGTCGTGGAAGACCGGAAGCTGTGTGGTTCATAAAAACATGTTCTTACTCAATATCAAGCCACAATTATTGCTTTTATTTTAAATCGTATAATTTCGGACTTTTGTTGCCGTCTGTGAGGAAAATAAATGGGGCTCAGAGCCTCAGAATACTGAAATCTGTATTTTAAAATCTTTTTTTCCTTCTAATTTGTTATTATTTTCAAAATAACACATTGTTATTTACTCACCAATAACACACAATTATCCTTGCTTTTATTTATTGGTTTAATTCCATAATCTCTGGCTTTTTTGGTGTCCGTCAGGAACTGAATTTCAAAAATAAAAATAACCGGAAACAGACGTAGGCCTCTAGGAGTTTAGGATGGCCGAAGACACTACACTACCCTTAATCCCCAGCTATCGTTTAGGACTACAGTCCCCGTGATTAATCTTCAAGCGCTGGGATTGGATGTTGGAGTGGCAGTGCGCCAAGGTTACGCCGAGCGTCAAACAGCTGTTTGAAATGGAACAAGACCACGGCAGACTATCCAAAACTGGAATCGAACGCCCCCCCCAGAACTACACATGCTGGCTATTGTGTTTCGCAAAATGTTCCACGGGACGTCTCTACTGAACGTTTTCGTTTTTCCCACAATTAGAAGTTGCCAGTATTAAACACATTGGTGTTATCAAATGTAAAACATATAATTAATAAATGGGTGAAAATCGCTTGTGTCCATAATGCGCAGCATTAATATATACCCACGTGACAGCTCATTGTTACTTTGTAATTCTACTCCACAATTCAGAGGTTAACCTGATTGCCAAGTGCCAACAATCAGGAGAGATATTTGATAGTTGGTGCTTGAGAAGACTAAACATTTATCTGCAATTGACATGAATGGAAACGAGTAATAAAGTATATTCATTACTCGTTATTCTCTACTAATAGTTCATTAAAGACTCTATAATGTGTATTTTGCACATCCCTTTCAAGATTTCAAGATTTTCAAAGGTTATTGACATATCATATACACAACTACGGTGTATGCAATGAATGAAAATCTTGGGTCACAGGTTCCTCAACAGCACATTACAAGACATCTATCAATATGTGTTTGTACCTCCACCATTAAACTGTCATATTCTGCACATTTCTTATACTATCTACATACATAAGAGTATAATTCATATGTATAATATCAGTTAAAATAAGTGCTTCAACATAGTTAACATTGCAGGAAAGCAATATATTAGATGTTAAGTACTTTGTCAGGCTTAATATTTATCTGTACATACCCCCAAAGTTTTTTTCTTATTTAAAAGAGGACCTTAATCTAAAGTATTATTTAATGTTTAAATAAAGGTTAATTCGTTTTTCTGTTTTGCACCTCCTCCTATTAATATCTTTGTACATCCTGCTCTAAACTGTTTTATTGTAGAGATCACTTACAGTATCTTCTTGATTTTTTATATTCTATATTTCTATCACAGACCTTCTACTTTCCCCCTATGAAAGTATGTACTCTTAATATTTTTTTAATCAAATATAACATAAAAACAATAATTCAATAACGTGCTTTAACCACTAGGCGGTGCACACAAGGTACACACAGCTATAATGACTTTGTATTATTAGTGTAGGACACTTATGTATGTACAACATCTGAAGATGTGTAGTTTTATTCATGTTTTCACATAATTTTATAGCATATTGCTATACAATTTCAGACTCAGTATTTACATTCTTATATTCAAAGAAAATCAAAGTCCTTTTATATCAGCTGTGCACCGTTATGGTGTAAATATAACCTATCTACGAATTAGATGAAATATAAAAGTCAGCCGAATTAAGGTTGATACTGCAAGGAGACGTATTGTGTGAAGAGAAATTGAAGATGTTGTTTAATTGTTGATATATTTATGATCCACGTTAAGTATTCAGTTTCGGCGGCATTTCTTCCAATTTTTCCAAAGGTCTTCTCATCAGGGCTCTATAAATAAAGAACTACAGCAGATCTGTAATGTAATGCAGCCGAACCGTGTATTACAATGCCGTTATGTGATGACTTTCAAAGAGAAAAGCAAGAACACTCGGAATTAAGTATTATTTTATTCTTTTAAAATGTTTTCCAGATTTCAGATCATATAAACATCAAATCCCAGCATGCATTCTGGCTAAAACATCCAATCAGCGAGCTTAAACCATTGCTGAGGATCTTGGGTAATCGCTCGAAATGCCTACGTCTGTTTCTGGTTATTTTTATTTTGAAATTCAGTTCCTGAAGGACGCCAACAAAGCCCGAGATTATGGAATTAAACCAATAAATAAAAGCAAGGATAATTGTGTGTTATTGGTGAGTAAATAACAGTGTGTTATTTTGAAAAGAATAACAAATTAGAAGGAAAAAAAGATTTAAAAATACAGATTTCAGTGTTCTGAGGCTCTGAGCCCCATTTATTTTCCTCACAGACGGAAACAAAAGTCCGAAATTATACGATTTAAAATAAAAGCAATAATTGTGGCTTGATATTGGGTAAGAACATGTTTTTATGAACCACACAGCTTCCGGTCCTCCACGACCCGACCGGAGAAAAAGACGTGCTGCAGGCACAAAACACATTACCAGTAGAAATACATTGCTTTTAAAATCGTGCTGTGCAACACGAAAAAAAGGGGGAAATCGTGTTGGTGAACACGAATCAATAGATTACAAATCTTGTTGGTGAACACGAAATGCCATGAGACTGGGTTGCCTATTGATACTCTCATGTCCGAGCAGGTGACACCAACAGCACCAGAGGCGTGGTGCGACTAGACAACTCTGTATTACACCTCAGACTTCATCAGAGTGGAAGGTCTGGATAATGATCTGATGCACGATGAGCAGCACCATGATTATCACTGACAGCGTGATGAAAAGAGTACTGTGATGGCAGAAGCTATGGAGAGAGAAGGAAAGACAGAGACAGAGAGGAAGAAGTGGATAGAGTTTGTAACAAGCGTATTGAATAGATTCGATAACAAAGTCTGGCATGGAACCATCTTCATCAATTAGAGTAAGTGAGAGAATGGTTGATCGAGAGAGATGTTTATGCGGTTAATACAAATATCTATTTCAGCCGAAATCATAATCAATACGCCCTTTTATAGAGCCGGTTTGCAAACAACGAGACGTTCTCCTGTGCTTGATAATGCGACCAAAATTATTACCCCCCGCCCCCCCCCCGTCTCCCTGCTCTTTTTTCGGTCTCTTTCCTCGTTTCCCCGTCTCATACACCCTCGCCGAGACAATATGTCATGCGATGGATATAATTGCAATAATGCAATTTGGTTTGGAGGCGGATTGAGAGAATAATTGGACTCAACCCCACCGAAGTGACAGGCTAATGATTTAGCATGGCCACTGGCTATTGTGAGAAGCGAGGGCTTTCAACGCTACTGAGCTAATTTCCTCTGATGATGGTCTTAGCGCGTTGTCTTTGTGTCGGCACAGAGGAGCGCATGGCCATGAGGCGGACAGCTAGATGATGTAACCCACCCACCCAATGCCAAACAAACACATGTCTCTTGTCTGAGTGAAGCCACCCACTGTTCTCATTTACTTCATGCACAAAATGGGCCTTATTTGAGGGAAAGATAAAGCAAATCCCAGAGAAAGACCAAGTCCAAAAACAGGCCTTATCTTTATTCACTTTCCCCAGACACATGAGCTCGATAGGAGACCAAAGAGGGTTGCCAAGAGGAGGGAAAGCATTAGCATAGCCATCATAGCTAATTGCGAAATCTTACAGTTAGGCAAGACCCCGACTTAAAATGACTGCAGCAATTTCAGCCAGTTGGATGTGAAGAAAACGTGTTTGAAGTAGAAATGATGATGCTGCTTTCATACATTACAATATGCCAAAGCAATGTGTGTGATGTATTGTGATAAAACAGGCAATATACAGTGAAAGCACCTCATGGTACAGCTGTTAGACTTTCTTCAAAGAGACATTCGAATTTGAATCGAGCGAGTACCCATCACTTTCACAACAATAACATGGAAGTGTTTCTTTTAGTGACCAGTGTTGAAGTGTCACATCTTGATTCTGCTTCTGTTTGATGAGACGAGAGTGAGACATTTTCTCCTACTTCTGCAAAGTACAGCTCAAGTGAAACAACCACAGATAAGCTTGTTTCCCAGTCTGCGGACATGATGTGAATGTGAAGTGTGCAAAGTCAAAAGAGGCTGTGAAACAGTGTGTGCTTCGTGTGGATCTACAAATGTGTGTATTGTGTGTCTGTGTGTGTTTGTTGGCAGACTTAGGCTTGAAACCAGGCTGGTGAATGTATTTATATCAGCTCGTTTTATGAGCCCTGCAGCTGGTGAGATGAAAGGGTAACCGCAACATAGGCAGTGTGTGTTTGTACATGTATGTTTCTGTATGTGGGAGCAGATTATTAATGACTTTTAAGTGGGGGAATCTCACACACTTTAATGAGTAGTTTTCTGACATTTTGTGCCAGAGGCAGACATAGTGAGATGTTTTGCTATGACAGTGTTCTTCTCTCTACCCTTTCAGTCACTCACTATCATGTTCTTCCTCTCTTTTGTCCTGTTTATATATTTTGTTTCTGATTTCTTTTTGTAGTGTAATTTCTCCATCATCCTTCCATAATTCTTTTATTTTTCACTCTTTTTAGCGGCCATCTGCTCCTTTGTTCCTCTCTGGCTATGTTGTTGTCATGCACTGGCATGTAGAACTGCCCCATGATTCCACAAAGAAACGCAATACAAAAGGAGAGCATAGAGAGAAGCTGAAGATGAATGGAGTCGGAGAGGAAAAACTATACCTGGCATCCAAAGAATCACCACTGCTGGGCGAGGTGAGGGCTAAAGGACGGAGGAAAGCATTTATAAAGGCGAGCACCAGGAAAGCCTTTCTCTCTCCTCACATGCTCTCTCCCTCTTAGCCAGAATCAATGCTCCAAAATCCCCCAAAGCCAGATCCTCTTACATCCTATCAATTATTCAACCTGCCTCTGTTGTACAACCACTCCTGTTTACAAGGACTGCCTGGCCAATTGTAAATGTTTGCGTGCCCGCTGAGCCCCCATCACCTCCCAACCACACACGTTGATCACACAGTGATTTAGCTCAACTCTGCCCCCCCCCAACACCACTCGCATCTGCACTGACGGGGCATCTGTCAGGCTGGCACAGAGGAGGCGGGTAGCCCTGAGCGCTGAGGGCGAGCAGGGTTCAGCGGGGGATGAGAGACGCCAGTCACCGCCTGTGGAGCTTGTCGGGCAGGCGGAAGTCCGGCTGAGGGCATGGCATCTGGCCGGCCAGTCCGGGCAGATGTGCAGCCACGCTCGGGGGGGCTCTGAAAATATGTGTCTGCAAATCAGAACCAGCACAAGAGCTAGTGGACAGAAACTGTGAGCGTCATTTCTCAATGCAAGCCTTAAAAATATATTAAGGGTATGTTTCCCCCATCCAATCAGTGACTGTCAATTATCAAATGGAAGTGTAATAGTTATGATGACATATATCCATAACTGCAATGGTGGTGTAATGCAATCTGTTATTGATGGTTTCTTTGGTCACTTTGATATAATTTTAGGCAAAGACTCTATTTGTTTTGCATGACAACAGCTAACATCTAATAACTACAGCTCCCTTGAACGTGTTCAATCATAACACCCTCATGTCATTGTTTCATCTTAATAACTATAATTGCTGCTGTCTTAAAGACTGCAGATAGCAGCTTTTTATATTTCGCACTAAGACATAGAAACCAGCCAGGACTGCTGAGATAAACTGCTTAGCCTCAGTTTAGGAAAATGCATCCCAGCATGTGAGAGTCATATTTTTACCAAATGTTGACCAGGGGCCTGCTACAGGGCAGGGAAACCACATCAGGTTATGGTAAAGCGATCAATCCGAACTAAACTGAGGCAAAAACTCTCAGATCCAGCCTTGGCCCTGAAAATCATCACATAGTGTTAAGCAAGTTAAGATCCAGTGCTGGTTGTATTTTGCAATAAGAAAAATTGTCATTTTGAAAGACGTTTTCTTTCTTGTTGGAATAGAAGCTAGAAGTTCCTGTCTTGTGTCAAAGTTGGTTTTCCACTTGAGTAGTTTCTCCCTTCCGTTAGAATTGTGTTAGCTGTAGCAACCCCCAAAAACTACAAGAGGCAGCAAATATAAGCATAACTGTCACAGCATAAAGAATTGCAGCATGTTTTATGATTTAAAAATGACAAGGCAGTCAAGTTTCTCTATCTAGTACAACATCATTTAGTTCAGAATGCGGACAAAAGAAACACAGGAACTTCTTTCAGCGTTGAGTGAAAGAAAAACGTACTGACCTTCAAATGAACTGCATTTAATGTGAGCAGAGCCTTACTTATAACTGGACAAAGCCATTTTCAATTAGCTCGTTCAACCATTATCACACAATTGTACACTGATACCCACTTGGAAAAACTTTCTAAAAATGCATCTTCCTCAAGGACACATAGACAGAGAAGACAAAGATCGAACCTTCAACCCTGTGATTTAAAGGCAGCCTATCTTTCTTGAGCCACTGTCTCTCCATAACAGAGGCCAGCTGGAAGGGAGGCTCAGGGGTTTGGCTCTCCCTCATACTACAAAAACCACAACATTGCACATCTTGTGAGGTCTCTGCTTGTAATGATTTTACATTTGCAGCAGCAGGCCACGGAGACAGTGGAACTAATGTTTTCTGTGTGTTTGGTCCTCCCTTCTTCTGTCTCATCACTTTCGCCGTACCTCACCTGACAGGGAAATGTATTAGGGCGTTGCGTCTCCACCCAATGTACCACACAGAAAGCATTTCTCGGGGAAACAAAACATTAATTTCTGTAAATAAGGAAGGAGTTGCACATTTGAATAATTAATTATGAATAATGCATGCGTACTTAGCTATTGTTGTCATTGGTGTAAACACTGAAACACTTACTAGAAGGCTATTTATGTACTTAGCATAAATGGGGGCTGTTTGTCTGATAGTTAAATTCAGATTTGTGTGTCATCTTCGTGTGGAGGCTGTTTGTTCTAAGATGTCAGGGAGCTTGCTACGCGGCTGACAAAAATGCAGCGTGACTGTAAAGTAAATGCAATTTCTTCAAATTAGAAACAGGCTCTAAATAGCAGTGTTACCATACCATATTCGCCAGCGAAGTGCCCGGGGCCACGCACAACACTGTGGTGTCTTTAGTCATATGTGCAGCAGTGCCAGCAAGCAACACTTTTCCCCTTGCAAGCACTGGAACCCATCACATTGTCATGTTCATATGTGTAATCTTATAGCTTCAGTGGGCACAATTGAATCTGTTACTTCTGGCGCACGTCTACACAAAATACCATGAATACAATAGGGATATTGTATGGAAATATATATTGCTGGGGACGGATAGCTGCTGTTGACATTATCAGTGCATTCAGCTCTTGAATTTTTTGCATGTTGTAGCATAAAGGCAGGGGAAATTACATTTACACACAGATATGAAATGCTTACATTGGCCATTTAAATCCCCCTTTTGCAAACACGACTACACCACACACAGATACATAATGAGTATAGGTCCTCGTAATGCAAATGGCACAATAGTGGCAGTTAATATGCATGTATGTAGCTCATGTGCTGTTCCAAACACACACACGTGCACACCGCTGGGCTCCTCTTTATCAGCGCTGCTCACATTGGCACCGACACATGCATTGCCAAGACTGCCAGGCCGCGGCCATGCTAATGCAACCCGTTAGTCTAACAAAAGCTCAGGTCAATGGAGCCTCCAGTGGCTAATTGCTTCAGAGAGATAAGTGAGTTTGACGACGCAGCAAGGAAGGGCTCAGCGAGAGGAAGCAGCGAGGGAGGAGATGTTAATGAGTCCCCCGCTCACTCCACCGTCAATATCGGCACGTCGCAGGCCTGCCGCAAAATGAATATTAAAGGCACTTTTGATTGTTTGCCGGGTTTTTTTGTTTGGTTTCATTGAATTTTAATGGGCTGCCTTGTGGTGTTTTTGTCACATATTCTATGCTGGGTAAGAGAGTGGAGTTAATGCAATTAATCCCCACATCACCACCTGACGGCTAACCAGCCAATAATTTCACGTGACCATGTTGCACTAATCCAACACACTGCACCAGAATACTGAGTGAAGAAGGCCACTGTGTACTCGATTGAGATGAGTGATGGTAAAAGTCCTCGATGCCATTATATGGGGTTTTAATCGTGTATTTTTGAGAGCTTTTGAGCGCAGATTTGAGTAATTATGTGTCACAGTTATTGCGCTAAATCGTTGTGATCTGTAGAAGGAAAGATTTTTGGCTTGAGTTGATTTGCTCTCTCTGAAGTGACAGTGACATGCCCATGCAGCTGCTGCGACCCGGCACTGTTAACACCGATCAGATCGTCTTCATTAGCTAATCTCCCTCTGACTTACATTATATCAATGTCAGTTTCAGACAGCAGGAGGTGGAGCCCGTTTCCTCTACAATGGCAGAACGCTCTCTTTTCCTCCAGCTGACTCAAGTTGTCACACATCTTCCCCCCTCTGACAGAGTCACTTCATCTGAAGATTACCACTGAACATGAATCCTGAACTCATATTTCCTGGATATGGCTGGAGGCTAATACAAATTGGACTTGACAAAAGATGATGCATAAGCAAAGACAATGATGTTTCATCCCTTTATTTCTTCCTCTCTAGGTACCCATTGTGTGAATTGCCGACGAGGATGGACTATTGGAGGCGTTTGGTTTGACGATTGCAAGTGGCCTCTCAGGAGCCACCCAGACTTCACGCATAAACAAAGACACTTAAAATACTCTTCACACGCTCCATCTCTCTCAAACAGTATACCTCTCTATTTTGGGTTTTTCTTTAAGGTATCAGCGTTCCTCTGTTTCCTTTCTCTCAGAAACTGCCAATCCTCTCTCATTAGCATCTTTTTCTGCAGTCATGTCCTCCATGCTGTTTATTTGCCTCTGTGGGTCCTGGCCTCTGGGGACCACCAGTTGATTACCCGTGGAGATGAAAGCAACCAGTCTCCATTTGGGAGGTTAAACCCCCACTGACACATTAAAGACACATCCACTTCGAGTTAAAAAAGCAAGGAGAATGTGTCTGTAAGCACAACTCATACAGTAAGTATATTTATGTCCTCATTTCTGAAGCCAGCTCGTAACAATAATGTTAAATGTGGATTTAGCGTTATTTGTTTGTTTTTTTTACAAAGAACGTATCTATAGACCCATGGATAGACTCTGATACCTGTTACATTTTCATGTTATGTAACAACAACTCATTAAAGGTGAATATGGTAATATCAAATCCCTCCAAGATACCTTGGGGCCTCTTAGCCGGTTCAGTTGTCTCCCTTCTCGTAAATTGGCAAAAAACGGCCGAGGAGTGTGTGTCTGTTGTGCTGCAGGGGTGGCCAGACTGTAGCAGCTGTAAATATATGTACGATGCACTTTGCAGATTCTCTTGTTAAATAGCGGTGACCCGAGACGAGCTGTGAATCTGTCTGAGGCGAGTAGGCTACTCTCCGTCCGAGGGTGGAGCTGCAGCGTCAAACCCCAGCCACCAGGGAGCAGCGCGGCGCAAATTGTCCTCAAATATTGATTCTGCTGCAGAGAGCCATATAGGGGAGGGGGGGAAAAGGCGCCAGACTCATCTACAGAACACCAAACTTCTGGAGTAAAGAGAAAGAGATGGAAAGAGAGAGGAAGAAAGGGGAGGGAGGAGGCAGAGAGAGGGAGGAAAGGAAACAGAGCCCTCTATGGTTTAAGGCTGCACAACTCCGGAGACATCTTGCCTTTCTCTGCTGATTCCTATTATCCCTTATTAGTAGAGGTGTGGGTGGATGGGAGGTTTGTGAAAGTTAGTGTCTATGTAGGTGTGTTTACAGCAGAACGTCATCCTCTAAATGGACTGTTGTTGTTGCTGAGACACTGCTCAAGGAAACAGGCCATTGTGGTGTGACTGGCCTAACTGCAGTGCTGCACCGTAGGCCTACAAATATTCCGTGTCAGTGGTCCCGGGAGGAGCCAGTGCTATCCAGGCCTCTCAGTAATGAGAGAGTGGAGCTGCCTGGTACTAGCCCTGCTGTCCCCCCGCTCCCTCTGGCTCTGAGCTCAGCACTGGAGCTCCCACAGATTTATCATAGCTCACAAAGCAGCATGTTTGAAAGCAGAGGCTCTCACTCACCGAGGAGAAGCCCCCCGACGGGCTAACCCCTGGGCACACTGACCCTATAACACATTCACATATCAGAGAGGCAGTTCAAGAATGACTTGCAATTCGATGTGTGTCTACGAGAGAAAAATTGATTTTGGAAAGTGCAAAAGGAAGCCCATTGTTTCCAACAGATAAAATGATACAAATATTTTAACTGGGCCATCTAATATATGATATGTGGCAGAAAGGAAAGCGATGGGCAAAAGGGAGAAAGATTCAAAGACAGGCGTGTGTGAGAGAGAGAATGGACAGAGATAATTGAGAGAGGGTGTTGTTAAGGGCGCTATGCTATTGTACTCAGTGCAGTAATGATCCAGCCCTGTGGAGGAAAAAAAACATGTTTGCAAACGGTTGAACCGCCATTATCGACTGCAATTATTTCAGTATATCTCACTGAAGCATTGATGTGGAGGGAGGTTCAGGTCCAATCAATGGGCAATGTGCACACAAAAACATAAAATAAAGATAGTTTAAAAAGACCCCTATTCATACCTTTGTTGTGTATTTAAGAACCTGCACTTTTGGGGAGAGAAAGAAAGCACTCCTAACAAAGAGAAATAACAACATATAGACAACTCGTCCTTCTTGTTTCAACATTTTATGGGCCTCCTTTTTAACAGTTAACATAAGAGATGTCACAGACTGAATATAATAGATCAAAGATATATAACTTTGAAGGCGGAGCTTGGAAATGCTTCTGGGCAAAAGTGAGTCGGATGAATCACGCTTTCCTAGTTCATATTGTACCAAGCTGCATGTAAATGAGGCTCCATAGTCGCAGCCATTTTTAACCAATAACTACTCAGGAATAATGGGGCAAGATATATACTTTATATTTATCTACTTCAACTGTCGGACATTTTACAAAATGCTCACCTTCAATTTCATGTGACATCCACAGCAAAAGATGGGAGATATCTAGAAAAAGAAAAAACATTCCCAAATGGTTTTCAACTAGTGCAAATATCTTACATGAATTTTTAATATGTTGTTATGATCCTACACTGCAATTCCTAATTAGAACTGCAAAATGACTCCCGCAAAACAGTCTTTATGGTAGTCACTTGACCCACAAGAGCAATTTGATGCTAATCTGCTATTTGCTAGTTATGAGCTGCTATCTCTCTAATTTCTCCCAAATCATCTCCACTGTCTAAAATACATTAGCAACACATCTGGAGCGTATCCAGCAGCACTCAAAGCACAGCTTTCACTTCTCATGTCTCACTCACCCATAAATGCTTTGTTGAAATATATACTTTGAAATGCTTTATCGCCCTTTTTTTTATCAGTCCACATTTTGTCCATTACTGGAAAATAAGAGTCCATTTGTGTCCAGATTTACCCTGGGTCTCCATGATTGTAGTCCATCGGTCTCGACAAGCAGCGTACTGCTGTGTGTAGCTCCATGTGTACATTGTTTGTGATGAGTACATTTTATCCCATTGTTATGTGATGGATGGTCTGACGGTTGTCCTTTCCTTGATATGTTCCCCATCGTACAGTAAATGTGTGTGAGTCATCCATCCTTTCCACATGGAGAGTTTCAGGTTTCCTCGTGGCTCTGCGGCTCTCTTGCTATCGTGTGACCTAAAAAAAAAAACAATACCGCAGATAAGAGAGGAGTATCAGTGTCAGTGAGACATGTAATTACACAGAGTGACTTCGTCCTTCCTGAATGAATGTTTCCTTTAGGAAGAGTCAATCAGAGGTCAGGAGAATATTCAACATAAAACTATTTTCCTCTCCATTTTTTGTCTCTGTATCATTTTCATTCAATTTAAATTGTTTGTTTGCAGTCTGGCCGGCTGACTGATTGCCAGGAGTAACGGTGTTGCAACAGAAGCTGGATGTCTCCGAGCTGTAATGGTCTGTTTACACTTAGTCTAGAAGGCGTATAATTGAAGATGTACAGAGCTTGTTTACCGTCAACAAACCTCACCCAGTGTGAATTCATAATAAAGACACATGCATATATGTTGAGAAATACAGTCCTGATAATATTGTGAATGTTTTTTCCATTGAGCCAAAAATACGAAGCTTTCTTTTTCTTTAACAGTGCTCTGGTTTCTCAGTCAGGCAATCTATGCATGGTTCCATAGCACACCTACGCTGTGTGGGAGTGAAAGAGATGAACGGACACAGATCATCACGGTGAATAGGATGCTGGGATGGTAAAAGGAGGTCATGGGTACAAAAGAGAGAATCAGGATAAAGGAGACAGACATAGAGGGAGCAGGAGAGCAGGGCCATGCAGTTGCCAGGCAATCGATGGCTCATTGCAAACATCTTCAGTGACATCTGCCATCAAGTCTCCAAGTAACTGCTCCCCGGTCCCAAAGCACCTTGCAAATGCACAATTATTGTCCACCGACGTAGTCCGCCATCGGCTCCTTTTTTTTCTCGTAGCTGATCGGCTAGTCAGAGAGAGTGGGTGAGACAAAACAGAAAGAAAGGGTATAAGAAGAAGAAAGAAAAAAAAGATGGAGGAGAAGAAGAAGAAGAAGACATGATGCAACAGAATGGGGATAATTGCACCTGCGGGTCCCAGAGTTGGTGTTAGACCCAGGGTCATTAATTGCAGTGCCTGTGATGGAGCCTCTGTTCCTCAGTCTACCCCACTCACCAATTTAATTATGACTCTTAATTGTTAGGCCCCTGTGGAAGGACCCCGCCATAATGCATCCTAATGAATGCGACAGATGTTGTGCTGTTATACCATCTCTCGAGTAATTACTCTTATGGCGTTTGCGATGCTTCCTCCTGAATTGTTTCTTTTTTTTATACTTCACCTGTAAATAAACTGCACCTGTTCCATCCCACAACAGAGCACTCTGGCACGCGCATACACACACACACACACACACACACACACACACACACACACACACACACATACACACACATACACACACACACACACACACGGGTCGTCAGTCCCGCAAATTAACTTTCACACATCAACAGCTTACAAGGGGCCATGAAGGACTCTCATTTAAATCAATTTATCTCGTCTGAATAGCGTCAGTTTACATGGCATCACATGGCCGTCTGTGGTGCAGAGGGTACAGGGGTCCTGTGTTTCCTCCATTAGCTTTTTGTCACCCCCGCCCAAGGAGATACAGTTACAGCAGATTAACTAAAACGTCTCTATGGGGAGAACTTGCTCTGATTAGCTCTGCATCGGTTTCATTGTAATTTGTTGTTTATGTTTGAAATTAGTTTTAGAAGTGGATGACAATCATTTGTGGACATGTTGAAGATGGAAACAACCTTCCTTTATGAGATTATCTTTAAATGACTTTGTATGCACCTCTGAGCTTTCCCTTTTCAAATGCATTCATTTTTAATATGGCGATGCGAGGCATCCAGTCGAAAGTTTGTTTACCGTCCTTATTGACGCACCATGTTTCAAAGGAAAGAAAAAATCAATTAAATTAAAGATGAAGGTCAGTTTGAGCAACATCAAATATTAGTGACGTTAAAGGGAGTGTTTTATAAAACTCATATTAACATTAAGTCAACTTTAGGGATGGAGGGAAAATGTATCAAGCGACGACAACAACTTTAAAGGTAGTAAGCAGAAGTACCAATGGTGACAGTTCAAATGACGAGCTGTGAGGCAAGTCAAGTTTATTTATATAGGTAGTTCATAAGTGTTCATGGTTAGAATATGTAATGTAATGTGGTTGTAGTGAGCTAAAAGTACTATCAAACAATTGGATTCAAGTCATACAGAAAGACTTTAAATATCTAAAATATTGGTTAAAGAAATCGAAATATAAGTAGCTAAAGGTAGGCTAAAGTAATTGATACAAGGTGAACCAATTTAGCAAAGAGTATTGGCCAAATGTTTGAAGTATTTAGCTTAAAGTGGGTTACAGTAGTTGATTATTGGTTGATAGCGGTAGCTTAGAGTAGGCTCAAGTTAGTTGAAAAACAGTTGAAAGAAACTAGCTCAGATTATTGAAAGAAATTGCTGAAATAGCTAGCTAAGATTTGGCAGCATGAACATGAACATTAACTGATAAACTATTCAAATATTTGTGAAAAAGTAACTGTTAATATACATTTTAACAGTTTGCTTGAAGTTATGAAATACCTAGTTTCCTTATAGTTTTAGTAGTAGTATTTCATGACCAAACAAACCTAAATATTCACCTTTAAATTGTAAGGAATGACTTAACATTATCCATTGATATATGATGAATGATCATCTATGAAGGGGAATATGAATACATCTGACAGTGCTTTGGGGTACCTTTAGATCAACTTGGTTAATAACCCCTGACTTAAACAAATGGAGGTAAAGCAAGAAGGCCCAAACTTACAAATGCATACAAAATACAAACAAACACAGGTGTTTGTCTCACCTTAGTGGTTTTGACTTTGTTGCCGGTGCTGCAGGACCAGCCGGTCAGGTCAGGCAGGACTTTACACTCCTCTCCGTCCATACAGGGGTGCATCTGGCACCACCACTTCTGGGCCACAATGGAGGCTAGAGCCAGAAAAGAAAGAGAGCCAGTGAGGATGAACAGCTCTGGATTAATGGCAAAAGATTCAAGATTCAAAGGTTTTATATGCACAAGGCTACAGTGTAGAAATGGCAATGGAAATCTTATGACCTGAGCTCCTCCAACTATCCAACATATATAATACGAAAATACAATAAGGCAATAATAGGGTGGCATTTGCAACAAAAACACACTAACCATTACCTCCACAATAACTCAAACATACTGTACTGTAATAGACCTAATACCCACATTGTTATAGCTCAAAATAACGGCGCCCTCAGCGTAGTTTCACGATGGAAATGCCATGAGCGCTGTCCATGGAGCTGATCCTGCAGCTGGGACTTCACTGGGATCTGCTCCATGGGCAGCACCTGTGACACATACTGTCGTAATGTTTGAACCACCAGTCTCTCTGAGCAGTTGTGTGTTTTTTCATCTATAATATGATTACTGTGAAAAGCTTAAATGTGTAGCTGTTACCTTTTTTTTTCATTTTAATCAGATTAATGTAATCCCTCAACATGGGATTTTAAGGCCTGTGAAAGGGGTAAATCTGGCAGACGCAGGGGAAAGAATGAAAAAACATATATGAGGAAATATGAGATAAGATGTTTCCGTCGTAGCTAGGAAGCAATGACTAATACAAGTCCTTCGACTATACTGGATACAGCCGGAAAGATGTGCTGTACTTGTGCTGATATTGAAGATTGAGAGATTCATTTGTTCGTTTTTGCAGATGTATGAGGGACTTTTTATCATTTAAATGAAATTACAGCTTTTATTACCTAGCTTCCGTTTTGTTTCTCGTATAATCAGCTAAACGCAAAGCACATTTAGACAATTAGCCAATGAGTATTATTCCAATTGCATAATACAGAGAGTAAGAACGGGATTAGGATGAAGCAATGCTATCAAATAAAACAGTCTTCTCTGGAGTATTTGAGACAAGAGTTGCTCATTTCTACTTACTGTTTAACTTTTACAGACTTAAAACTCCTTTCTGAAACTTAGCTCTCATACACTGTTCAATTGAAGATAAGAAAAGGCTCCTCTCTTCTTCTGATGATTTGCTGTACATCTGTGAGCAAAAAGTTGAATTGAACAGTTTCCGAACTTGGCCTGATATAGTTAATCCCGTGTTGAATCCCAAAGTTTTCTCGTGTTCAAGCAGCTGACACTCAAATCTTCCGGATCATCTGACCCAGTGTCTAGACAGGAGACAGCCTGACAGCTGAGAATAACTCAATTGCCTCTCTCCTAACTCAGCATCCAGCCATGCGCTTTTCTCAAGTGTGGACGCAGGGACGGATAAAAGGAGTGCACCCCATATGTCCATTTACTTCATCAAACTAGTGGATTGATGTCGTTTACAAAGTTATTTTGATCTCTAGTGACTATTGTTTCCAACTATGGAAGGAGATGAGATGGTTTTGGCAGGAAAATGTGCTTTCATCTGCATAATGAAAAAGAACATGGGCAGATCCTCTCAAGCATCACGTCGGAAGAAAACACTGTGAGGCATCAGGGAGAAGGAAGGAGACAAAGCACTATAATATGTGTTCACCGAAAATATATCTGCGTAGTGTTGATATGAGCAGCGAGGGGAAGTGAGAGAGGCAGAGAATGAAGGGTGGGGAGGATCGGCGCTGTTTGACGATGACTATCAGCGAGTCCAACAGGGAAAGGAACAGATTAAACTATTAGAACAGAGAGAAGGTGAGTAACAATTGGAAGCAGAGTGGAAAATAAGCAGCAACAACGGAGAAAAGGAAGACAAGCAGCGAAGAAAATGGAAGCCAAATTACCAAGTCAACACAAAAAAAAAATCTCAGCTATCATGGGGCGTAGTGTAGAACACGCTGTTATGATGCATGAGCTCAGTGGCAGTAAGCGGTTATAAAAACCAATGGCTGTGTAATGCTCGTTAATGTGGCCATTATGGTGTCGACGACGGTGCTTTGCACGGCAATAGTGTTATTTAGAGCTAATGGCCATGGCCTCTAAGTGCTATTATGGAGTTAGCGTTCCCTGCAGCTTATCTCATGCTGCACTGGGAGGGAGGGCGGGGCGAAGTGACACAGAAGTGACACAGAAGCACCTGTCTGTCATGTCAGGAAATGTACAGGAGCCGCTACGAGGCTTGTGGTGTCATGGATAGTTCAGATGTTAGACAGCGCTCACACAGACGGGTCTCAACAGGTCAATGATAAAGAGATTACAGAGGTACTTAGTGTGCAGTATTTCATTCTGAGATCTTCACCTCTTTTCTCTGACGCCCTACAGAGTATCTGTGTAGACTGATACTTCCCTACAAGTTAAAGTCCTGCATTCAAAACCTCACCTACAGGAGACATGTCATGCTCATTTTGAGTTCACACTTGCATTTTGGGTTTCTATTAACACAGATTTTCTCATAATGTCTGTCTAAATATACCTGTTTTTAGCCTTTTTCTGAAACGCCCAGTTTTAAAGAGTCTGCCCATTTTGGTCACTTGTTGAGAGACAGCAAGCGCATTTCGTGGCATCTGCGGGCAGTGGCAAGTACTTCCGGCATCTGCCACGGAGGCCGCTACTCCGTGGTATCTGTGGCAAGTATATGCCACAGATGTGGTATCTGTGGCAAGTATATGCCACAGATGCCACAACTTGCCATGGCAAGTATATGCCACAACTTATATATGCCACAACTTGCCGTGGCAAGTAAATGCCACAAGTTAAGAGTTAAGAGAAGGTTTACGGTAGCTGCCACTCGCCTTCCGTGGCAAATGCTGATATTTAAACCCGTATTTATCGCGTAAAATGTCGCTGTTTTGGCATGACTTTATCGGACTGATCTGTACACAAGACTGATGATCTGTTACTGATGGTCCGATCATATTTTTCAAAAAGATTAAACATTATGTTCTATAGATTTTACTTGGAGAACGTGGTTTGTTAAAATAAATAAACGTGCTATTTTTATGATAATACTCAAGATATATTATTAGTAAGTTGACATAAAGATCTAACATTGTTGACCAGAGGTGGGAAATAGGCTAACTTGTATACTCAAGTACTGTACTTGTGATTTAGAAATAGCCTACTTGTACTTTAGTTGAGTATGTAAATGGTATGTTACGTAGTAGGCTACTTACCCCACTACAATTCAGAGGTAAATTGTGTAATTGTAGCCTACTCCCCTACATTTATTTAATACGCTACCTTTAGTTACTTACTACAGATTCTGATTAATGATGATACATATAATCAAGTCTTAAATCAGACTTTATAGTTACTCCTGGAGTAAATTCACAAGATGCCCTACTACAGTATACAAAGTCATTAAAACTAGCTGCACCTTTACCAGCTTTGAGAACACTTTCATGATCAATCATTATAATGAAAACATGTCATATGCACTTTAAGTATATTGTTATGCTAATCATTTTGCGCTTTTACTTGAGTAACATTTTAATGCATGACTTTTACTTGTAACAGAGTATTCCAACATTTAGGTTGGCTACTTCTACTTTTACTTCACACTAGAACCGCCAGGGGTCGCTGTATAGCCTACCTAAAACCACCAACGTGTCAAATGAACGAATGCATTGATTTTCAAGGTACAATATTATTTTATTTATCATACTAGAACACAATGAGTGTTGCCACTACTCGCCGTGGCATGTGCCTTGGCATTTGTGGCATCTCCCACAGAGGCCACTACTCTGGCATCTGTGGCAAGTATATGCCACAGATGCCACAACTTGCCACGGCAAGTATATGCCACAACCTGCCGTGGCAAGTAAATGCCACAGATGCCACAACTTGCCGTGGCAAGCATATACCACAACTTGTCGTGGCAAGTATGCCACAACTTGCCGTGGCATTTGCGCATGCTGAACGGGAGTTGCCACAAGATGCCAGAGTTAAGAGAAGTTTTACAGTAGCTGCCACTCGCCTTCCGTGGCAAATGCTGATATTTAAACTCGTATTTATCGAGTAAAATGTCGCTGTTTAGGCATGACTTTATCGGACTGATCTGTACACAGGACTGATGTGCGATCTCTATTTAGAGAAAGATAAGATAATAAATTATCATTTATATTCAATTTTACTTGGAATAGCCTACGTGGTTTGCTCAAATAAACAAACGTGCTATATCTATGATAGTAGGCTAAACATAGGCCTATATTGTAATAAAAAAAGAAATATTGGCAAGTGAGCGTTGCAACGCAAGCCCTTGGCAATTGTCGCTTCTTGAGGGGAGTTTCCACTGCTTGCTACGATAACCAGGTGTATTCTTACTAGTAAAGACAAATAATTAAAAAATAAATATCTGTATTTGTTATGCCCCTAATATGGGGAAAATATAAGACAAAGGAAACAGAGACGATGTTAGCTTGCTTCAAGTCTTATGTATTATGCACCCGTGGCAAGCAACACGCGCCCTCTGCTGGACAGACCCGGAAGGTCATCAACCATGAATTATATCTATTACACACTCCCCTTCAAAACAGATGTCGTCCCGACATTCTAATCCACAATATTATGCCTACATGTCAGCAACATCTATAACATTTATTAAACACATACCACGCTCACTGTTCAGTCTGGCAAAAGTGCACACACTCAATTTACACATTTAAGCCCTTGGCTTAGTAGAAAGTCCATCATTGTATGACAAACATATGTTCACAAGCTCTCCGTTTGTTTTTGTTTTTTACAGTCCCTGAATGTATGTTGTGTGTGTGAGTGCTCTACTTCTTGCTGCATATGTGACCAGAAGAAACGGTCTCGAATATGCATTATTTCAGGCTAAACATGTTTAGTACATTTACCTATAAAGTGCAATGTTACAGTCTGGAACTCTTTTCATACATTTGTTTTTGACCTCCTTTGTCACACATAGTTTCAACATAGTCCGTTGCTACCTTGTTAACAGTTCTGCCTGTGCAGCATGTCCAAGTGAACTACACTCCTTGAAAACAGGTGAGTGAGATATCATTGACTGTAACAGTGTCATGTAATGATATATTGTGTGAAAACACAGCCCATAAATGTATCTCATGTCAACAATCACTTTGAATGTGACCTCTGCCGTCCATTTTCCTTTTTATGTGTTCTTTGAGTGTAATGTATGTGCATTTACTCAGTTCAATGGTGTGCAATGTCACTACCCTCATATCCATAGTACTGCTGAAAGTGGTATGGCGGTACAGTGTGTGTCCATGGCACCTTTAAGTTTGTATGCAGAGGTGGTGCTTTTATGTTGTAGCAGGCTGGTGAGCCAAGCCTATCATATGTGAAGACCTTTGGTCGTCTGCATTGTCGTCGATGCCCTTGAAGCTCCTTACTACTGGGGTCACTTTGAGCAGGTGATGGGACAGCATTCTCCACAGGTAGATCCTCAACGTAGCTGTCATTCTCCACAGGTAGATCCTCAATGCAGCTGTTTTCAACGTAGCTGTCATTCTCCACAGGTAGATCCTCAACATAGCTGTCCTCAACGTAGCTGTCCTCCCCCTCCGGCAAGTACCCAACTTCGTGTGCCATTTCTTGTTCTTTCTCTGGCTCAGCTGACAGGTTTTCCTCAGAGTGTATGCATTCAAGCTCCACAGGTGTACTAGTAGTACTAGCAGGATTCACTGTCTCAGGTGGGCATGGATTTGATTGCTGCTTAAGTGGTGCTAGATAATACTCATCATCCTCTTCCTCCTCCCCTGTTTGCTCCGCTTCCTCATTTCTCTCCACACTCTTTCTCTTTGCACGTGGCTGTACTTGAGTTTCCAGCGGCAGGTTGTCACATGGGAGGAGAAGATTACGATGTAAAACCCTTGATCTCCCTGTCCCTCTCTCAGGTCTGAGTTCATAAACAGGGATATCTTGACTCACTTGACGCACAACTGTGTGAATAGCATCTTCCCAGTGATTTCTCAGTTTGCCAGGACCACCGCGAGGTGTCATGTTCCTGATTAATACACGATCACCAGGCTGTAATACTGAGCTTCTCACCTTACTGCCATAATGTGTCTTGCTTCTCATAGCAGCTTTGTGAGCATTTTCTCTTGTGATCTCGTATGCCTCCTCCATGCCCTGCCTCCACTTTTCCATGTAACGATGATGATTACTGTCCCCTTGCTCCACGGTCAAGTCGAACAGCATATCAACTGGCAACCGTGGAGAGCGTCCGTACAACAGGTTGAAGGGTGAGAAACCTGTTACATCACTACGAGTACAGTTGTAGGAGTAAATCAGTTTATTTAGTGAGTCTTTCCAGTTAGTCTTTTGTCTCTCTGTGAGGGTCTTTAACATCTGGAGTAATGTTCGGTTAAACCGCTCGACCTGTCCGTTTCCTTGTGGGTGGTAGGGAGTGGTTCTCGACCCAGCAACTCCACAGTACTTTTTCAATTGTGTGAACAATTGGTTTTCAAATTCACCACCCTGATCATGGTGTATTCTTGTCGGAAAGCCGAATCTCAGCACATAGTCGTTAAAGATTTTTTCTGCAACTGTTTTTCCTGATTTGGAAGTCGTGGCGTAGGCCTGGGCAAAACGTGTAAAGTGGTCAACAATTACAAGAATATATTCATAACCACCCTTACATTTGTCAAGGTGCAAGAAATCAATTGAGACAAGCTCAAACGGTTGAGTGGTGACAATGTTCGTCAGTGGCGCTCTTGTCTGACGGCTTGGTTTCTTGTGCTTGAGGCACACACATCTCCTCATGACATAATCTTCGATTTCTCGTTGCATGTAGGGCCAGTAAAACCGGTCCCGTACCAAAGATGTAGTCCTGTCTGCACCTTGATGGCCCATTTCATCATGGAGCTCCTTTAATACTGTACTTTTGTGCTTTTCTGGAAGCACAAGCTGTGTTCTGTTTGAAGTTCTCCTGTACAACACTCCACTCTCATTCATCTCCAACTTGTCCCACTCTCTTAGCAGACATAAGATTTGTGAACTGAGTTGTTTGAGTTCTGAGCCTGATGGCTTCTTTTCTGCCAGCTTGTACTGAATCACTGCTCCAACATTGGGATCATTTCTTTGGTCATGTTTGATCTGTCCTATTGTCAATGGAATGATGGATGCGTCTACAGTTAATGCTGCACAACTTAATGAGACACCCATGGACCATGACACACTGGATTCATCCTGGTTCTCCACTGCTTGTGTAGCTGCTCCAATCACATCATATGACATTTCCTCTGTACACTCATCCATGAATACTTCCACGTCCAAAGGCATTCTGGACAGACTGTCAGCATCAATGTTTTCCTTACCAGGACGGTATTTAATTATGAAATGGAAGTCTGCCAGTTCTGCTACCCATCGACAACCTGTTGCATTCAGTTTGGCAGTGGACAGTACATATGTAAGTGGGTTATTGTCACTGTAGACGGTGAAGAATGGTGCATAGTATAGGTAATCACGGAATTTTTCTGTGATTGCCCATTTGAGGGCAAGAAACTCTAATTTGCCTGAGTGTAGATTGTAATTTTTCTCTGCTGTTGTTAAAGTACGTGAACCATAAGCAATCACACGAAGCTTTCCATTTTGCTTTTGGTACAATACTGCCCCCAATCCCTGGTTGGAAGCATCGGTATGGAGGACAAATGGCTGTGAAAACTCTGGGAAACCTAGAACAGGAGGCTGCGAGAGACAGTCTATCAACTGTTCCAATATTAACTGATGCATGTCAGTCCATTTGATGGGTGTGTTGGATGAAACTCCTCTACTGTTTCTTTTTGTTTTCGTTTTTTTCAGCATTTCAGTTTCTGTAGGTGCTTTAAGCAGGTCATACAAGGGACAGGCAATACGTGAAAAATCTTTGATATACTGCCTGTAATAACTTAATAGTCCCATTATTGCTCTTAACTCACCGATAGTTCCTGGGTGTTTGTTTTTCAGGGCCGTTACTGCAGCAGTATCGGCAGGGTCCACTCTATTTCCCTCAGCAGACACAATTCTTCCAAGGTAACGTACTTGTGTTTTAAACAGGTCACACTTTCTGGGCTTTAGTTTTATCCCATGCTCCCTCAGCCGTTGCAGCACCCTTCTGACAGCATTGATATGATCCTCAAATGTCCTGCTAAACACAAGAACATCATCAAGATATGGCACACATATTTCATCCCTTAAGCCCTCCAAGCACTCTTCCATGCAGCGCTGGAATGCTGCAGGGGCATTCATGAGTCCAAACGGGATTCGTACCCACTCATAAAGGCCCCAGGGGGTCACAAAGGCTGTTAGGTGTCTACTGTCTTTGGCCATGAAACCCTGGTGGTATGCCTTACCCTGGTCCAGCAGTGAAAAGAGTGTGTTTCCTCCCAGGTTATCCATAATGTCCTGTACTCTGGGGATGGGATGGCGATCTGAGTGGGTTTTCCTGTTGAGCTCCCTGTAGTCAATACATAAACGTAGAGTTCCGTCCTTTTTTCTTACGCAGACGATTGGAGAGGAGTAGGAAGACATGGACTTTTCAACCCACCCTTGTGCTATCAAGTCCAGTAAGTAATCTTTCATCTCCTTGTATAAGGGTTTTGGAACAGAGCGGTAGGCTCTTGACACTGGCTCAGCATCTTGTAGTGAAATCTTCATTTGCAAGTTTTCCACACAGCCTATGTCGTCATCAGACTTGGAAAATGAGTCTGATTCTTCTCTTAGCATCTGACTGACTATTTGTCTCTGGTGTTCATCAAGGTGAGTCAAATCCACAGGAGGATCCCACTGCTCATGCACAGGGGGGCTTTCACTGGAGATCTGGGCGTTGACATGGTGGATTGATGCAGCAGGTTTTTGGTCTGTTTTAAATATGTTTGCAGGATATACTGATCTGACTGACTGTACAGTTCCAATAATAGTTCTTGCTGCCATCGTAATGTCATGATTTGTTGTGTTTTGCACACTAACAATAATTCTTGGGACTGTATCTGCCTTCACGGACACAAGAGTATCACAAAACTCTAATCCTTCAGGCCATTGTGGGTTCTCATTTTGCTCAAAAACCAGAGTTTTATCCTCTTTGAAAAATGGAGCCTGTACTCGACACTCGAGTTGAATGGAGTTACGTTTAGGCACACTAACTCTCTCATTTGCTGTTCTTACGTTATAGTCACATGTCTGTCCTACACTCACAGCATTAATAAAGGCTTTTGCTTTGTTTTTTCGAAGATGAGGAAAGGCCATTTTTACTGCCTGTACAAGCTTCTCTTTATCCCCATGTCTTTTCTGGCCTGGCTGACTGGCTATCACAAGGTGCTCAATGACATTAAAGCCAATAATGGGACACTGCTGTTGGTTACCTTTTAGCACTAGCATGGGTATTAGCAACTCGGTATCACTTGCAGTAAGTTTAAAGGACACTTCAAGCCAACCAACATATGGCATTTCTGTACCATTGGCCGCTTCAATTTGTAAAGAGTCTATAGGGTAAATTAGCTCTGCTACATCTCTTAGCGGTACATCAGTTAGATGGCTTTCTTTCCATACCTCATCTATAGCACAAATTTGTGAGCCTGTATCCCAGAGGGCCTGAGTTTTCTGTTCGTGTAGGAAACACCTGATGAGGCACTTTTTCCCTACTAACTCTCTCACAGTAGCTGTTTTTTCTTTTGCAATATTTTGTTTGTGCTTGGATTTGTCATGTGACTGTGTCGCTTTCTTAATACCTGAACATGTGTATGTCTTACAATGCCTTTTGTGTGCAGGCCAATGGTTCTCCTGACATTCTTTAGAACAATACAGTGTAATTTTGCAAGTTGAACAGTATTGTAGTTCCCTACTCTTTTTCTCTTCATTGCAATTTGCACAAGATTGGGACTTATCTGTGTGGCCGGTTGCTGCATGTCCCATGGGAGCAACCCCTCTTAGTTTAAAGGGCTCCGCCTAGTGGGTCCCTCTACCCTCTGTGCCTTACAACCTGCTCTGAAATGTTCACTGCTTCCACACCTAAAGCAATGCTGACAGTACTCTTCGCCTGCATGAGTACAGGAAACACACCTAGGTCGGGGGCGTGGTGCTGGGTAGTATCGCTGCGGTGCATACCCTTGTTGAAACTGAGCCGTTTCTCTTACTCGTGCCGGGTGGAATGCCGGTCGGTACTCCTGCACTGCTGCTGGTGGCTGCTGGTGGTACACGCTGTTGGCATTGAATTCAGCCCTATAGGGAGAGGGTTGTTGGGGTGAAAACACAGGATAAGGGGCGGAAATATTAGCTGGTTCTCTGCTTGGTGAGGGATGCTGTGGGGGTGCAGATGTGGCCGTTTGGATCGTTTCTCTGATTTGGGAGACCTCAGCTCTCAGGGCTTGCAACAGCACCATGTCAGAGCGCATTGCTTTGATTTCTGACAGCAGATCAGTGGGCAGAGTAACTGTGTTTTGCTGGCTGGTGCTTTTCATTTCCACCGGAACTTCAGTGGACTTGACTGTATTCACATTTGTTACTCGTGATGGGGCAGCAAGTTTCTTTTTATCCTGTCTCTCTTTTTCATTGGTGTACGCAATGTTCACTTTCTCCAGCAGCAGCTCATCCGAAGTACTTATCTGCATGAGGAGAGGCTGCAGGTCACTTTTAATATTGTCATTCTGTAGACCAGTCAGGACAGTATGCATGAAGAGACTCTGGACTAGTGCTGGGTCATATTTTAGGTTTGACTCGGCTTCTTGAGAAGCAAACAGGATTTTCTGTCTCATGTCCATAGTTCTAATCAGGAAGTTTTGAGGCGTTTCTTTACTACTCTGAACCTCAGAGGTGAGTTGTTTGTATAACTCTGTGGCACCTTTCTCCTGGTAATGAGACCTGAGAATTCGGCGAAGGGCAGGCAGTGTAAGGTTTTCCTTCCCTTCAAGGTAACTCCGTAACTGCAGGCCTGGTGTGATGGCACGGATTACAGCATCAATGATCTCTGACTCTGGGTAGCCCTTACTAAAGCCATTTTCAATTTGTCTGGCCAGACTAGAAAATGTGAGCCTATCCTTTTGTCCTGGCTCGCCTATTTGGCCTGCGATCTTAAGATCTTTGCGCCACATAGAACTACTGGGGAGTACTTGGGCCAGATTTCTTTCTGGGGGGCTGAACCCGGCAGGGTGGTTCATGCTTGTGTTCATTAGGTCATGCATTGCATTTTCTTTTTCTTGTAATGACAACCTTAGTGCCTCTACCTCCTTCTGGAGATCTTCCCTTTTGACACTGTCATGTACATTTGTTGTAATTTTGGCTTTGTCTATGATATCCTGCACATTAAGAAGTTCGGACATGCCTTCATCCTCTAGCTCGGCCATTTCTTCACGTTCATTATGCTCTGTGACATGAGAAATTAATTGACTGCGAGATTTACCAGTCACATGCACATTATCCGGTCCTGAAATCTCCAGTTCATTGCACACTTTAATCAGTTGTTCTACAGTCAGTGTATACAATGCACCTGTAATGTCCAGCTGCAGCTTCTCCAATTCAGCCTCCATTGTATCAGAGAAGTGGGCAGAAATAGCAAATGAGGGTTTATCTTACTTAATTAGGTTTTTTTGCTGCTCCCTAGTGGTGACTTTTCACACTTCAGGATGCAGGTTACCAACGTTGTCTGAAAACGACCTCGACTGCCTTTCCAAGCTCCTTTCTCCGATGACTGGGTTGTTTAAGGGGATGATTGATCAGAGGATTCCACTAACAACTCAGGGATGGTCCTCAAATCAAATCTCCCAGCAGCGCCTCCAAATGTTATGCCCCTAATATGGGGAAAATATAAGACAAAGGAAACAGAGACGATGTTAGCTTGCTTCAAGTCTTATGTATTATGCACCCGTGGCAAGCAACACGCGCCCTCTGCTGGACAGACCCGGAAGGTCATCAACCATGAATTATATCTATTACATATTGATACAGCAACGTGTACAATGGTGTTATTAGACTTGGCTACAGACTTAGGGCAGCACCATGAGAATGATAAATACTTAAATAAACATGAAGAATGTTCTCTTAAGCATGATACTCCAAGCAATCCTCATTTAACCGTATAAAGTTGATTTAATATGTTGAGGAAAGAGGGTTACAAGGTAATATAATTACACCCTTGTTAAAACTTTTTTTGTGCATCAGTAAAAAGGTTATATGTCATGCATGCAAATATCAAATCAATGTGTTGCTAATTAGCATAAACAGATTTTGATATGATACGTTGTATTTACTTTATTTATCTAAAATGTTGAAATCTTTGCGTTACAGCAGTGATAAGGGATAGGAAACATAAAATAATAATAATAAAAAGAAACAGGAAATAATTTACACGTTATTAGTAGATATTTATCTACAGAGTATCTAAAGAATAAACAATATAGCCTACTGAATATGTAAGAATACACTATAATAAACCATCTTACTAAAACCAATAGAAACATATATTTGTCTTTCTTAACCCTTTCATGCATGAATTATGAAAGCCTCACTCGGGATTTTTTTACCAGGTGTTTTTATTGCTCTTGGGGCATGAAAAACAAGATTTTAACTTTAGTTTATTTTTATCTAGTTTTTTCAAATTTAGAACATTTAAAAATACATTTAATTTTTTTTTTTAAGGATGATGTTTTATAATAATATATATTGAGTATTATCATAAAAATAGCACGTTTATTTATTTTAACAAACCACGTTCTCCAAGTAAAATCTATAGAACATATAATGTTTAATCTTTTTGAAAAATAGAGATCGGACCATCAGTAACAGATCATCAGTCTTGTGTACAGATCAGTCCGATAAAGCCATGCCAAAACAGCGACATTTTACGCAATAAATACGGGTTTAAATATCAGCATTTGCCACGGAAGGCGAGTGGCAGCTACCGTAAACCTTCTCTTAACTCTTAACTTGTGGCATTTACTTGACACAGCAAGTTGTGGCATGGTTGTGGCATATACTTGCCACGGCAAGTTGTGGCATCTGTGGCATATACTTGCCACAGATACCACATCTGTGGCATATACTTGCCACAGATACCACGGAGTAGCGGCCTCTGTGGCAGATGCCGGAAGTACTTGCCACTGCCTGCAGATGCCACGAAATGAGCCAGGCCCTACTGCACTTGTTCCATGTCTTCTGTATCTTCGCTTGCAGTGTCGCTTCTTAGTCATTGCCATTGGAGAATGCCAGTAAGGACTATTACTTTCTACCTATAAATGTTTCAGTTGTGACAGCTTTTACAAAGGCAACGTTTCTGAACACAAGCTGTGCGCATTTCTTTAGACACTTTCACAGCATTTATATGGCCATAGAACTGCTTATAATACAAAAGACGTAGAAATCTCACTTATAACTATATGGTACCTTTAACAAAAAGTATATAAAAGCTCATTTTGCAGTAAACTATTACTTGTCCGTGTTTAACTGTTAAACATGATGTTTTTGCATTTCATTTACTGCTGCCTTAATGTGTATAATGCCTTTTTAGATGTCTATGGATGTGCTTATTCAAACTCCTTTATATGCGGTTGAGTGGTTTACAAGTCTACATTAATGCATAATAATTTACAAAATCATCATAATTGAGAACCAATGTGAGAACCACTGTGAGAAAACACATCTCTAAATATTAAACTCTCCATAAGCTCCCACGTGGATAGATACCCTCAATTCCACTTTAAAGGGATAGTTCAACATTTTGGAGAAAATACGCTTCTTTGCTTCCTTGCCAAGAGTTACATTCTCTGCTTTTTCGTCCTCTTACCAGCAGTTAATTTATCAACACGTCATATTTAGTTTGTTAATTCATACAAAACCAAGGTGTTAAAATGAGCCTTTTTTGGGTTCACCTGACACACATCCCCAGTTAAACCACAATCTCCTGTTTCTACACTCTTTTTTTGTACAAACTAGTCAACAAACTAGATGTAGCGTGTAATGAAGGGAGATTAAGGGACGTTGTTACCTTTGGACAGAACGAGCTGTCTCTCACTGTGTCTGGTATTTATGCTAACCTATGCTATAAGCTATAAACCAACTCGTATTTCCCAAAATGTAGAATATGTAATTCATCAATTGACTGCTCCATCTCACCAACACTTTGTCATGATTCATATACTCAAGTTGTTTAATATTCACAGTCACCTTGCAGAGTCTTGAAGAGCAGACAACACTTGAAAGGCATTATTGGCTCAGTCGCTTTTAAAATGATTGATCTAAGTAGACATTGACGGATCAACACTCTCCATGAAATTTCCACTTAAACACTCGACAAGCTAAAAAAGCCGTTGCCAGGTTCTTGAAATAGAAAGATATTCTCCAAGAAAAAGAAGTGTATAAGTACCTCTCAGCCTACCTACTCTAATTGCATCAGTCTCATTAAGATTCTACATTTATATTCACCAAAGGTACAAATGCTAATTAAAAAAAGGTTTACCGCTGAGGCGTACATTTCATCACAGTTATCAGCTCATTACAATAGAATCTGCGCTCGAAATGACTCTCTTTTAAGTTATCTTTCAAAGTTTCAGAGCGGGATCAGCTCAGGGCGAACGTCTAGACAGTGCTTTGCTAAAGTGCAGGTGATGAGAGAACACAAGGGGGACTGGGGCTGATTCCCCAGGTCGCTGTCTGATCTCTGGGGTTCTCTAAATAGGTTCTGCAGAGGTTTCACGCCACAGGGCCGCCTGCAGCTTCTCTCCTCATACTGAGAGCGTCAATCCAACACACCCGTGATAAATGTCATTCATTGCGATGCCTGTTGCGGTCACAGCTTTTATTTTTGCCCGTGTGTGTGTGTGTGTGTGTGTGTGTGTGTGTGTGTGTGTGTGTGTGTGCGCGCGCGCGCGCGGGTATGTGTGCGGGTATGTGTGCGCGTGTGTGTGTGTGTGTGTGGATGTCAGTCGGATGAGCCTTCACCCGAGCTCAGCCTCTGAATTGTCATTGTAATGTTTGTGACATCAAGTGGACAAAGTTGAAATTGCAGGTCCACTCATCCTCATGTTCAACCTGTCGACTTTAAATGCACACATTATTTATGCAACGTATAGTTAGCTAAAGTATTAGCCAAGTTAGTATTTTTCTTTTCTGTATGCAATGCTTTGTTTTTAGCACTTTAAGTGATCTGATCCACTAATTTAGGTGTTTAACATGTGCTCATTCTTCCCCCCATGCAAACACATTGAAGTTAATATTAAGCATTTCTTTAGGAGGGTTCATGCTAAAAAACATTAGTATTCTCCTGGGAAAACAAAGACCATACTTTAATCAATCTGGTCTACCTCACACTTTGTCAATGATAATATTTAATCGAGAGATATCCTTTTCAAAAACAGATAAAAGCATTTTTTAAAAATATTTATTTAAATGATTTATGGTATAATTAAAAACCTCAAATTTGCAAAAATGGTTTAAAAAAACAACAATATTTAGGATATTGATATATTTTATTAAAACAACCTAACACGTGTTTGATTTACCTTCCCTGGATTGCACACACAAAATCAATGTTAATTAAAAAAATAAAATAATGGTTTCAGTAAAAATACCTTTTTTAAAAACACACTAAGGCAGGAAAGGTGACGTCAGATCAACCGACTCGCTGTTCCATCCAACAAAGACACGGAAAGCGTATCTCATCGGATGTAATTGAACGTACCACCTACTACGCTTCAGTTCAAAGGGAAAGCCTTCACCTCTCACCCTTTCATGTTAACCCACATGATAAAGAATATTAAATGAGCCTTTGATATATATAACAAAAACAACGAATTCACTGACTGCATATCACATTGTATCATTCAGATGTAGCCTGTTTGATGTAAGGAGGGCGCACTAATACAATATGTGCACTCAGGCGTGCGTCTGTTAGAGTGCCCATTAATACTTCACGAAGGCTCCACCTGAACTCACTCTATGGATCAGCTTAAAGCGTGAGAAGGAGTTTACTTTTGCTTTGCATCTGTGTGTGTGTGTGTGTGTGTGTGTGTGTGTGTGTGTGTATGTGTGTGTGTGTGTGTGTGTGTGTGTGTGTGTGTTTGTGCGTGCGTGCGTGCGTGTGTGCGTGCGTGCGTGCGTGCGTGTGTGTGTGTGTGTGTGCATCAGCATTTGTGTACTTGCCTGTTTTGCTAAAATGCCTTTGTGTGTTTTTTTGGTGTGTGTGTACATGAATGCAGTCCCCGAAGTGTCAGGCAAAGGAGCACAATCACAAGAAGTCCCATGCCCTTGCTCCCAGGTCATTATTATTTAAAGGCAATATGATGAATGTAAACACACACACACACACACACACACACACACACACACACACACACACACACACACACACACGAAGTTGGGGGAGGACCCAGAGGTATGGATACCCTCAGGCATTGTAACTGTTCCGCTCAGTGAACCTGGAGTGCAGAAGCAGTTGGAGAGAGGCATCCATCTCTTTCTACAATGATTTACTAACACACTGTATCTCTGTTGCCAGGCCTCACGCTGCTATGCCAGCACAGCCAGGTATGCATGACGAGAAAACACAAGTGGAAAGCAGATTGAAAAAAATTGGGCGGAAAAAAAGTTGGAAAGGGAAGAGTTTCAGAGACAAAAGCTGACACTATAAAGCAGATATGACGGTAAACAACAGCAGGTTGATGTGTGGCAAAACTAGATTTCTTCGCCCAGGATAAAACTAGTTTGTCTGACGCAGAGTTCAGAAAATAACACCAAATAAATCCACTGTTATTATAAGGTCGCTGTGCTCGAAAACACATACTTTAAAGCCGTGGAAACATTTAAAATCCTTTTATAATGATAAAAGAAAGCTAGCATGTTACTTTCAGTGAACAATCTTTCTGTACTCTTAATTCTAAGGTATTTATGGTGAAATTGTGTTTTTCCAATGCATTTGACTGTGTTTACAGATTTTAAAGGAAAAAACGTGCGCAGTTTGAGCTATACGCCATATTCGTTTTATGGTTGCATTCACTACTTTGCAGGCAAATGCATACGGGTTTATTGAATGTGACACTTTGATAAAGGTTAAACGACCAGGCAATTTATGAAGCGCTTCCATTTAGCTCTGCGCGTGTTAGCTACAAATGCTCCTACATGGTTACTCTTTTGACTCTGTGTAAAGGTGTCATGCCACATGAAGGACTATATCAATTGAATACAGATTTCCTCTAAGTATTATATAAATTCCAAGTACTGATAATTACTAGTCAAAGTCTTCTTTCAACCAGTGAACACTTTGTTTTTGTTTATAGACTTTGCACCGATTCTTTTTACCTATAGAAGTGAAAACAATTCAACAGATTTTGAACCTGCCGTGTGAACTTAACTAAATGTGACAGAAAGACCAAGAACATTTTATTTATCCCCAATGCTATTGAACAAACATTTTGTTTGCACTCAGACAAAATTGATTTTTCTCCAAAATGTGTCTCCAAATTGAAATCGATGAGACGCAGACACACAAGTGGACGCAGTAGCGAAGGGGCCTTTAAAGTGAAGATAGCAGGATATTGCTGTTTGACATATTTCACAATACATAAAAATCATAAAAAAGGTCTGTCCTAAAGCATTTATTATTTATTGAATCTAGAAGTGTGGTAGAAACAGTAAAACACTGCATTTCTGAAGCATCTCTTAAACCAAATCACACATGTAGGTGATTCTATACGATCTGCTTTTAAATAACTGCTGTGCTTTGTGGGGAGGCCCGACTCACACTTTGAAATCCTCTGCTGTAAAGTATTCTTAAAAACGGATAAACCTCTTGACCTCTATCTAAGAGCTATTATTCATTCTCCCTCTCAAAACTCTTCACACTCTAGTGTTTCCAAATCCTCTTACTACTGACACCACTGACTCTTCATTCACGCACAGCATCACTGATCTAATCGTAAAAAGATGGGTGACATGATTAAAACTCAGGTGAACGAATATAAGAGGAATGGTTTGCTTGTAAAAGTTAGTTCTCGCAGTAATGGTGCTGCAGCAGCCAGTAATGGAACCTGCTGCCATTTACTCCTCTTTCAGCCACCATTAATAATGTATCCCCATTTACACTGTGGCTTTCCCACAAATCCCGGCAGCTGAGAGGGTTTGTCTCCTTCCATCAGCGCTGCAGCCTAAAAGGTGAGAGCTGCATGTATATATGTACATGCATGCATAACACAGTGTTGGATGACGTGAGATCCTTTGTATCTGTGGACTCAGAGGTCAAGCATGACTCATGAGATAAGTGCTGCTAAGTACTGGATTTAGAAGTGAGAGGTGGTGAGACTCGGAGGTGAGATCTGAATAGGAAATTAGAAAACCTCATACCAAGTGGTGGAGAAACTGAGCTGGTTGTGGGCGGTGATGTTGAAAGGGAGAAAAAGTGATTAAAGCCATTAAAACGATTTTATCATTGAATGACTTTCAGTAAAGCAGTAGAAAGCAGTCTATAAGCTTCTCATCAGTGCTATTCCTTCCTCTAAGGCTAAGCAAAGTATACCACGTCTTTAAGGAGAAGTGAACAAACAAAAGCAGAGCATCGGGGCAATGCCTATTGTGAGAGGTTAGCAAGGCTTCACATGATTCCTTATTTATCCCAGCTTTCATTACAAAGCCAATCATCTTTGCTATGGTTGCCTGATTTTATCATTATCAAGCAATTGTTCCCATCTAGGAACTCATCAAAGAGGTTAAACAACAAATCTACTTTTTATTGAGGGAAAATAGTACTGAAATGATGTGGAAGGTTTGTTTGTGAAGGAGTCATTTGAATGGGAAAAGCTCCGTCTACTGGCCGCACGCAGGAATAGCAACACACGGGGATAGAAAGTGCTGTACGGACAGATGTGATACTAAATATGAGAAGTGTTTGGACTCTTGAAGTACATGCCTGCAGCACAGGAAGTCAGGCGTGATTCACACTGATAGAAACATATGAGATTGCTTGTTTCAACTGAAGGGAATGAAATGAGTCACGACTAAAACTAAGTGTGCAGTCTAGGGTGCAAATTATATAAAAATGGTTGAGTACGCAATTTACTTGGTACTAGTGGGGGAAAAAAAACATTTTCAATTTTTCTATTATTCAGTTTGATACCTCACGACTTTTGCCCTACATTTATGAGGAATTATCGCAACATCACAATTACGCTAAATATCCAAAACATCTAAAAATGCTTGTTTGTCAGTTAAATGAACCATTAAAGCTAGCGCAGAAAGGTAAGGTGTGTTTTTGTCTTCTATATTTTGCTTTTGATAATTACCATAACACTCATTTGCAGCATTAGCATGATAATGTGCTGTTACTCTACGCTGTTGGCAATAAACAAACGAAAAACTGCAAATCTGAGTTCAAAAAAGTTGGAGAAAGCACACAACTCCACCTTTTGTCCAGACATCGTATCAAAGCCTCTTTTTGTGTGGTTCTATCAGACATTCAGCTCTGTGTGAGTGTAGATTCTGTGTCGGACCCCCTGCGGCTGACCTGAACAGTTTGAAGAACCCGTTTGCTTCAGAGATCCACAGGCTCTGCTCGTATGAGTCAACTTTGGTAGGGGGCTATCATAGTGCTTGTGTGTGTGTGTGTGTGTGTGTGTGTGTGTGTGTGTGTGTGTGTGTGTGTGTGTGTGTGTGTGTGTGTGTGTGTAGTGTGTGTGTGTGTGTGTGTGTGTGTGTGTGTGTGTGTGTGTGTGTGTGTGTGTGTGTGTGTGTGTGTGTGTGTGTGTGTGTGTGTGTGTGTGTGTGTGTGTGTGTGTGTGTGTGTGTGTGTGTGGGCAGGAGCTCGCAGAGCGGCCAAACGGACGGAACAAAGGTCTCTGAAAACAACCCGCAGCTTTCTATCAGCGGTCTATCATCACTACACTCACACACAGCATGAACAGATACAAATACACGTATACAAATATATATTTACTGTGCATGTGTGAGCAGAATTCACTGATAACGTGTTTGTTTTTCTGTACCAAATATATATTATGTGTATTTAGTCATTATTTATTGTTAGACATAATGATTTGATGAGCATTAGTTTTTTCTCCAAAACTAATGGAATGAGGATTTACTCAACTGCAAATGTATACTTCTAATCCTTTACAGAAGGAAATGTTGTACTTTTTATTCCACAACATTCAATTGACAGCATTAGGTGGTGTTATTATTAGATGTTTCATGTAAAATGTCAGATTAACCAATACATTATGATGTCATTTGATAGGCCTAGTTAACCAACTGTATATAAAATATTCAGATGTAAACATATATGTGTGGTTCCTTGCACAAAAAGCTCAAAATAATGTGGTTGCTAATCATTGACCCATTCAAAACTGTAACAAAAAGTATCCTCTAACATTAAGTATTAAAAAAAAAGATATCCATTATTGTGTTTTTCCTTTAAAGAAACTTGCATTTGTTAAAAAATATGAATACTAAAGAATATTTAGTCGTGTGGTTTTGAACAGGACATAAGCTGGAAACACATTTAAAGGTGACCTATCCTGCAAAATGCACTTTTGTTCATCTTTTATACATGAACATGTGTCCCCGGTGTTCCAGGGAACTCACCAAGTGTCAGAAAACACAACCCTCTCTATTTTCCTCCAAACCCAAATCTCTTAAAAAGGGGCTGCAACAGATGTGATACAGACTGATCCAGATTTGAACACTTCTATGACATCACAGAAGTGGCGCTACGGCTATTGGGCCAACTCCACCAATCAGGAGGAGACAGCCACGGAAATTGCCGTTGTAAAGCGCTGGAGACGCTGTAGTACATATGCCAGGCCTGTAGATGGTGCTGTTCTCACAGAATCAGCCCATGCAAAGACAGTGTTAAATTGAGCGAAATGAGGAATGGCTAAAATGCATGATCTGTTTGGTATTTTGAAAAATAAAAAGTATAAATATGCCTTATAGGTATGGTCCTACACTATATCATTCAAATATAGCATGATAGGTCCACTTTAATTAAATGAAAGTTGAAATTAATATAAATCAAGGTAAGCTTTTTAGGGGAAGCAGTTATAGAAAAGTTAATGCATATTTAATTTTCCCATAAAGAGGGCTTATTTAACGTTGCTGCCTCAAAGTAAATTTAACTAAATAAAGTTTGCACTGCAGCTAGAGGTAAAGTAGCTGGTGTAATATAACTATATATTTGAATGGTAATACCTTTCTACTTTTCCTTGACTTTTTTACACTGTAGATTAGAATCACTACTTTTTACTTTAGTCATAGCCCCAAATGTCCAGCATTGCTTATTATGTTATGTTCTTTGATCTTCACTGTTGTTTATTTGGATCGAGATTAGTTTCCGCCAATGTCTTCTTATATCCTGACATATAAAAGAGATCAGAAGAAAATGCTTCCTCTATCACCATCTGTCGTATACCCAAGCGACCCATCTAGATATGAAATGAAATGGTGTCCCAAATAAAATCAGGCTTTTAAAATGGAGTTTACATTTCCCGTCTTAAAGGTGAGGCAGTTTTGGGCGACAGCTGTCGTATATGTGCTTCTGCTTTCATACAACACAAGGGAATAGGAGGCAAGGAGACACTGGTGGCTAGGCTTCCATTACCTGCATTAGTGGCTTCAACCTTTCATGTCACATGATCTCCTTGAGACAAGATGACGAAATATTGGACTTGAGAGGGGCATATACAGGTTTCATTTAATCTCAAAAACATGCTTTTAAACCCCTTTTCAAAACGGTCAATGTGTATTAAAACAGTCTTTTAATTACCTGGGACTTAATAGCAGAAATGGCAAAAGTACACACATCCTTTACTCAAGTAGAAGTACAGATACTCGTGTTTAAAAATACTTTGGTAAAAGTAGGAGTATTGACGTTTTAATTGCTCCCTCTTCTTTAGAGAAGACCAGGAAATGAAGGATACACGGATCGTGTTCAAATCAATAGGCACGCAATGACTCTAAATAATAATGATCACGCCACCAAACACACATTAAAACTAAAGTAACCAGCCTGTTTGGAAGAAGTAGAAAGTACAGGTATTTGTGTTAAAAATGTAAGAAGAAAAAGTAAAAAGTCGTCAAAAGATAATTAGTGGAGTTAAACACTGATACCAGAAAAATGTACTTAAGTACAGTAACTAAGTATTTGTACTCCACTACTTCCCACCTCTGCTTAATAGTAGGATTACCATAAAGCAAAAAGAATAGCATAAAACAGCATCCATGGTGGACGTGTGTTCTTGGTCTCAAAGTAAAAACTGTGCAAAACAACATGTTATTGTTCCTTCCTTTTGATATTTGTTCATCTTCCCACTGCCTCGCCTCTTGTGGGTTTCTGTACTGTGAGGCTTTGCTAAGAAGGATAGAAAGGCCAAATGTCGTTTTTCCATCAGCACATGTTTTCAACCATCTATAAAAGGTTTAGCTTTGTTTGTGCCAGAACAAGAGCAGTGTCCTCCTGTTTCGTGCCACCAGAAAATCCATTTCCACACAAGAATGTAACCTGGCAGCAATTTAAAATAAAGTGCAACCTATTCATCTTTCCTGCAACCGACTCATTTATTGATGTCGCCCTTAATCGGGTAATGATTTGTTTCAGGTGAGATGATTCTTGTAGCAAATTTAATGATGCAAGATAATTAAAAACATTGTTAGCCTCTCTGACCCGGTCGGACTCAGCCGTGCGTCGGTCGTTACTAAAACATGTTATGGAGCGGAGCGATGAAGTCCAACACATACAAAGCATTTTCTGGAATTCCAGCCAGGTTCAGATAATTAGAAAAGCTCAAGGATTGTGGGGAAATGTGTGTAATATAACACTCTCTTTGATGTAATGGTTCAGTCATAAGAACACATTATGCCTTTGAATATTTTCCTGACTTAGAGGCCAGATATCTTTAACCCTTGTGCTCACTAAGGACGTTTTTGACTTTAACAGTTTTAACATCCATTACAGCATATAATGATGTTATGATATTTGGCTTTCCCTCTAAAGCACTTTCTTTAAAACTGTGCTTTTTAATATCTCCTACCACAATGACCCATTTGCTAATGTTTGCCCTACGGGACGAATACATGTTATTTTCCTTGTTCCTTCAACAAAAAGCAGAAATAAAATAAACAAGTTACATCTATTCTGTATTGCCTATGCCTATTTTATACAGATCTTCTTCTTATGGGTTTTGAGGGTTGTACCCCATAGATCTAGTCTCTTCATTTTGCCCTCAAAGTGTGCCACATTGAAGCATGTGAGCATGCCCCCTGACCCCCATAGAGGATGTGAGGTCCACCCCCAATTGAAACATGTTCACATGGAATACTAAAGACATCTGTACACTTTTGTATGTATATATAACCTATGTGTATTTCAGTCAGACAACTCACGTGTTCTTAATATGTTTATTAGAAGCAGCATATAGTTTGAGTTTGGCGTCTAGGCTCGGGCCTCATCACTCCACAGATTTACAAAGAACATTGAGTGATGATTAGATAACTATCCCCCGAGCCTACAGGTGGACGCTGAGGTGGAGCTGGGGTGGTGGTGGGGTGGTGGTGGGTCAGGCGAGCAGCAGCAACATGAAACACAGCAGCAGGAACATGAACGTAGCAATAGCAAGTGAACACAGCAGTGGCAGCAGCAGCATAGCTAGGCAGAGGCAGGAAGACCTGGCAGCTTCAATAGAGCGCCATGTTTAGGAGGAGAATGTGTTTGGTTGGTTGTAAGAGGGACAAGGTGTGTCACGTGCTAATGTATCATTGGTGCTCGAGTTGACTGCCTGAACTAGCTCGCAGGCTTCACCCCACATAGTTCGGTTTTTCAATTGATTTGTCTATTGTAGAGAGTTTTCATTTTGGGGGGGTGGGGGGGTTTATAAAGATACACATTTACACCCAACACACACAGAAACAAGGCTTTGGAGCTTTTACCTTCCACACAGGAGGGTCTGGCTCTGGTGGTGCCGGCGACCTGTCCGGGGAAACACGAACACTTGACGGTTTGAGAGCGCTCCTCAATCTTATTCTTATTACAGCAGCGATGGAGGGCCACCACTTCACACGTCCCCTGCTTCACCTGGTATGAGACTGAGAGAGAAAAAGAAAAAAAGAGAGGTGAGGGGGGGTTATTTGCTGGAAATTCGTAGGCTTTTATGGCGGCTTATTGGTGTTTGTTGCTGTGAAAAATCTAATTTGAATTCATCTAAATGTGCGCCGCAAAATAACAATCAAACGTACACCGCAGCGGCTTCTCTGAGGATTAGGCAAATCCGCTGAATTATTTACTTTCGTATAAACTCTTCAATTTATTCCAGTCTCACACTCTTTGATTCATAAGTAAACACTTTTTAGTAATACTTAGTTTTTATTCTCACAGCAGTGCCCTCATTAACTTAGACACAGAGACATTGTGTGCAGAGTGGGGGGAGCTGTTGAAAAAATAATCACTTCTTTTGACTCCTTTCAGACATAACACCACCACTTGATCAAAGTAAAGAACAGACATAAACATTGTATGATTGTTCCCACTGGTAGGACACTTTAATCTGTATGGGTTCTGGCCATCACTGGGTAGCCTATATATAGATGTGTACGTACATAAATGCGCATGTGCGTCACATTTGACATTTTATCTGTGTGTGTGTGTGTTCTTCTCTGTTTTTGTGTGTGTAATCCTGAAAGCTATAATTTATATGAGGATAATTGCTTTTCACCTGACACCTCCAACACACAAACAATATCTAATCTCCCGTGATTACCTTCATTCTTCCCCGGGGACTTTGGTCTGGTTAATAATAAAACTCTCTTGACAGTAATGGGACAGAAGCCGGGCGCGCTCATATTAAAGTTAACACTAAACCAAAGCGTGTGTGTGTGATGTTACTGACACAACTTGCTTTCTCACACACACGTAGCCTTTTATATCTTAACATCACCTATTCTTGTTCAGACTCAACCGCCTAATGATAATGGGAAGATGATGTGTGAAAGGCTTATGTGTTTGGAAGTGTGTACAATGTGTATTCTAATATTTTACTAAGAATCCATGTACCTCTTAGAAGGAGGGTTTTTGAGGCCACCTGAAGCAGAAAACACGCCGACAACAAAAGCAGGGGGAAATGTTTAGTAAATCTAATCTTTGCTTATGGCTTCTGAACAGATTCCAGCCTCCTTATCTTGCCTCTCAGAGCTTGTTGTGCACTCCTGAGAGTCTCTGGCAGAGTTTCCCCGCGAGCACAGCAAACCCTGCTGGCGACATTACTACCTAGCTATAAGCCTCTTTACAGCGCTGGAAAAACCTTAGTTATACTGTACCATAAGCCCAGATTTCATTTATGTACGTGACTTTACCCAGACTCCAAAACTTTTCACGCTCAGCTGAATGAGCTTTGCAGGCAGACACCAACACACACACACACATAGTGACAACAACACACACACTGTAGGGTTCCATTCTGCAGGGCATGGCCCCTCTCATCCTTTCTGATTTAAAGTTTGTTTGTTCTCTTCTCCAGAGAGCCCCATCAATGATCCCAGGCTCTCTGAGGGCGCCCCTCCGCTATCATCCCTCCACTTTCATTTCCCCTCACTCCTCTGTCTCTGGCTCTCTTGAGGCTGGAGCAGCTGCCGCATTACACACACACACACACACACACACACACACACACACACACACACACACACACACACACACACACACACACACACACACACACACACACACACACACACACACACACACACACACACACACACACAAACATATAGCCAGCCAGCTTGTAACAACTGATAACAATCTAGAATAGGCTATATTACAATTGAACTGAACTCAATAGGACGAGAGCTATCAGCGCAGCCTTGATTATAACCGTACTAATCCCAATTAAAGCTCCACAATGCAAATAAAACATTCAAACACAATCAAATGGCCTTTGTTTTCATCCAACATGTGCCCTCATTTTGTGTTACTCTGTACTGAAAATGAGTTCCCATGTAAGTGCAGAGATGGGTAAGACTGGTCAATCGGCTTCACCCCATCTCACAAAGAGGCAGCTTGTTAGTGGGCAGAATGAAAGAGAGAGGGGGAGTCATACGGCACGAGAAGAAGGACGAGCAACTCGCCTCCTGCTGGCATAATGAGGTCAGACGGTTCACAGGTCCTCTCTTGTTATTGCCTCCATCAGAGCTGTTTGTATTTCAGAACTATAAAGCCCTGAGGATGTGTGTGAGCAGTGGGATAGCTGGACTTTGTTGTCAAGGTTTGTGTGCTCATTTTAAACTTAATGAACTAAGCAGTATGAGGTAAACGCAGGCTGGTGTAATGTATGTGATGTTGAAAAGTCGGAGGACCTTTCTTGGGATTTCTTGTGCTTTACAGTTGCCGCTTAAATGAGACAAAGAAAGCCCAAGGTGCTCTTTAAGAACACATTATAACAGCTTTTCATTCATGGTCATAAGGAGTTCATGTTGGGAGGAAATCATGCAATGCAGATGAAAAGGCTGTAAAGTGTGAGTTTAGACATGATGCCTGAGTGAGCATCTTAAAGCCTCAACAATCTATTCATTTCAGACGTGAGCTACTTTAATCTTAAATAAAACATCTGATCTCTGAATGTTATCGAATCTCACCTCTTAAAAGTATATAAATATGTTATGTATTCACTATATTGACTTTAGTTAGCAGTTTTGCCTGCTTCATGAGTGAAGTCAAGCGTACTTGACTGTAAAGAATTGCTGTAAATAACATTTCTATGAGTCACAGGGGTCTGAGTAAAGAATCTTGCTGTTAATATTAATACAAGTTAGACACTAGCTTTTATACCAATGGCCTCCTCGACCTTCATTGTACTGCCTTTTGTGCTTTAATAATGTACGCTAGCATTTCCCCCATACAGAGGAGAACTGATTTATGATACACAAACAATACTTTGTGAAAAATATGGTCAAAGTAGATGGAAATGTCAATAAGTGCAATAATTTACTGTGTGTATAAAAGTTTGTGAGCTTGTAAGTTAGGGCCCCTTCCAACGCAGAAATGTAAATCTTTGAAGTAGCAGCATGCTATGAGTTGTACCCTTAAGCAAGGTACGTATGTTATCGATCAATAGAGGTTAGAGCAATTCGGAGTTTTACTGCCAAAAGGTATTTTATGTAGGAGAAAGAAACTCAAGCCCACCCACTATCGTTGACCAGAAACAAGAGGTGAAAAGCTTTTACTTTTCTTGATAGCAAATGCTCCTCTAAGGCTTTCATAATGTAATGTTAATCACTTGTATTCACAATACACAAATTTCCATTTGATATCTATGAAGAATACTAGTCCAAAGATGTGGCTGGAACATTTTTAATATGACAGGAGCCTAAAGGAAGGCCAGCCGCTGAGAGTGTGTATCACAGCACGCTAACAATGCTAACATGCTGAAGTGTAGCTGAGTGGGAAGATGGCCCATGGGAACCGACATGCAACAGACCCCCCCATGCCTCCATAGGAGCGAGACGCATAGACTTCATAGTTGTCCAATTAAGTTGTTTTTTTGTGTCTCTTTAGCCATTAGCATCTCTTTAAGGTTTACATCTTTTGTTGAACAATTTGTTTTTTTTGTGTCTCTTTGTATTTGTTTGCGTCTCTTTGTAGTTGATTAATGTTTATTTTTGGTCATTCTGAGTCTCTTCCTAGTTTGTAATAGGGGGCGTCGGACACTCTGAGCCCTTGGGTCTGTGCCCGGTTGAACAGCATTATGTACGTAGGGTCCAAAAAGATTGAATCAAAATAGTATAAAACAGAGGGAAGTTTGAAACATCAGAAAAGAGCTGCAGCTCGACTGTAATCACTAAGTTTTGTGTTCTCTCCACCTCTTCTGCGTCTCACCCCTCATTTGCTTCAGATTCATGTGTTGAGCAGTCAGCCTGCAGCTATATATGCATAATAGCAGTGTATCTAATGTCTCAATGTTGCCTTTAAACCATTCTGTTATGGCCATCTCAATGTAATACAGCGCAGCACATGTGGAGATGAAAAGACTTCTCAAGCATGGCTAAATGCTTTTATTCCCGCAGCAGGCAGGCAGGTGGCTGTGGGGGGGGGGGGGGGGGGGGGGGGGCAGGCAACAAACCGAGGTACCCTGAACTGATGGGTTAGCCGGGCGATTGATGTATTCTGACAGACACAGGCGAGCTGGAGCATCATGCAATTTATCAAAAAGCTGTGTCTCTCCCCTGTCAATACATGACAGGCATGTCTGCGGCTGAAGGGCCAGATCTCAGAAAATCTGCCAAGGTGGGGGGGTGACACACTGTAGGAACACAAAGGCACGCCTCAAAAGATTACAGTGATAAGATGTGTTTAACAACGTGGAAAACTAGACATCTTCCCAAAGCCTACACAAATCAACCTATTTTGTCTTTACACCTAGCAGAAGTGGAATGTAATAAAGTACATTTACTCAAGTATTGTATTTAAGTACTATTTTGACATACCAGTACTTTACTTGAGTATTTCTATTTCATGCTTCATATAATTCTACTCTTCAACATTTTGGAGGAAATATTGTACTTTTACTCCTCTATTTATTTAAAGAAGCCCTTTAATGCTAATTTTCAGTTCACATTTGAATTGTGTGCCTCTACTGTAACATGTCTCCATACTTTAATGTTTAAAAAGCTCTTTCTTTGTCTCATACTGCCTGTGCTGCAGCACCTCTGTTCACCCTCTGTCTGAAACCAGAGCCCAGTCTGCTCTGATTGGTTAGCTTGCTGGCTCTGTTGCGATTAGTCAACCGCTTAAAGATGTCCCGCCCCTCAGCCTATCATATACAATGTGTTAAAGCTAGCGAATACAGGGTGTGTTACATAGTGATGTCATTATGTTACGAAACTAAACAAAGGAGTCCAATGGAGGCGTTTCAGGCAGAGGAGGGGGAGAGTGCGTGGAAGAGAAATTCCATCTGCTGTGAACTTTTGCATTGTTGCCTTTGCAGACCATTTACATTCACCTATAAAACACATACAGGAAAGCCACAAAAGGCACAATAGGACCCCTTTAAGTACATTTTGCTGATAATACTTGTATAACATTTTCAAAGCAGGACTTCTACATGTAACAGGGTATTTTAACAACATAATTTTGCGACTTTTACTAAAGTATATAACCTGAGTACTTTTTACACCACTGACACCTAATCCGTCTTTCCTTCATCTGCCCTTTTAGATCCCTTGTCGCCCTTCCTCCCCTCCTCTCCTCCCTTTCTCCATCTCCTGCTCACCCTGGTAATACCCAGCCCATCAATCCTCCTGACATTATCAGTGTTTAACAGGCCTGCAGGCTTTATGCTAATTATCATTACAGGTCGCTTGTACGGCCGAGTACTCCTGCCCAACAAATCTACCCCCAATAAAACCTGTTCACTAAGGAGACATCTTATAATCAGCCTCAGATAAGGAGGCAAGGAGTGCCGTACAGAATGCTGAAATATAAACAGCAGCACACATGAACGCAGTCGTGTCTACAACAAGTTTCCTTATACTTATAGTGAACTTGGGAAGCCCAGAATACAGAAGGTCTCACTAACAATTCATGAACTCATAGAGGAATGTGTCTTTCTGGGAATGTAAGATATAATTTGTGATCAACCGTACCGTGAACCAGGGATAAGGAAACGGTTTTGGAAGCCCAAAAAATAAAAGCTCGACGCATGTTATAACAAGCTGTGGAAAGTTGCAATATTATTTTAGCACACTCCTGAAAGGTACGGACTAAACTGCCGGTCTCAGATTATCCAATTGCAAGCGTTCAAACGAGAAAAGAATAAGGAAATATGAAGAAAATGTCACTGTCAAAATACAAGATAATGTTGCTCAGAGCTGTGGAAGCTAAATCAATGAATTCACCAGCAAAGAAAGCTTGATGTTTATTAAAGAAACAGCACCTAAGGTTGGAGTGCATAATTGTTTGTGTAGCGCTACCTTGAAAGCGATTACAATTTATTGTGTGACCTGTTATGAAATACAGAAGAAGATGAAATGAAAAGCATTGAAGATTTTTTTCATTTGAAAAGGTTTCATATATGTGGCTTCCTTTATTCTTAGCACCTTTTCTCTCTTTTGATTTTCAGTATAATGTAACCTCTATTGTGTTGCAGCATCATTTTCACCATTGCTTTTGAACCCTTTCATCTTTCTCCTGTAAGACTTTCAGAATGTTTGAATGAATTAAGCTAAAAATGTATATAAATGTTAAATGTATCCAGTACTTCATATCTGCAGATCAGATGCAACTACACAAACGGACAGGAACTGGTTTTGCGACATTTAATGTGTTGTATTTAGGTAGTCAAATGAAAATATAGAGACACCATGTGATCAGGAACACATTTGGTGTCTTTTTCTATATATATTTGATTCCCATGAGAATACAGCCAGATGTTTAAAGGAAAGCAAATGAAGTGACAGCTGTCAGTCATATTATCTCCGTTGTGTTAGTTGACATTCCTTCAGTCCATTCCCATTATAGATTGTTTTTTAGGTGACTTCCTGTATGCCTCAGAGAATGGAAAATGAGACTCACATTGAAAAACTTATTTCTAGAGGAGCATTTTTTGACCTCTAGAGCCACCATGTGGCAGCACATGGTACATCACCAGAAATAAAATCAAACAAATGCCTCGCTGACCTGACAGCAGAGCAGCAATAACAACACTTAAGTAGAAAACACAGAAAACGTTTCTAGCAGTCATAGCATACAGCCAATTATTTCACAGCCTCAAACCTCTGTATTGGTATTCACAAGTCCTAAACTTTCGCCAATTAGAATAAAACTCTCTAATAAAAAGCAGCAGTCGCTTTGGGAGTGAGTCATCATGCCAGAGTGAAATAAGAAGGGGACGGCCACCCGTGCTGACCTTCAAAATACACAAGACCTGCAATTAGTAGTGTCCCTGCCGTAAGCAGGCCGCCTCATCTCCGTCAAAAGGAAACTAACACCCTCAGTAGCCCCACAGACTGGATGCTGGTAGCATTTCTGTGGCACACAAAGGTCACCTTGCAATACATGAGCAGTGAGCGAGTAAAGAGACCGAAAGCTAATTAAGAAAATTGTCATAATTAAGTGCAAGGAGAAGGGTGACTTGGGAGGTTGTCGAGGCGCAAGTTCAGCGATTCCAGCCCCGATGGAATTTTAATAGGATGGTGTTGGTCATTTTTTGGTTGGGTGGAGGCCTCTCTCCATGACATATGGAAATTAAGGATAGAGAAAAGATTTAGCTTGCGGGCCTAAATTAAGTCAGTGCTGGTTATAGAAGTATCTTTTTTTTTCCCGGGGAAATAAGTGAAGTGGTGTTTTGGTTAACGGGCGTACAGCAGAGCTATGCATAATAATGTGGAGGGCAATTAGGAGCCTGAGGATTAGAAGTCATGAGCCTGCATGGCCTCTTCTTCATGAGACACACGCCCTATCTCATAGCAACTCTAAACCACTAACTATGAATGAGGCCACTGGAGAACAGAGAAATGTCTGCGAGCACTCTGAGCAGATCCGATCACACCCACAGAGATCTATTTGTGTTGACAGCCCCTGACAGCTTAAGTGCCATTTGTATCTAAACGGACTCGATCATTCAAAACAGGGGTGTGTTTTGCATCAAATCCCAAATGAGGTCTCGTTTCATTGTGTCACACTGAGGGACAGAGCAGATAACCCCCCCCCACCCTCTCCTCCCTCTCCTCCTCCTGCTCTTCCAGGATGGGTGTGACTCGGGAACATGTGCTGTATCTTCACAGTGACAGTGTAATTAACCTCTGGAGGTGTTGGAAGAAGGGTTCAGATCAAGACCTGGGTGTACCTGTCTGTCCCCGATGGTTACGGCTGCCGGCGGACACCGGGTCAACGCAGAGCATCACCAAGGCAACGAGGAAGGCCACCTGCACAGGCCAAGCTGACCTCCTCCACACTTTCATCCTGGGAGAGGGAGAGGGGCAAAGACGGGAGAAGAAGAAGAAGAAGAGGTTAGTGAGACCCAACCCCTTGGTGGAAAAACAAAGAGAAGAAGCCAAGAGGCAGAAGAGCACAGTAACACAAAGTATTGCTTTTCAAACAAAGGAAAGGCGAGCTGGCAAAGGGCCAAGGAGAACATGGTAGAGAAATGTATTCCTCCAACATATAATGTGGGTATAACTCACTAGCGGTACCACTACAGTATGCTATGAGGTATCACATTAGGATTAACTTCCAATTTTCTCCTGGCAGCAGATAATTTCTAGAAAGTTGACTTTATGGTACATGACTATTAACAAAGAGACATGAGGCTGGTTATCATCCCATACACAATTGTCTTTATGAAGAAAATCACCATCACTTTCGTATAGCCTAAGGATACTTCCCCCCCCCCCTTACTTTGGTGTTCGCGGTCAAATTTGACCAGTCCTGTTTTAACTGCTATTACATTAACACAAAAAACATTAATCGTCACCAAATGTCATTTAACACCCTTTCAAACTGTGAACATTGTATCAGACTACTGGTATACATGAAAAGCTGCAGTAAATATACAAAGAACAGACACTGAACATGTGT
>NC_136903.1:83196866-83387554 GCF_949606895.1 Notothenia rossii
TGAAATGTCTTATCTACCAGATTTAAAATAGTTTTTACATTCACACGAATAGGGTTTATATGGAATTTTGAACTTTTTACAGTAGGAAAATTAAGAAAAATGCAGGAAGAAAAACGTTATCTTTAGTAAGGGATTTGTCGCATGGAAAATAGAGATTAGAAACTACAGGCATCACACCAGTATCTCACTACGCTGATTCTCTGCGCCCGGGCCCAGAACCGAGAAGACAAAAAGCGTATCAGTGTAAAACAAAGTGCATCTCCCTAAGGCGGCAAGATATTGAAAATGAAACTGGCGAAAGCACAAAGCCCAATGGAACCTTACGTGAAGCGTTTCAGATTTCTACCCATATTAACATTCAGTTAGGGTGTGTAGTGTTCTGCTTCTTTATATTTGTCTGCCTCCGACTCGAAAGCATTACAGCTTTCTGCTCCCCGCCATTTCCTCTGGGTCTCTGGGCAGATAGAGTTGGGGTGTGCCCGAACGCAGAAGCACACACAGAGAGACACACAAAGTTAAATTAACATAGCAGTATGTATTCAGAAGCCCCAGTCACCACGGCCTGCTATTTTCCACGGTTCATGTTTGTCTCTCCGTGTCTCCTGATACGGCTCTCTACAGTATCCGTTGTGTGTGCGTCGAGATAAGATAATCATTTCTTCTTCTTCTTCTTCAGGCTAAAAAGTCAATACCCCCAACGGTAATGTCTAGTCGTAGCCCACCGTTTCTTCACCACCAGGCGTGTGTGTGTGAAGAATGACTGTGGCATTAGGCGGTGAAGTAAACATCTTGGATATATCATGAGTCACACATGAAAAACACACGCACAGGCCCAACTAAAAACAGTCCTACATCGACTTGGAATAAGAATACATATGATGTGTGACTTGTGAAATGTACTGTATGTACTCTGATACACACTGTACATGTTTTAAATTGTGTATATATGACATTACATAATAACGTTTAATTCATGCTAATTATTTTCTGCTTATATCATAGATAATATAATATTTCACACAATACAATATTTAGCATGTGTTAGTTTGCTTCTACGGTTATCAGAATTGAAAAACACATCCCTAACCCTGACCCTAATGGTATTGCGATTTCTAAAATAACTTTCAAATACACCTACATATAGACTGTAGTATAATGCTAATGCTATCAATCAAGTTGATTTTTGTATTTGTTTACTTCAAACTGACTCTCTTTTTGCAAATAATTGATACTCAAAAAGTGTATGAAGGGACAAAGTAATTGAACCAGATGTATAGTGTATAATATATTGTTTAAACTGGTATGTAACGACACCCCTATTTATTTTTTATTTTGGTAGCTCTGTGCATGACACACACGCCATAGATATGTCCTTTTAAATAGACTTTCCAAACATTAGGGTTTCGTCTTTTTTGGAAACTCTTCAACGTCAAAAGCATTCATATAAGTGTATATGATTCTTATAGTTTTTAATATAGGGAGAGGTCAGAAACCATCTGAAGGACCCATAATAAGTGCACCTGTTTACTGCCATCCACCCGTATCAAAACACCTCCCAGCACTGTATAGTTTCCTCCAATAAAACCAACAAGCAATTAAGTAGAGGATCCTCTGTTTGGAGAAATTGCCGGGTTGGGAGAAATAATGGAGAAGAAAGTTGTGAGTGAAAGTCTGACTTCAGGGCCATTACCCGACTCTGGTATTGACTGCAGAGTTCAGAGAGTGGCCTCGGCACAAAGGTGCCATTACACCTCAAACGATCGGCCTGCACTTCAGTTCAAATTCCACCGTGTTGCACAAGCCATCGTATCAGAAACTGGTGACCACCAAATATATGTGTTTGTCAAAGTGCTCAAAATGCTGGTGTTGTTCAAGGTTTGTCTTTGCCCCCTTCTTACTCTTACTCCTTCTTATAGCTTTCATGTCTTTCTCTTCTCTCCTTACTTGCCCTCGCCCTGTTTCAATGATGAATGTCAGAAATGATCTGAGTTTCAATGTGTGTTTCCGTTGTCAAAGCAGGCAACCAGTCACCTCAGGGAGAATAGACACACCTCTCAAGCTGGTATACAATGACATGAGCAGAATACTTCACACACACACACACACACACACACACACACACACACACACACACACACACACACACACACACACACACACACACACACACACACACACACAACACACACACACACACACATTCTCAAACAGTTTACACCAGTGTTGCTAAATGTACAATAGTTAATGTATTTGCACGATCATTTTGCCCTCTGTACGATCAATACTTTCAAAAGTGTAATAATGTACGATAATTGCCCTTTTCGTGATGCTAGTGGATGGATTGAGTATGGCATGTCTAATTTAAATTGGTCTGTGTTCACGCATTTCTTCTCACATGACCTCTTTTCAGCCATTGATGAACTTGACTCGCAGTCGCAGGCACAGATGTCGTTCTCTTGCCCGCTGATCAATGCTTATTTAAGTAAACTTGAACGAGAGATGGATCAATAGATAGGTAAATATGTGTTAAAGTTAAATAACAAATTAATGCTATTTGTTTTTTGTGGTTATTTTGCGTTTGAAACACCATCATTTTAAGCCTCTGGTACAATAGTGTAACATTTCTTTATACGTCAACACTGGCTAATCTGTAAACAGACAAACACACACACAGAATCAAACACCGATACACTCCTCTTGCACAGCATACAAAGTATGAACAGCATTTGTTTCATTAGTTGTGTTTACTTGACACATTCTAACATTGCGACGAAGTCTAATTAAAGTCCTTTAACAACCTCTCGCACTAAGGCGGAGGAGGGGAAGAGGCAGGTGCAGGTTGTTAGTTGTTTAATGGTGGGGTGGAAAAAAAGCAGACGCTAACAGGCTAATAAACATTAGCTTGCTAGCACAACAAGTCAGCAGCCACGGCTCAGTCCCTGGTTTCCTCTTTACAAGTCAGCCGTTTAAAAGCCAGACAGCCAGCGCTGTTTTGGCATAGATCAGAGACCCTCCTCCGAGCCGCTGACAGACAGAGGCAGGGCCCGGGCTGTAAATCCGGCCCACTCTAATAAAGCAATAAAAGGCCATTAAAAATCAGTGTCCCTCAGCAGTGGAAGATGGATGAAAAGGTGGAAAGTAAAGCAGACACTTTTAGATGGCCGTACACACCCACACACATTTTGGCAGGTTTCCACACAAACTGGTATAATGCAATATTTATGTCTTTCTCCTGTTGTTACTACTCTTTTATCCTTGCTGGCTGCAGCTCGCTTCTGTGCTAAAAAACACGTAAACACTGTGATTTAGAACAGCGAAGCGCTTTTTATGGACTGTGCTCACTCGGTAAGCTCTCTGTCTCTTAGCTGCCATTGTAACAGCGACGTCTGCAGCAGCGTTTCCGGCTACAATGACCTCATATCAGCCGACGTGTTAATCAGATTGTCATGCACAAATACAAATCTCACACTCTCGGTGAACCATTTGTTACTTGTACCAAAGGAGCAGTACTTATTAAGAAGGGGATTGTAATTATTTATGAGAACAATAAGGCCAAATTAAGCATTTCAATTGTCCAAATGTTGTAGCAGGAAGGGAAATGTTCTGGTATTGTAAAATTATTTGTGCTGTCAGTGGGCTCCTTTCATTCTAACCAGTTTGTATACTGTACCACATTTTTTTCTTCCCTTCCTCACCTATAGAGGGATCAAACAGAGGTATAGAGGAGAGAAGTGCTGAGGCACAGCAAGGGCAGGGGGTGGGGAGACAGGACAACTTAGCCAAGTAATAAAACATGGTTTTCCCTCACCCGGTCAATGCTCCTGTCTGTACAAAGAATAAGAAACGGATAAGAACAAAGAGTGTATGTGTGTGTGTTTGGCAGTGTATCGCGACCCCCGACTGGGCCCTTCCTCTGTGACTGCAGGTATCGAATGGCGGCCGGGAGCCAAACAAAAGCCGGCCGAGGCCCTGACAGAGAGTCTCCCGAGAGCAGCGGTTGCTCATTGTGCCTAAATTATGATTAATGGAAAATGAACAACCTTGATGTGAAGCCTGATTTGATTTTCTATGAGGCCCGGCATCGCTGAAGTCGTAGCTATACTACTCTGGCCAAGAGAAAACACGCTGGACAAACACTCATCGAAGCTCAACTCCTGGCCTACCGACCCCTTTCATACAAACAGCCTAAAATCAATGGACACACAAATAAAGAAGCTGCTTTCACAACCTTCCTTCCTCTCTCACACACACACAAACACACACTTTCAGAAACTCAGACATCTTGATTATATCAGTCCCCTCTGCTGCTAATGACCAGCTTGCGCGTAATTATATTAATTACCGTACGTGCCACGCCTGTCAATTGGCCAGCCAAAAGGAAAGGGAGCGCTTGATACAGAGCAGAAAAAGGAGAAGAGAGGCGAAAGGAAGAGAGAAGGAAAAAAGCAACAAATGAAGGAGTTGGAGAGTGGGAAATGGCAGAGAAGGGGGGAGGAGAGGAGAGAGCGAGAGGTCGGGGAAGATATAGTGTAGAGAGAGTGAGAGAGAGACAGAGACGAAGAGCGGGGAGAGAGAGAGGAAGCCTGATCAATTGTTCATTTTACAAAGTCACTGAGACGTGTCAGCAGTGTCAATAAGTGAATTAATTTGTCTGTGGGTCTCCAGAGCATGACACCATATCACTCTGCTCCCCTGAGACAAGCAGGGCCTCTAACCCTCCACACACACACATGCACACACGTGCACAAACACACACACACACACACACACACACACACACACACACAAACACACACACGCAGGCGCATATACTCGAACACTCTTTCAAAGCAATCCCATACAAGGACCATTCACGGATTTGAGGAATTGGGTACACAGAAGCATTTTGTTGTGTTTGTATCACAAGTGTTTTGATGCTTGCAGATGCATATTCTCACCACACACAAAAACCTTGTTTTTTTAAGCATTTGCAAGGACATTAAAAGATCTCATGCTTAGTCCACACTTTCATGGGTGTATGCGTTTGGCCTTTCGTACACACCTCTAAATAGTTTTAGGTCACTGAATACAGAGCTTTTTCTTATCTTTCTCCCAGTGTGAAGATGACACGCAGACAGTGAAAACTGAGGTTTGGGTAACATCAAAGTGTGCACCGTTGTCTCCCATGTGAGAACAGAACAATTGCATCAAAAGTATATGTTGAAAAGGCCGTAAATTAATTATTTGGATATTTACCTACCTTAACCATTAACACAAGATTGCTAACCCTCAAAAAACAAGTCTTTACCAAAGATGTGTGAATGTTCCTTGTGGATCCCTGCAATGCGTCTATATATGTGTGTGTAGGCATGTAGTTCACTTTAGATTAAATTCATTCAAATTGAAATATATTGCTAAATATACACACACATGAAAACACACACGCAAAAAGGATTCATCCTCAACCAAGCAGCCATCCCCAGGGGAGGCTATTGTCCGCTGGTGACTGACATCAGTCAGCCGCGAAGAGGGACCTTCGAACCACTCGCTGCCTGCTGTTTTCATTATAAAGCCATCACCTCCATCACACACACAGACACACACATATAAACTGTATACCGACACATTCACAAACACACTCACACACTCCCTCACTCCTCTGGCAGGTATCCTCTCTGGTGAAATCTTTCTCTCAAACATCCGACTCTCCTCTCAGTTAACGTACACATTAGGCCCTGGCTTCCTCTATATCCTCTTTGCTTGATTTTCTATCTCTTCCTCTCCTCGCCTAATGTTCTCCCCCCACTCCCTCCCTTCCATTCATGAGGTGCGGTGATGTTTGAGGGCTGCTGTGATGACCGCCTCAGGCTCCGTCACCACCGCACCACTTCCTCGCTGCGGCTTCACAGTGGACCCACGCTGCAGAGCATGCTGGGAGCTTTTCATAATCCCACAAACACACTAACACTGTCGCTCACGGTTAGCAGCACATCTGCCAGCTGCCAGAGGGGGAGAGAAGAGAGCCGCCGCACACAGACGGACGCACACAAGCACACACACACGAGCAGAAGCAGCAGATTGCATCCAAGGTGATAGATAGAGCACTGTGGGAAAGAACTGTGCCTGTTCAATTACAATCATTACTATCACTTTGGGAGATTTGTCATGGTCAAACTGAGTCGGAGCTGTGGAGAAACCACCTTGAGGGCCTGTGAAGTGGTGTTATTTTCCCCATTTTCATTAAAAGAGCTACGACGTCTTGAAAACACTCCCTATCGAAAATGACACACATTAAAACATAAATTAATTACGCCCCAAATTACAAACAGATGCTTAAAAATAATCTCTCAACGTTACATGACTCACTCTTTAAAAGCACTTGGCACCTAAAGAAAAGTAATCCACTTAATCTGTCAACTTCTTACAAGGCATGAAAGGAGAATATTTGGATGTGTCTGCTGTGCCTTTCACCGTCTTCCCCGGGATGGACAGGGGGAGGCCATGTGGCCGGGTGGGCTGTCAGTCAAAGCAGGAACTGTTAGATGCAATTAGAGCGAGGCTGGATGGTGTGATATCGGCGAACAGATGACCGAGGCCTCGCTGTCACTGGTTGACTGACAGAGCGGAGAATGGAAGACAAGGAACACACACACAGCTGTGGCTTCCAACATGACACCTCCACTGCTTGGACCAGTTGGTATCTGCTCTAATAAAACTGATTACAGGACACTTTAGAAAGCTTAATGGATTGGATCAACTGTGTTTTAGAGCTTTTGTATTGATGTGTTATAGCTTGGTGTGGGTAAACTATGACCTTATGCTTTGTTACTCCACTGTACTCATAGTTTTTGAGCTTGTGTGTGTTTTGTTAGCGGTGATGTTGAAGAAAAATTAGTGAAAAACACTGTTTAATGTCTTCAGATAGATAATACTGGCAGATCAACATAATTTAAGTAGGATACATCCATAGATGTATCAGAAATTATTTTTAAAAAAAACGTTATGTTTCACAAAAAGAAGATTAACACTACAAACTACAAAAAGACCACATAAGCATTACAATGGGATTTTAACTACGGTTGAAACTGTTATTGTATTATTGAGGCCAATAACGAGATTAAGAAATGTGTTAACAATAATCGCAAATAGGATAATTTCTACATTAACAGGTTAACAGTCTTAATATGGATGATGCCTTAGATTAGCTTTTTTCACAATTTATTTCGCAACATACATATTAAGCGGGATATTTAACAGTCTAAAAGTCTACGTGTGTCCTCTGGTGGAAAAAAGGGATTTAATGGGGTCCATATTTTAAAATTACCTCACACCTAGCTTGGCATTTCTGAACTCCAGGTTGGTAATTATTGGCAATATAGCTGAAATCATCCTACAGTGGCCAATATATTACCTCTAATTTTCTTGCATTAGTGGTTGGGTGATTCAATTAGGGCTGTAAACGCTAAGAAAATAATTCTAATTAAGATCAAAATGGAATATATTGACTAAATAAATAGCTTGAGGCAGACTACGCCAAAGTTGAAACCAGTTTTAGCTTTGACAGATTAGGTCATCAATCACTATTCAAACATTTAGAATTGCATGTGGATTACATTATTGATGAAATTATCCCATACTGATTTAGAAAACGCACTCAAAACACTGCATCAGAGGAGAGGATATGAGTCTGTTAGCTATAGAAACAGGCGGACAGTAATTCCCTTTATTCATGGAGGCCTATATGACTTAGTGGCTATACATTAGATGTCATATGTTAGCAATCAGCACTGAAAAACTTTGACTTTAATCAAACGTGGTATGTCAATCGATTTCAAATAGATGTATTAGGTTAGTAGAAAGCAATAATATTACATTTAAATTACAATATTGGGTTACATTTAATATTATTGCTTTCAACCAACATTTAACTTTAATACATTTAATTAAAGTCAACGGTCCAGTTATGTCAGTAAGGCCTGTCAGCGTAGCTGAACTTTTTTAACTATGGGTCATGACCTTTGTACATCTGGGGTTTGCGGTTGAAACAAGAAACACGCTACGCTCGCGCTCATGGATCTAATATTCCTCTTTCCTCCATTAGAGTCATGGATCTCCAGTTTGAGAAGAGACATCAGTCCCTGGGTGAATTTTCTCTGAACCCTGTTTCATAAGGATGAGTGAAGACTTTATTGTCCACTGCTTCCACATGACGCCTATTCGTGCTCTCTGACTCGATACACCCAGATGCTGCCCGAGATGAAAAGCTGTCCAGGACCCTGTCATTTACAAATGAGAGGCCTTTCTCCATCTTTCTGCTCATGACATGAAAGAAGGTCTCTGCTCTCCTCTCTTTTCACCTCCTCTCAGTTGGGAAGTATTCATTCATCACAGCCAATCTGTTAATTGTCAGTGTGTGTGGAGGTGATCTCCAATCTGTCGCGATGTTGTCACCTCACAATTCCTACATGCCTGATCCAGATGTATTCACCCAGAATGCCTTCTACACACAAACACACACCGATCATCATCATCTCATTGTTTTTCTCCCTCACACATGAAGAAGCACACACAGATTGACAAGATCCCATTGTGCAGAGTTGCTTCTATTGCTTACACACCAACACCCACACACATAGGTCATTTCATGCTTATTTCTCCCTCACACACACACACACACACACACACACACACACACACACACACACACACACACACACACACACACACACACACACACACACACACACACACACTATCTCCGTCCCTCCGCCTCATCTCTCACACATTTTTTTTAAATTTCTCTCGCCTCCATTGCTCTCCCTTCTCCTCACAGCCGTCCGTCGCTTCCCTGCTTAGCCGTGTGTCCTCATGCACAATCACAAATGCACACAATACACCACACCCCCCCAGAACCCCCATCGTTCCCAGCCAGTCATCCTGAACATCCCTCTGTGGGGTAAGTAGATAGGAGGCTGTTGAGACATGTACACTGTAGTGCCGGCCCTCTGAGGATAACGGCTGTCCCACCGCTGGGAGCGACTACAGGAGGAAGGGTTTAGATGAGAGTGAGCCTGGATAGAGGAGTAATTGCCAAGCCTGTGAGTGTGTGTGTGTGTGTGTGTGTGTGTGTGTGTGTGTGTGTGTGTGTGTGTGTGTGTGTGTGTGTGTGTGTGTGTGCGTGCGTGCGTGCGTGCGTGCGTGCGTGCGTGCGTGCGTGTGTGTGTGTGTGTGTGACGTGTGTGTGAAAAGTGCAGTAGAGGGTGGGTGGGTGTGAGGAGATGGAAAAAGGGTGACAAAGACAGAGGAGAAGTCATCCTCTGCGGACAGGGAAAGCAGCCGATGTCAGAGTGCCACCCTCATACAGGTGTGTGTGTGTGTGTGTGTGTGTGTGTGTGTGTGTGTGTGTGTGTGTGTGTGTGTGTGTGTGTGTGTGTGTGTGTGTGTGTGTGTGTGTGTGTGTGTGTGTGTGTGTGTGTGTGTGTGTGTGTGTGTGTGTGTGTGTGTGTGTGTGTGTGTGTGTTGCTTGGTGACAGGGGGTCAGGTTGGAGAGAGTAATCTCCTCAGGATTAAGAGTGCTGCTCCTGTGTTAATGTGACTGTCAATGAGAATTAAGTCCCCCGGACCGATCCTCTCCACCCTGCTCTCCTCTCTCTCACCCTCTCCCCCCTCTCCTCCATGTCCTCCCTGTCACACTAATGACACCACTTTCTGTGGAGTGCCAGTGCGGGAGCGCTTAAAACAATGGGGAAATAATTACACTGTTTCAATACAGTACAAATTGCAGAGATGAGCAACGGGACAGCAGCGAGAGATATCAGGGAAAAGGGGAGAAGGAGGGATGGTGGGGGTGTCAGAGGGAGGGGTTGAGACAAGGATGACTAACAATTACAACACGATAGGGGTTGGGTCTCATTACTGCAACCATTAACATGCACCAAGTAATTTTCCCCTCTTAGTTTGAGAGAGAGAGAGGGGGGGAGGGGAGAGAGAGAGAGAGTGCCCATTCTGCAACACAACTCCCAGCCCCCGTGCGCAATCTGCCCGGAGAGCCCGCCGGCACCTCATCTCTCTCACATTTGTCTGAGCTCGTGCGCTCTCCTCTCTATTCCGAGCTGATCACGATCCATGCAAAGCGATTAGTGAAGGCGCGTGAAAAGAGCCCGGTCAGCGGATCAGCCTCGCGGATCACTCAATAGCTACTAAGCAGCGCGAAGCTTCGACCGATCGCTTATTTAACCTCACAGCGGTGAAACACTGCATCAATCTCACCTCAATCTTCCACACACACGGTCAGCGGAATTGACTGGCCGCTGGAATCGGCTCATCGTGTGTGCCATTTTTACGCATGGCAATCACGCGCAGAGAGGATATAGTCCCTTGGAGATCACGCTTTTCTTGGGAAATCCTGCTGTTTTTTAAAGAAATAGCACCTCTGTAATAATGTATGTTTTCGCTGCACTGACTGCCAGGAGTATCTAAGTTGCTTTCAGTCAGTCACCACCCTTTCTCTCCCTCACATCTCTAAAGCCAAAGTCCCCCTCTGACCCCATCCTTGTTTCATTAGCCTATTGACCGTTCACAATGAAAAGACACAAGGAATTACAATATGATTCAATGAATGTAGTAAAAAAACCACCATCTTACCCAGATCTATAAACTCGATGGCTTGATCATGTGGAATTGTAAAGGATCCAGGTGACAGTAGAGCGCTTTCCCACTTTCTGCTTCAACTCCACTGATTCTTCCAATAAACAATCCTTTAGAGCCAGTTCCCGGAGCTCGTGAACAGTCACTCTGAGGCAGGGGTGAGGTATAGGGCTACTGCCACGCCAGAGTACCAGCCGTCCGGAGCCGGGTGAGAAAACAGAGCTCGCGCAATAGCGATGTGCTCCAATGTGCCATGATCTTGCCGCGTGCCATCTCAAAAGCACACTGAGGAGAAAGTCAGCAAAAGTGCGTTAATTCCCCCCAAAAGAGACACCGGGCTTGGTTGTTTTTTTTTTGCACACACTCCATACAAGTTTATCCCCCTGGCTGCGCGCCACTGTCACACAGAGGCGTTAAAGTCGCCGGAGAGATGCTGATGAGAGTGATGGTGTAGTGATGCAGGAGTGATAGTTGCGCTCCCGTCGCTCCTCCCGAGCAGGGATCGATTGGACATGAGAAATGCGATGCGAACCCGTCTTCCCCATTCAGAACACGTGCAACAGCGCCCGCCCAGTTCACCAGCGCCCAAGTACACCCCCTCTCTTCCTCACTGATGTCATGTAGTTTACAAGTAGCTGGACTGTTGGGGTGGATGGGAAGAATGTGAGAGAATGGGGGTTATGTGTCTGTATGTCCAAGGAGAGATCATTTGTACACTGCATAGAGTTCAGCTTATCAAGTTGTGTTTGTTAGTTCATGGACAACTTTTAATGGTGCATGAACTCGTCATACATTCGGATATATCCTTAAGAGTAAGATATATAAGGTCTCTGAAGGTTATTTACTTTTTTTTTAAGATGTCAAGTTTAGTCTCTTTTGGAGAGATAGATTGCGTAAATGGGCCGCAGGCTGAACCCAAACTTGGGCCACCCGTAGCAAGGACTGAGCCCCAGTAAATGGCCGTTTTAACAAGTTTGCAGCATCCCAAGGTTATTTGTTGTGTCTGAATGTGTATGAGTTTGCCTAATAGCGATCACAGGCAGGAGGTCATATCTTACACTTCACTGTTCACCTCTCCATTACTTGTGTATACCTCAAGTGTTGAGGAGGGGGTCCGGTGACTGACAGGTGATCAAGTCAATGACCCTCTCTTCATCACATAATAGCCAACCCCACCTCTTCACTTCGATCATGTTACAGATGCTGTCTGGATATCAATACTTGGTTTTGTGCTTGGTTAATACGCGCGGATGGTGTAAATCTAACCCCCCCACCACGATGTTAAACAGAATTTAATCACCGCCGCCTCTCCGTTACGCACCAGGAGACAGCCTATCAATTATTCCATCCCTAGAATATTCTAGTGTGTTGATGGCGATTGATTGCTTTGCGCTGTATTTGCAGTCGTTAAGACCTAGAGGAGGTCGATGTCTGCTAACGACCCAAGGTGAGGAGTATCTGATACGTTCAGATGTCTTCCTTGTTTTCTTGTTACCAGCCGGGCTAGCTCCATACTGTGAGCCATATTGTGTCAGCGGATGCACATTTTGTTGGTAAAAGTTGTAAGATTTTTTAGGTTCTAAGACAAAAAGAAAGCCATTCAAAGAATTGCAGGTCGACAACATGGAGTAATCTTATTTGTAACTGAGCTTCCCTTAAGGCCTTTATTGCTCCCTGTACATGAATAAAAAAGTCTTATTTTAAACTGATTCATTCATAGTCTTACATCTATTACATATTCATGTATCTGACTTTGAACTGAGAACCAGCACTGTACACATTCAACTGAAGTGTAGATCCTACTTTGAGCCCCACGGACAGCTCCAGACTGTCCTGTCACTGATGTGCTTTTCTTTGTGCTTACTTTGCTGTCAAGTTTCCAGTTTGCAAACTAAATAAACAAAAGTGTGAATTTACATTAAAAATATAACAACAGAAAGCTGATAAAAAAAACAATATATCCTGTCTGGACAAGTGTCTGAACCTGTGATGGGGTTTGGAGGCCTTTTATGTTAAAGTGAGTCAGCTAATGGATGCAACAGCACTTATCTGATCTCACCATCCTCAGAGTGTACAGATAGTATCAGAGGAAACCACATCATGTGACGTGAACGCAGACTTGAAAGTGTGAGGTTAAACGGTGTGAAATCAAATTTACTTCTCTTATACATCCCATTACAGGGCCATCTGTTTTCTTAACATGTTTTGCTGACTGTATAAGGAATGGCAGGTTGAAGGTAGCAGATTCATCCTTGTATATTGTGGCAAAGTGTATGCTGAAGTCCCCCTGGCGTGTCGTGTATCACAGGAGCTGGGTTATAGGATCTCCTCTGGGATTATTCCCCCAATAATCATCGCCCAGGGGAGGGAAGAAAAACATTAAGGACATATCTGCTCATAACTTAGGGCATATTTCTTCCCACTAAATCAATATTCCTGCATAATACCTCTGAGAGACACTGTTTTCATGTTGTGGCGGGGAGTCAAAGGGACGCCTGCAAAATTGGCCAAGGTAAAATGAGCGGATAGGGATTGATTTGTCTGAGTCCGGTAGTGAGAAATGTTTGTCTTCTGAGATCAATCAGATTCGGCTAATGATCCCGTTGTAAAACAGAAAGATGAATAATTGTGAGATCATCTTTTGGCAATAATTGAATAATAATGGGACATGCAGTTGTTTGATAATGGAGCTGAAAGTTGAGAATAACAGTGCGGATACTGTTGTTCCAGTGGAAATGTCAGCGAACTAAAATAGGGCACCAACAGTCAGAAAAAAAATGGTGTGGAATATATCACGCTTTGAAGCCAAACTACTAATTCTGAAGTGTGAATCACGGCTCAGACGATAATGACTTTGCTCACTGCTTCAACCTCAGCCTTTGCTTGCAATCAGCTTTCATGTCCTTGAGGGTCTTCACTGCACAAGGTGTGCGTTAAGGGTGACAGAAATATTATTATGATTATTACTTGTTAGACACTTTTATCCAAAGCAACTTACATACTCAATACTGTGGACAATCCCCACAGGAGCAATTTGGGGTGAAGTGGGACACAATGACATGCTGACTGCAGTGGGGTTTGAACCTGTGACCCCCTGATCCGAACACCAACGCTCTATCCACTGTGCCACACACCTTCCCATATGTCATTTAACATTTCCTATATGATTAGTCACGGCATCACTAAATAAAGGACACCCCAACATGAGGGCTGGGTGGTAAACCTCCAGTTGCAGCAAACATGTAACCAGTTAAATTATGATAGGTAGGAGAAAGTACTAATTGACTGGCAGCCAATGAAGCAAATGTAAAGTTATGCTGTGCACACATCGACCACACACAGAGGTGTTGTGTGTAAGAACGTGTGCACGGTGTTTTAATCATGCTTTATACTCTTTATGTCAAAGGTGTATTGTGTGATCGGTGAATTTCTCCTGCTTTCTCTTCCACTCAATTGCTTCATTTTGGATACATCCATCAGGCAGGCTTTGCGCAACAACAAAAAAAGAGTCCTCGGTCATTGATTTGGAACTGCCATGAAGGTTAATGAGAACAGGCATATTGGTTCCTCTTCTTTTGATCCCCCTCTGCATAGAGATTCTTCATTTCTTTACGAGGTCACCGGCAGTAACCCGAGCAGAGCCATAAATAGTGTCCATGCCAGACAGGCCCGGTGTCTGTCAATACTCAAAAAGTTCAGACACAACATCCGCAGTGAACGACTGCTGACATCACACTTGAGGTATCGGAGCAAACACACTTACACAAACAGGGTCTCCTGGTGAACCCGTTGGATATATTTGTGATTGCTTTGTTCTCACTCTCCACACGGTTTGAGAGAGAGGTCTGTCAGGGGCGATCACACAGCGCAGGGGATCTTTGGCTTCATCTGTGGTGTTATACTGCCCCCATGTGGTTAATGCGTGCAACTGTTAACTTGGTAGTTTTGAGGTCATCCAGATTTATTACAGTGACAGTAAAAACTGAACTAATGCCCTTTTTTACGAAGAGCCCTTTCCCTCCTCAGACCTAGACTTACTAAAATAATGAAAGCCACAGCAGCACAGAGCTGTCTGGTGTCAGCAAGAACCGCCAACACAGAGGATTCACTTTTCCCACTCCAAGGTCAGACTTCAAAAGATGATGGATTAAATTAAGATGGATTAAATCTCTGATGCCTAGAACGGCCAGCACAGACAGGAAGACATACTTCAGCATTTTTAAAGAATTATTTATTTGAAAATATTACACAGCTTCTGAATATGAAATCGCCTACAAGGCAAGCGAAACCCTGACCGAAAAGGTCCGACTGAGTTCAACTGGGTTTTCATCGATAAATAAAACATCAAGAGTCAGGAGTGGCCAATGACATCGCTCAAAAATACTGTTGTGCATTGAATCAGAGCGCATGCAAATTGTGCTTATTTTATTTGAGTAGAATTGACTGTGAAATATAAAACTGACAGCATTCAAAATACTTTAGGTAAGGTAACGGAACAGGAGCAGCACCCTCATTGTTTGATCATACTGGTAATACATTCCCTTTGATCAAATGCAAAGGAACTAACAATAAGAATAGATATTGGTGTCTGTAGACATACGTTTAAATTATAAAAGTGACAAGTGTAAAAGAAAACAAAGTAAATTGCAAATAACGACGCAAAATTGAAGACTAATTTTACAAGTCAGACAAATATCTTTGATAAAAGCAACATAAGTTTCCTCACGTTGCATAAAACAATGCAGTGTTGAAGTTCAATGACTAATACTTGAATGTATGTTTCAGAACACTCACTTTGAATGTCTTTGAAAGTATTGCTGTACAAATGTTAATACTGATATAAAAGAAGATCCATCTTGGAGTGTCTCACTTACTTTCTGTCAATTAATTTTAGAGTTATTAAGATAACTGAAATTCACATGACAAACTAACTGTAAGAGTGCATGTGAATAGTGCACATCATATTAGACTGATGTAAGCTGGCTGTGTTCAGAAACGCTGCTGCGATTGTCAACGGCTCGCATCAAGGTGACACTGATCAAATGTGACAAGATGTCGCAAGTAAAGAGACGCCGTAACAGCTGCTCATTAGCTAACTTTGTCGCTGCGGAATGAAGTACACGCAGCGGAGGTAATGAAGAAACATAGGACGCTTCTTATCGCTCTCCAGATGCCTGGACTGCACACACCTCATCCTTTAACTGATTTGACACTAATAGAGCTGGAACTCCGACTTGTCCGCCATATTGCTTTCACTCATCCAGACCTGTCAAAGCTGCGGAGAGGAGGTGACAAATACTCACCGCTGATGGATCAGTTTAAAAATAACTTTAAAAATCTGCCGATGTGAAGAGGTCTTTCAATAAAAAGAGTTGGCAGCTTCATGTTAAAGGTCCCATGTCATGCTTTTCCGGTTATTACCCGTCCCCTTGTGTGTTATGAAGGTTTTTCTGCATGTAAACGGTCTGCAGAGTCAAAACCCTCAAAGTACACCCTGTAGCGAGTAAAACTCTAACACAGAAAATACCTCCCCAAAATGCCTCGTTGGAGATACGTCACTGTCCATTGATTCTTTCGGGTAACTCATGATGTCATGCATTACTCGGAACCAAATGGACCAATCCGTGGAGCCGTTACGTTACGTCCGCGGAGCCGTTACGTTAAGCCCCCCGCTGATTGGTCCAATCCACGGACTTCCTCACACACACACTCAGTGCAGGCAGCTCTGCTGATCTCTCCTCCCTGGCTGCAGGCTGATAACAGACAGTTGGGATCGCGGCGAAATTCTCTCTGCAGACCCATTCTCTCTGCAGACCCATTCTCACAGCGTTTATCAACCTTTTTCTTACTCAATATCAAGCCACACTTATTGTTTTTACTTCGGCTGTGACTTTGTGTGTGCTCAGAGTGAGTTTGGCTGTGTTTGGCTGTGTATCGCTAAACAAGGAAACCACACCTGCACGGAGCTCAGCGCGATTCACAACGTCCCGACCAATCAGAGCACACTGTGCTCACAGGGAGGGTGGGGACTGGAGCTATTGGAGCTCCAACGAGCCGTTAAAGGCAGAGAGTGAAATTCAGTGAATACACGTAGTTTACAGAGATGCTGTATGAGAAACCAAAGTGATTTTGGAAAATTGCACAATATAAATCTATTCTAGTAGACCTCAACTATGGAATTATGATCAGTGGAAATGGCCATGACATGGGATCTTTAAAGGTTCTTCAGGTGTCTGTGTCCCAAACTCACAGAGACTCTAGAGTTCATCGTGAAGGGAGCGACGCCTCCATTTGGGATGGTGAGTGACGTAATCAGCCGCTTCCAGCACGAGGTGCATGAACTCCCCCACGTCGAAGGAGTAGTTGGTGAACTTCGGATGGTCCCCGATGGTCGGATGGTGACCCTGAGGGAAGTGAAAGAGAAGTTTAAGCATTAGATAGACAATATGAAAGCTAAACAAAAACATTGAGATGTAGAAATCAAAAAATTATAATTTTACAAAAGAACCTAGATATATTGCTACGGATGAGCAGTAATCCCACAGCAATGTCACTGTTATCTCAAGCTAAAGTAGTAAGTAAACTCTTTTGTTTCATAACCAGCAGCATTTTTACCACTGAGAATTGAAAAACACTTTTCTTGTCAAAAGTGTTTTTTCTGTGCAAGTTCTGCATGAGAAAATGTTTCACTTTGTGGAATCTGTTTAAATAACTTTTTCAAATGTAAAAAACTCAAACATCTTCAAAATCTAAATTGACTCTGCTTGTATGCCATAATTAGTGTAGGCTGAAGTAGATCCGGAAATGAGCTCCCCTAGTCACTGAACCGTGGACGGATTTGAAATTGAACCGCGACGTACAGAAAGATTCACACCCCCATTGACACATGTTTTTATTGTCATGGTGTCCTTGCATTTAGACAACTTTACGACATGAATGAGAAATGAAGTCTGCCCTGCTGTGCTTATAATAGTACAACATTAGATGTGTGTAGAGAGTGTAAGTGTGTGTCTAGAAGTGAAAAAGGTGAGATGAATGGAGAAGAGGTGAGCCGGGGAGATAGCGGCTGGTGCGGGAGTTTCCCCTACCTTGTCCTGGGGGAGCACTTTGTCCATTTTCTGCCAAGTCACGTATCGAATGCCCCGCAGCCGAGCCAAATCTCGATAGCAGCTCTCATCCTGACAATTATATCTAGGAGGGACAGATGCACACACTTTATCTCTCGCTCTCCTCTGCCTGCCTCACTCTCACTCTCTCTCTCTCTCGCGCCATATGCACAGTGATGTTCTATCACTGTGTCACTCAACACACACACACACATTTACCCAAGGTAGCTGGTGTGATGAATGCCTGGTTAATTACACAGTATTTCTCAGTTGTACACACAAGTGTCTGAGGGGTATTTTGGGCGCCTCACACTTCCATCGCTCTCTCCCCTCTCAGTCTTTCACACATATACACACATATACACACACACACACATTGGCAGACAACACCTGTCACTCACAGCTCAAAGATGACAGCCCAGTCAGGGAGGAAGAGGAGGTGTGTGAGACCCGCCCCGTGCATCCCTATAAAGATGTCAGAGTTGTGTGTGATCCTCAGCTGCACCAGAAAGGGAACGTCCCTGAGAGACAGACAGGAAACCACACGTCAATCATCACTATTACACAATTTAAAACACTATGTGTATTCCTCTACAGCCCTTTCACATCCCTGACCAGCACTGAATAGCTCCTGTGGTAATGTGGCCAGCACTCTATAACTCACTTGAATTTGTAGTCCACCACGTTGACCTCCAGTAAAGGCACAGTCTTGAGGGCGTTTACCAGCTGTAACGACAACAGAGCGACGTGTGTTTCTGATCAATGAAAGTGCAAACAAACACGGGCAGCAAGGGTATAAATCACAAGCCTTTTTTACTTGTACTATTTATAGCAAATAAGATTTTAAATAGGCACTTAACAGATGTGGGCAGTAAATCAATGGCGGAGAGGAGGGGCTGTGGGCGGGAGAGAGATGTAAAGAGTGGAGAAACAGAAAGAGACAAATAGAGGGAGAGTGAAAGACAGGGGAAGGGGAGAATAAAGAAGACGTGGCAGAATACGACGGGGGGGAAAGTGTGAGAAAAGTTAAGAGGCAGGAAAAGGGAAGGGGGGGGGGGGGCACTCACCTCCACTTGGTTTAATATCCTTCTGTATTCTGTGCTGCGTGCCAGCAGGGTGACACGAACACGGCCCTCCTGAAAACAGCAATGCGCCCAATAATCAATCAGTCAAGGACAGAAAGGATAGGCGGCTGGGAAAACATGATGCCCATTCATAATAAGTAAGAAAGCCTTTACGTAGAATCTCACTTTAATACGGCTCAGAAGATGGGACACAGAAAATCACATTATTTGTTTTAAGGAGAATTCATTCGTTTTTTTGTGTGAGATCTTTCTAGTTTTTACAGTATGTTAGTTTTCTAAATGCTTCTACTGCCACCTGGTGTTCTGATAGAGACATTTAGAGAACACGTTATTTATTTGAATAAACAAATCATAACTTCCTTATCCTTATATAAATGACAAATAGCCACATACAACCTGTTCAAGCTGTTGTACACAATACACCAAAGTACAGCACCTTGCTTTAAACAGTAGATATTGTATATGCAATAAAAACAAACCTTGTTTCCTCTTTTCTACTTAAAGCATATTTTCAGAAATACTAAAAAAGAAGGCACTCTGAGCAAGGCCAGAGCAAATAATGACGAGGTGGATTTGGGAAGAGATGGGTGGAGGAGGCGGATGAATAGCACACAATGGAGGGGAGCAGCGGTGTGAGTCCTTGGTGCTGCCATTAATCTAGGGATGAAAGGAAGAGCTGAGGAGAGGGTCAGGGCCGAGGAGACCTCTCATTCAGGCGCGGGCGCGCTATCGGCAGCAGCCCCATGTCTGGCTGAAAAGGCCTCTTAGCATATTTCCAGTGATCGCCATGAATACCTGATGAGCCGCTCCTCAGGAAGTTATAGGGCCTTGCTGCTCATAAAGATACAGTCAATTCCTTCCAGACTGGGGTCGTAAAACACCTGTGAGGAGCGCTGAGGAGATATTAATGTGCGATGAGTAAGAAGGTGGGTGGGGTTGTAGGTGAGTGTGTGTGCATGTACAGTACTCGTTCAGAGAGTAGAAGGCGACACAGTGGGGAATTCACCTGGAGTGAAGTCTGGTTTAAGGGGTTGCTCTTAAATCAAATGTGCTGCAACAACCTGTTCTTTGCTTGAATAGCAAGTAGATTAGTAGAAGAAGTAGTTTCCAAACTAAAAACTACACATCCAAATGGAGACTTCAAAAAATACAGTACTTGTTCTCTACTTTCTTCTTCAAAAATACTCTGAAACTCAGTTATGGCATAGAGATTGAAGCCTTACCATGTTGTAATGATTTGTCTGTTAAAGCTAGTGGTCTTGAATAGAGATGGCAAATCTGGATCCTTTTATGGACTCGGAGTCTTATGAGTCAGTCATTGAAGAGATCCGGATCATACGAGTCATTTGAGTCATATGAGTCAGCATCACCAAGACAGTAGAAAGCCTACCGGTGAAACCGAAAAGTTGTTGCATTTCACGAGCATATTAAACTGATGTTATATTAACCTCCGCTACACAGTGCCTTTTGTTTTAATAAAAAATGTTGATCACAAAAAAAAAGGGTTATTTGGCGATTTGGCGAATCTGAGTCTGCTGTTGACTCGTGCATGAGGACGAGTCTGCTGGATCTCTGGATCTGCTGCTATACGGTTACGGCTCTGAGTCCGCACGAGTCTGCTATGTTTTGCACAGTGAGTCAGGATTTGCGAATCTCTGAGTCTGCTGTTGACCCGCGGCTCCCGGCTCCCGGCTCCCGCGGCTCTGAGTCCCCACGAGTCTGCAGGAAGTTTCACTGATCCGCGTCCCCTCCCCTGAGCCAAACGATAACTTCTGGAAGCTATCCTACTTGCTAAAGGGTAGGCAGATGGACTGGGGTACGTTGTAATGTTATTTTACATGTTATAAAGAGAGTAGCGAGTGACGCAATTGATAGTTTTAATTTGTACGTCGCACCAGGTGTAGGACTCAAAGGACTCGGGTTAATGGAGAGGGGAGACTCGTCACGACCAGCTCATTTCTAGGATCCGGGTTAATGATCCGGATGAATCAGGACTCGCCCATCTCTAGTTTTGAATGGCAAATGTCTATGCCGCAACTACGCTGAGTGTAGTGAATATTTCTATCTAAGTAAAAAATAAAACTACAATGTAACCTTCAGGTTGTTAAGATGGAAAATCCTCCAGACTGCATGGAAGTAGGGCATGTCAGGTTTATTGGTCCTTCAACTCTTAATACCAATGGAACATTGTATGTTTTTGTTTGTATGCAGTCTTAGGTTTTGTACATGGCCATGCCTTCGTTAAGTATTTTGTTTACTTGCTGAATGGTGAGTAACTAAAGTGTTCCCTGACCGGGAATCGAACCCGGGCCGCGGCGGTGAGAGCGCCGAATCCTAACCACTAGACCACCAGGGAGTGATTTGTCACCTTAAGTGTAACTGTCTATCTATAATGAATCGATAGGAGAGTGAATCCTGGAGAATATCTTTCATATTTCAGGTCTGAGCTAATCATCCAGAGGGAATGTATAATGTTGGCTCAGACAATGAGAGAAGTGATTTGAACTTTTCAAAGGGACTTGAGGAAAGTTATCCATCACAGCACAAAACTCACAGCCTTGCCAGTTGCTCCTCTCCCTCAGGCTATTTTGGTACATGTATAAAGGAAACCAAATCCTCTAAACCGCTCTACAAGCAGGCGGTGCCGATCGAGTGAATACGTTTTAGTATATTTGCATTAATAATGCTGTGTTATCTTTCTCAGCGTCTGGAACTGTTCTTAGCAATGTGTCAGAGGAAGCACCTTATTGTCTGATGTGTATTTTATTTCACTTATAACACAGAAAAATAAGCATGGCTTATGTGGATAACTTTTAAAACATATAAGTTCAAACAAAAGACTCATCTAACGTGTTGCAATCATTGGTGGAGTTTAAAAAAGTACATTTACTACATTTACTGTATTTAAGTGGCATTTTGAAGAACTTGATGCTTTTTTTATGCTATTGTATACTTCTATTCCACTGCATTTTAGAAGTCTATATTGTATTTCTTACTCCACTACATGTATCTGACAGTTTAGTTACTTAACATCGTAAAGATTATAAGCTAATAAACCATTTTAAACTAATGAACACAGGTCTCAACATGTTGGTTTGGTTCTTAGGATCCCAGAGGTGCTGTAAGCTCCCTGGTGGTCTAGTGGTTAGGATTCGGCGCTCTCACCGCCACGGCCCGGGTTCGATTCCCAGTCAGGGAACGCTCACTTTATGTAAAACCTGTTTGACTGTACTAATAATAGTTTCAGTAACTCTCTGTCGACCATAACTTGGATTACCAAGAAAAACAAAGGAATAACAGAAAAACTGCTTTCCAAAAGAGGAAATGGTTTCACCAAGGCCGACTGAGAGACTCAACAGCCTAAAGATCACTCAATAGCTCAAATGTAAGATTCACAAACCTATTTAGTTAGTGAATGAACTGGATATAAAGGTTAAACTGTCCTTCCTATGTACACGAAGTAGATCAGAATATAGTTAACATGTGTTGCTTTGGTTTTCCTAAATTACATTCATCCTACCTTTGGCCCGGCTTGAGGGATGTTCAGTCGATGCAGGACGTGCTGGGAGAACGCCCGAAACATCCCTTCACTGTAGCAGTCGGAGATCTGCCATCAACACACCACAGGAGCGTCAATTTCACAACTTAGATCAAATCAATTCAGCGCATCAGGGTTAGGGATATGTTGGTGGTATACACTCGTGCAAAAAAGATTAGCAATGTTAGTACTTTCAGAAAATGTACTCTCTGATTGGAAATGAATTGAAGGCAAATTGAATCCGGCCACAGCTTTGCACTGGGTTGAGATGAAAGATATCTAACACTGGGGATATGACAATTGCAAACATATTTCTAATCTCCCTGGGATGAATATCAAATGAGCAGAAGCATTTCTCAAGGCCAAGATTGTCACACAGCGCTGCAGCTGTGAATGTGAAGACATGAATATAAACATGGCATGTGCTGCAGGAGCAATCAAAAGCATCAGCGTGCGGCTGACCTATCAATATTCCACACCTCAAGGCTGGAACCACAGGACAACACATATTTACCTGCTATCATCTTTATTGTAATGTCCTTGGGATTATCATTTAAATAACATAAACACACGCTGAGCTTTTGAATACATCACGTAAATATTTGACCCGAAATGCATGTTTATGACTCGAGCGGATGTCTTTGTGCATGTGGGAAGGAAAGAGCAATAAATGGTGAAAAAGTAATCATAATAGTCTATCACAAACTGTGTGAGATGAAAAAAAATAACATATACAAAAGCAGGATTGAAAGAATGAACCACTGAAATTAGGGCAGATAGATATGTAAAGTACGTCTGATTTGTGGTCACACACACACAACCACACACACACACACACACACACACACACACACACACACACACACACACACACACACACACACACACACACACACACACACACACACACACACACACACACATCTACATAAAGAGTAACTTACGAGGGGCGTGTTGTAAAAGAGGCCGTATCTCATTCTCGGGAGGAGGGAGAAAACGACGTCTTTGAAGCACACCTGTGAACAAGTGTGAATAAATCAATGTAGTTAGTGGACAGCGTGGCAGTTACGTCACGGTGTTTTACATAATACACACTTCAATTACTTTCAAAACATTATAATGAAGATGTGAGTGTATATAAACAATTTGGAAACATATTATATAGAAGTGATTCGTTTGAACTGCTTTTCTCAGAGATCACATAGATGAGACCTCCTGTTCATTGGATTTTATATAAAGGATATTTTAGTGTCCGTGGGAGGTACAAATCCGTTCGACCATGGTTAGTTATTCTAGTTTCATAATTTGTTACAAGGCTGTGGACAAAAAAAATACGTTTGTAAAGTATTTTTCCTCACCACTTTTCCTTGATGGAAATAGTCACCAGTTGAAGGATAGAGGAGCAGGAGAAGGACTTAGTAAAAGACAGGGCTAAGACGCACTCACACTACGCTACTGGCAGTGAAAGGCTCTAAAAAGGGTCTGAAGTGTCGCTGTAAATGTTTAAATGTTGCTGCCCTTAGAATGTGTTGGAAGGCATTATCTCCTTTCTTTTATGTAAAGGATTGTCCAGCATTCCCTATGCTTAAGCAGATAAGAAAGGAGACATTGAGGCACCTTTCCTTAGCAGTAAGAGGATTTGATCAGCTTTAAACATGGCGGCCAATGAGAGTCTTATGGGTCATTGAAGCCAGTTATGAACTTTTAACACTAGAACCGCCAACGGGTCAATTTTACCCGCAGCTGTTTTTTTTTAATTGTATGTAAAAAAAAATCAATAAAATATTGATGTTTCCCAGTTCGTGACTTTTCCTGAAAGTGTGTTATGTTAAAAATGTTCAATATGAAGTCAGATTGAAAAAATCACCAAAGAAATTGCCATTTATACCTACAGTATATCTGCCAGCGGGTAATATTTACCTCATAGGAAATGCAGCGTAAACAGGACGTGTTGCTATAGCCATGCCTTTTGTCTACTGCGGTTCCTTATAGATAGAGAGATAGATTGAGAGAGAGATAGATTGATAGATAGATAGATAGAGAGAGATAGAGAGAGATAGAGAGAGAGAGAGAGAGAGAGAGAGAGAGAGAGAGAGAGAGAGAGAGAGAGAGAGAGAGAGAGAGAGAGAGAGAGAGAGGTGTACCTAAACAAAACACAAGTCTAACACCAAGCGTTTAAATCAGCACTGGTAGCGATATTGTATACTTCATGCTCTCTGCACAAACTAAGTCCACAGATTCTATTGGCATAAGTTTCATCCCTGTGCGATCAAAACTCACTGTTCTGTATGATAAATAAAAGAACATTGTACCTTGAAAATCAATAGCGGGTACATTTGACCCGTTGGCGGTTTTAGGTATACAGCGGCCTCTGGCGGGTCTAGTGTTAAGCACAAAAAAGATGTGGACCAAAGGCCAAGACCTATACAAAGAAGGAGCGCACAAGGATCACAGAGGTGACATCACACTTACTCTCTTCGAGTCGTAGGTCTTCAGGTGGATGATGTCGTACTCTGAGAAGGCCCTCCATGTTGCAGAGAACAGATCTCCATAACCATAAACGCTCTGTGAAAAAAGACGTAAAAGAATAGAACAGATCTGAAATCAAAAACACAACAATAAAATCCATGACAGCCTATAGCAGTGCCAGACTCAGTCATCTGTTTACAAACTCAGCTGGTTGCATTTTTTCTGAATCTGTGGTTTTATATCAAATCTGCTGTGTGACAGCCTGCCACTGTTTGGAACGCAGTGTGCAGTTTGTATGGAAGGTCACTGCTTTCCTCCTCCCCGGCAGGCTTCTCTCTTTCCCTTTTCCTCTCTCCCTCTGTGCACAGTCGGGGGAACAATGGGCCGGATAAGGTTGTCTGTTTTTCAACTCCTGTTTCCCCTTGATGTCTTCATTGCCACATATGCCACTGACTTGTTAAACAAAAACTGTGACTTCAATAGAAATTCATGTTTGTCTTTCTGGCTGGGTTTTAGTTCTCGATTCCAATCTCAATTTTCAGACATTTACTTAAAGGTGGGGTAGGTACGTTTGAGAAACCGGCTCGAGATACACTTTTTGTTATATTCCATGGAATGCTCTTAACATCCTGATAGCAATGAATATCTGAAGTGCTACAACAAATCCATAACAACATTTCATCTGTGGAAGCCGTAGCGCTGTAAAAAGCACGACCAATCATCTGAGCCGGCCCGGCTAAAATAACTGGATGGCCTACCTGCCTGTCAGCCTTCCATCTGTGCACAAACTTATCTCGTGCCCTCATTGGTCATGTGCGCGTTCCTGTGTGTTGGAGGAGGTGCTCTGTAAGGAAGTGGCAGATTTGTTCCGGTTGTGTATTTTCAAATTCTAGCGCACTCGAGCTGGTTTCTCCAAAATTACCTACCCCACCTTTAAAATGATTGTATGTCTCTGTTTTTTTCATTTCTGGAACGGGTTCCTTCAGTAAAAAACTAAAATATGCCGCTGCATGTGACTAGATCATCAAAATAACCCTCTGCATTTCCATTTTGCAATCTTGTGTTGTATCTTTGAGACCCACTATGTCTGTTTAGGTAACACAGACAGCATGGCTGCACAATTAATCTAAATGGCCTTGATATCGCAATTTAGTGCAATATCCAAATCATAGTTTGCACAATATCTATTAACTATTGTGGAGTTGCCTGCCCAACACAGGCTTCATTCAAAAATCCTTTCTTGGCACTTGATCATTCAAATATATATTTTTTTATAGAATGTGATGTTTCCTGTCATATTTCGACTGATATTGCAATGGCAATATCAGTCCATAGAATCACAAGTTGTTGAACTTTATTTCCAAATGAAAGTTATTTTGGTCATGTTCAGTGGTGATAACAGGCATGTTCACATGAATGAGCAGTCTGTGCTGGTTCACCTTAAATAGAAACAACTAACTAAAGAAATATCTAGATGACAACATCCCTTGTGGGGAGAAAGCAGGTACCCACCGTGTCCCACATGACGATGTTGATATCGGAGCTGAAGGAGTTGTTGATGTGCTGGGAGATGTAGAGGTTGACAAAGTCACAGAAGTGATGGTACATGTTCACCCCTGTTGGAAAACACACACATATCATTCTTGTGTTTGACTCAAACAATAACACTCAGGATTCATTTTATTTCTGCAACATTACAACAAGGTTTCAAGAAAGGTTTTTTTAATTATTTATTGGGTGCAAGAGCAAAAGTATTGTTTATCTTTAACTAAAGGTTTGACCTACTTGTTTAGGTTGCAGAACTTGAAATGGATTACTTACCAGCATCTAGTTTCATGAAAACAGTGGGCTTCTCAATGACGATGTCACAGTGTCCATCCTCTATGGGATCAAAGTCCAGCTCTGTGTACGTCTGCAGCTCAGCATACCTAAAACAGCAAGAAAGAAATATTTGCAACCAAAAAACAGGAATGTGCCTTCTTTGAGACGCTTTGATACGTATGATCCTGTTTCAATGGTATGCCCATGTCTTTAGCGCAACATCCCATTGAGATTTGGTTAAGACTTTCTCTGTAAGATCCTGTGAAAGATAACATTTCAACAAATGTCACGGAAAGAACATTCTCAACATATTCAAACTGGTTCGTATGAATAATCAATGCTAACATAGAACTTGTCTGATCATTAGAATATGATGTTCTGTACTGCTATTTTAGGTGCACGGTATGAGCTAGAGCTCTCTGCTCACAGTGTTCTTTCTATAAATGTCTCTGCAGTGGGAGGACAAAGTGACACAAGTGAGACAGAAGAGCAACCTAGAACCTCTGATCTGTAGTCAGACGAGTTATCCATCGAGCTGGCCCCCCCTCAACAGACTAGCTTTTGCTGGTCAACAGCTAGAGAGGGCTAGTTTGTTAGGCCTTATGTTGACGGATAATATTTTAAGTATATAATAAATGATCTTGCTGACAGAAGGCCCTTCAAATTAATTGAAGTTAGCTTATTGAGTACATGCTTTACAGTTCGAGATAACCTGAGTTCAAAAGTGTTGAACCAGGTCCCTGGTGGTCTAGTGGTTAGGATTCGGCGCTCTCACCGCCGCGGCCCGGGTTCGATTCCCGGTCAGGGAACGACATTTAGGCCGTCAACTAAAAGTCAACAGCAAAAAGTGGAGAAACTCATTGTCATGATGTAAGAAAAAGCAACCAAGCATCAAAAAAAAAATATAGGATTAGGATTTGTCACTCCCACCATTAGAAAGAAGAGAACATTAAATTAGCCATCAAACTTCTTGTTCTATCGGACCAATCAAATGACTTGTTTTAATTGGCAAATCACATCATATAACTTGTTTCAATCTGCCAATCAGAGGCAAGCTACTTTAAATGAACAAATGTCAAACCAACAACGTCTCAATGCATGTTGGAAATCACGAGCTCCAAACAGCTTCATCAGGTCCCTGGTGGTCTAGTGGTTAGGATTCGGCGCTCTCACCGCCGCGGCCCGGGTTCGATTCCCGGTCAGGGAACACAGTTTTAGCCTGGCCACTAACTAACAGTCATAAATCAGTAGGAAGAGGATTTGGCACTCTCACCGTCAAGTCTTTCCTGAAACTGCTCCACCACAGGTGCCTGGTGGACTAGTGCTATTTTTAGAACATGCCCCGCGGGCGACTAAGTGCCCGTGTGCACCGTGTTAGCTACCCCTGGACTAGTGGTTAGGATTCAGTGCTCTCATCACCGCTTCCTAGCTTCGAGTCCCGGCTAGGGAAAGTCTTTTTAGCCTCATGGTCAAAATGAAATAATAATTGTTTTTTTCCAAACATTGAGTGTGTGTCCTGACTCACCACGATTGCAAGGGGCTCTTGTGCTCTCCCTGTGCAGCGAGTGCCGGCTTGTTGAGCCTGCATCGACCACCAATCTCTCCTTGCTGGATGAAGTCCTCCTTGTATCTACAACATAAACATAGATGAGTTTTTAGACAGCCATAATCTGTCAGTGTTCATTTTTGGTTACATTTGAGCAATACTGACCTCTCATGACCTCTGCGCGGCTCACGCAGGTCCAGATAAAGGTTTGTTGCCTTACAGAAGCGAGTGTGGCTACTACATCTTAGAGAGGAGTCCCCCTGGGAAAATAATAAGAGTAGAAATATGTCATACTTAATGCTATTATCGCTTAGATTGTGAGTCTCTATTCTATGCTCTCTCTACACTAAAGCCTTTGAACAGCAACTTATGTTCAGGTCTATTGTCTGTGGACCCTTTTGTTCAACACTCTGTGTATTTCTACCTGTTGTTTCTTCCTGTGGACTCAGCAGGCCCGTGGGAACTAAGGAAGTGAACGTACTTACTGGCTTGGTGGCCTTGCAGAGTGTTTCGAGCTCAGAAAGGCGCTCCTTGACGTAGCCAAAATCTGCCTGCTTCCAGAAAAGCTCCTGGGCAGCCTCCAGTGAACGGGCCCTGACAAAACAAGCACAGTGGTTCAAATATGCATGCTTTGAATGATACACTTCTACTTTGGAAAAAACATGTTGGGACAGTTAATTCAATAAAGATATACTTGAGATACTGAGCATCTGACACATCATAGACAGCTGATTAAAACATGTGGAAAGTAAATTATGTAAACTGCATAATACTTCTGATAACATAAAGGGTTTTACTATATAATGTGAGGAACAATACCATGCAGAGTCTGCTTTGGTACAGACTGGATAGCTGAAGCGCTTCCCTGGATCACAATTCTTCTCGTATCCCCAACAGGCAGACAGATCCTGCAATGCATCCTGCTGTAAAAACAAGTGAGAACAAGTTCAGCATCAAGATTTACCGATCTAAAACCACCCAAACTTTAAAAAAAAAAAAACGTCATCTATTGATCTAACTAAACTAATGGAATTGCAAAATAAGTCACTAGTTAAAGTAAAGTAAACCCCCTTTATGCATTGCTCTAGTCGGGGTAGGAGAAAATCCGCTGCTTTTTTTTTTAAGCAGCATGAGAACTAAGAGTTATCAATTAAAAATATTGCTGATGTTTGAAAAAAATATGTATCTTTGTGGTAAATGCCACAGCCATGTTTCTTAACCTTTCTAATCGCTCTGTGTGGAGCATCAGTGTCACATCGACATTTAGCCACATTGCATTGAACTGAGATAGCATGATTAAAAAATGCAACTGAGTGAAGTCCATGAAACAATGCGCTGCAACTAAATAACACACAACACTAACAGAAATACAATTTTACAACACGTTTCATGTCATTAGTCAAGAGCTTTGTGAGAGCTCTTCCTCACAACGAACCTACCTAACACGCTACCTCCCTACGCATAGGACATATTTGAACAGTAAAGAGTTGACAGAGTGCATATCTTACTTTAAAAGGGCAGAGAGGGTCCAGGCGGCATTGCTTGGAGACCCTCTTGTTGTTGTAGAAGTAGTAGGGTAGGTGCTCTGGCGGCAGGGAGATGCTGCTGTAGTTAAGCAGCGGTGATAGTGGATTGTCGTTGATGCTCTCAGCTCTCTCAGCGGTGACCACAGTGGACGAAAAAACTATGCCCAGCGCTACCAAGAGCAGCATAGTCAGGAATACACAGACATGTGAGACAGCCGCCGTTCTCTTCACAGCCCTCTGAGGAAGGAAGGAAAAAGAAGAGGAGACGTAGACTCTGTAATCGTGGTGGAAAGCCACAGTTTACAAGTATGTGGGCACAAGAAGCAAAGTGTGTGGGAGCGTAGCCTCAGGCGGGTCTGAGCGCCTCATAAGGAAAGGTCCTGTTGCAGGAAGTATTACTGACCTGTTTCCTACTGTTGTCTGAGCGATCATAACGGAGATGGAGGGGTGATTAAAAACTGCTGGCTGGTTACAATCTCACCTATGAAGTACTGTAACAGACAGTCATATTTACATGATGCATGTGTCATGTCTCCAGTATGCATGTGATACCACAGCCCAAAGCCACAGACATTCTTTACACAAAAAAAAAGTAATATTATGTGGCTGCTGTTATTGCAGATACCACAAGTGCTGTATAACAATGGCTCTCTTTCCACAACTTAATGACCTGGGAAGGATTTATGTTGCTTGTAACACAATTCTAATGAGTTTGGCACCAATAGGTTGTTAAGAGTTATCACCAGTCATTTATTAGGTGGAGCTACTTGGTTAAAGTAAACTCTTTGCCATGGGCGTAACAGGATGTAATGAGATTATTGAAAACTCCTGTGCTGCATTAAAAAACAACAGTTCTGTCTATTAGCAGTGGTGTACTGTAAAGTAACTAAGTACATTTTACTCAAGCACAAATTTGAGGGACCTGAGTATTTCAAATGTTTGCTACTTTGTACTTCTACTACACTACAAGTCAGAGGTAAATAGTGTACTTTTACTCTTTAGTTACTTTGCAGATTATGATTAAATAAGACTTTAGTTACAACTGGAGTAACATTAAAAAAAAATATGCTATTGGTTGTGTACTTGTACTTGAGTAACATTTTGAATGCAGGGATTTTACTTATAACAGAGTATTTATATACTCTGGTACTTCTACTTTTACTTAAGTACAAGATCTGAGTACTTCTTCCACCTCTGATGTTACTTTTCAAGGAGTTACTTAGTCAAAATAACAGTAAACACTCTTTGCTATGGGCGTGACGTGATGTAACGGGATGATTAAAACTCCCGTGCTGCATTAAAAAACAACAGTTATATCTGAGACATGTCAACAACAAGCTACATGTTAAAACCACAGACTGTATATGGTTAAAAAACGGTGATACAAAGCAGGTCTTTCTTTTTTTTTACAAGCCCTAGTCAACTTCAGCCCTAGGGTTGTTTGTTTCTGTCGCACGTAGGTTGACAGAGAAGAAGCACACTTCATTTTGGACAGCTCATTACAAACAACATAACTCCCAAACTCTTGGCTTTTAGTCCATTAGTTAACCAAGCGTTAAGATAGCGTTAAGATTTGCAACCCGCCAAGACATGCTCAGTGACTTGATAGGCATGCATGAAGTAGGATAATAAGGAGATAATAACGCACTTTTTACCCTTTCATGTGGTTGAATGTGAAAATACTTAATTTGAGGCTAATGTCTGAAATGTACATGTGGCGGCTAACATGTACCGTTCACAAAGACCCCTTCACGTTAATTCAAGCTGTAACAGTAACAGTAAAACAACAGAGAAGGAACATATACAGCCTTTCCACGGTGCAAAACACTTGAGACGGACACAAGTGTGCATAACAATGGTCTTTCAAATAATGTTTGGTTGAGTTTGAGTGAGAAGGGGTTTACCTGAAAGCAAAGCCGGTTGTTTTCGAAACAGAAGCGAAGATATTGCCGGTGGTCGCCATAACACCGGAAACCTCATGCCGATCTGTAGTGCGCAGTGACGGCCACAGGGGGGCGCTGTCTACCGCACTTCCTTTCTTATAGACTTTTTTACTGTAAATAATCATATCCAAATCAAGATATATTTTTTAATGTTATATAAATGTACATTTATTTTAATGTTTAAAGACTTATTTACTGTAAATGATCATATCCAAATCAAGATATATGTTTTAATCTTATATAAAGGTACATTTATTTTAATGTAATATTTATGCTGTTCCTTTTATTGTTTATTATAGTTTTTACAATATGTTTCTTTAGAGAAAAGGTGAGTGGAAAATGGAGCACACACACGTACTGTATGTATTAGCATTACATCTTCTAATGATCTTTTACTGTAAATGGTCACATCAAAAGCAAGATCAAGATTTGTGTTTATTATTATTTTATGTGATATTATGAAGGGCTCAGAAAATGCAACAAAAACAAACATCATATGATTCACATAAAAAACGTCAATCTTAATCAAATTGAATCTGCATGTTTAGTACATTAATAAATGTTGGGACAACTGTATGAAATTGTTCAAATTATATTTATTTGAAGACTTTAGTGCAGCATCGATGGTGATGTAGTGTTCTGTATGGATGCAATGAAAATGCTAACTTTTAATGGGTGAATCCAAACAATTCAAATTAAGAGTAGAAGTATTGTTCACCACCCAGATAAATGTTTATTCATTTACATATATATAAGCTGTAGAATCCAATTTTCAGGATTTCAATCGTGGACCACTCTCAGGTCTACACCACATGTTGTGATTTGCAAGGAGTCAAGAACAATACATAAAGGTCTCTGTACAATATTTTTATATATTTCTTCAACTATTTTAAATCAAGAAATAAAGAAGGAGGAATTTTATAGTGCAAAAAACTTAAACCATCTAGTACAGTCTGTAGGAAACTGTCTATAAGCTACTATGTAAAAGGTTTAATCATGAGAAATGATTTCTAAAAAACCCAAAGACTTTAAATGGTATCCTTCATACTGGTTCTGTAATAATATATTGTATGTAATGCAAAATCCCAACACCCCCGCTTAAATATGTTCCTTTAAAATAAAATAAGAGATAAAGATAAAAGAACTTTCCTTTGACACAGTGATTCAACTTAAATTATCTGTCTTTGGGACTGCATGTGTGGCTATGTTGGTTGATTGGTTTGTTGATAGTGTCCCAGAATCGACACAAGAACAGTCAAAGTTTATTTCTGGTTCTTCAGAAGTTCGTCTATCTGGCATTTGTACATGTTCTTCACGTCTATCAGGTCCAATCTCAGCTCCTCTGCCTCTTCGGCTTTTTCTCCGTACATCTGCAGGATGGTGTTGTGCCTCTGCTGCAGATCCTGCAAAGCACAGCCACACACACATCAGAAAGACACTCTGCAAATACAGCATTCAACAATCCTGTGTTTGCTTTTATAGCACTTACCTTGAGATGGACTTTCAACGTGGGAATCTCCTTCACCATCTCATCCATCTCATCGGTCTGATTGGTCAGTCGGACCAGCTCTTCTGCCATCACAGAACGACTCCTCTCTAGACTGGAGATCTCAATCTGAAACAGCAAGAGGACAGAGAGAAGGTAGTAAAAAACACAGATTATTTCATGTTAAAAATATACGTTAACCTTAGATAGTGAACACCACATTGCTCCTGTAGGCATGACTACGGTATTGAAGTGTATGTTATTTTGTATCAAAGTGTCAGCCTAATAAAATGTAAAAATGTTTCTTATTTTGCAAACCTGTCTATAAACCCTTGGCTGTATCTAAAGTAGATTGCCATATCTGTAAACCCACCATAAACAAATTAGACAAAGACACAGTATTTACATTTGTATTCAACGATAATCCCGTCTTTGTTCATAATTTGTTCCTTCTTTTGGAGGTATGTTTTACATTTGGTTACTGTTTTTGTTCCTAAATCTCTAGCAAAATAATTACTACTAATTTATGTGTTGATACTCGTCCAGATGTATCATTATTTAATTTTAAGGAAACATTGTATATTTTGGCCAGCCTTCTGTCCGCAGAAAGCTTGTGCTGGCGTTAAGCAGTACAATCAGACTAACACTAAAAATACTTTACATATGTATTTAGCTCAGTTAAAAAACACTACCTGCAGCTGAGCGATCTCTCCTTCTCTGAGTTTGAGCTGAGACTGCAGGTTCTCCATGATGCTGGAGCCCCCCGACAGCCGGGCGGCCTCGTACAGGTTGGTCCCGCTCATCGACATGGACATGGTCATGTTACCAAGAGAGTGGTCTAAAAGGTCCTCCTGAGGAAGAAAGAGACAGTTTCATCCCACAGGCCATAAGACTGTTAAACACCTGAACTTTTGAAAGAACATCCATAACATTCATCTGTTCGCAACTTATATACACTGAACAAAAATATAAACGCAACACTTTTGTTTTTGCTCCCATTTTTCACGAGATGGACTCAAAGATCTAAAACATTTTCTATATACACAAAATAACCATTTCTCTCAAATATTGTTCACAAATCTGAAAAGATCTGTGATAGTGAGCACTTCTCCTTTGCCGAGATAATCCATCCCACCTCACAGGTGTGGCATATCAAGATGCTGATTAGACAGCATGATTATTGCACAGGTGTGCCTTAGGCTGGCCACAATAAAAGGCCACTCTGAAACGTGCAGTTTTGCTTTATTGGGGGGGTCTGGGGGGGTCCGAAAACCAGTCAGTATCTGGTGTGAGGGTTAGGGTTAGGGTTAGGGTAATGTTGTGAATCGAGTGGCCCATGTTGGTGGTGGGGTTATGGTATGGGCAGGCGTATGTTATGGACGACAAACACAGGCCACTCGATTCACAACATTACCCTAACCCTAACCCTCACACCGGATACTGACTGGTTTTCGGACCCCCCCAGACGCCCCCAATAAAGCAAAAATGCACGTTTCAGAGTGGCCTTTTATTGGGGCCACGGGAGGCACTATGGACGCGCTCGTGAACTATCAACGGGGGGGGGGGGGGGGGGGACATCTGTGTCGCCTGTCAGCGCAACTTACATGAATGCCGTTTAGACAATATAATAATAAAGGGCGGTGCCGGCTGTCAGCGAACCGATTTGGCCTTTCTGCGCGACTGTCACTCAAATGCGGGACATAATCACAATTTGTGGGACGTGTGTGCAGTCCCGCACAGTGCCTGGTCACCCTACACACACACATGCTTCAAATCAAGTTGCATAAATGCTTGAGCTACGTTTTTATTATAATTACTGTGAAATCTGCCTATTATGTTTTCGTCATTATTACAACAAATACACACTTGCAACTGATAACACTGGCAATGATTTTAGATGTATTAGACTATTCAAAAAAGAAATCATGCTTCAAATAAGTGGGGGTGCGACGTACCCCCGCGTCCAACGCCCACTACACCACTGGTCATAACTACACTATGTACATATGACAATAAAAGCCTTGAACTTGAACCTAAATCCAAGCTTGTGCAAACTTTTCTTCATTTCTACATTGGAACATTTGTCTCAGTGTGTACCTGGGAAAGAATCGAGGAGTGTAGAGCAGCGTTGTCCGGCACACTGATGGAGCTGGAGCGAGACAGGGAGGGTGTGGAGGACGCCGGGGGCTCTCCTACAGAGTGAGTCATGGTCTTCCTCTCCTGATTGGGACATCAGTCACAAATATTAGAAAATAAAAACATCTGATTAAATTCTGATGAGATAAACCAGATTTATAATCTCGAAAAGCTCCTCCACCTTTTCCCTGAGAGCTTCATTAGCCAAGTAGTATTTCTTCTTCTCTTGCTCCACCTTCATCCTCTCCATCTCTAACTGATTGGTCAGCAGCAGCTGGTGGAAGAAGCAAAAAGATGCACATGAGGAAGTTGTTTTTTTACAGAAGAGAAGAACAAGAGTTAGGGAAGACAATAATGGTACCTTTTCTTTCTTGGTTTCTTCTAGCATGCGGTTGTGCTCTCCTCGCAGATTTTCTAAATCAACATGCTCCCTATATTAAGAAAGAAAACAAGAAAAGAAGTATGTTAAATGTAGGGTAGGTAAGAATGGAGAAACCAGCTCGAGTGCGCTAGAATTTGAAAGTACGCAGCCGAAAAAAATCTGCCCCTTCCTTCAGACTTCCTTACAGAGCCCCTCCTCCAACACACACGAACGCGCACATGACCAATGAGGGCACGAGATAAGTTTGTGCACAGATGGAAGGCTGACAGGCAGGTAGGCCATCCAGTTATTTTAGCCGGGCCGGCTCAGATGATTGGTCGTGCTTTTTACAGCGCCACGGCTTCCACAGATGACATTTTGTTTATGTATTTATTGTCAAAGCATTTATTCATTGCTATCGGGATGTTAAGAGCATTCCATGGAATATAACAACAAGTGTTTCTGAAGTGAATTACCTACCCCACTTTTAATCAGTCAACAGTATCAGGGATTAGAAATGTGTAAAATACTTCTTATAACTGAATAAAATCAGCATAATGGTGTGAAATCGAACCACAATTATTTATGAGCTTTCCCCCTGAAGAAGGAGCTGCAGGGTTCAACTGTGTTTTGTGTCCTATTTTCAAACTTTCTCAAAGCCCTGTGTCGGTGAGAGGCCTCAGGGGAATTCTTTTGGACCATTCAGAAATATTGTCTTCCTATGAGTCATAATGCACTGCACTGAATAATTGAAACCTTTCTGCAACAAAACCAAAAAGCATCCGAGCCAGCCAGGATTTGAACCTAGAATCTTCTGATCCGTAGTCAGACGCGTTATCCGTTGCGCCACTGGCCCAGTTGCAGCTGCTTCACATCTCACAAAATATAACCCCTTGCCTCAAAGGCCTCGACACGCATGAATGCTCGTGTCAAAGGGTAACCCTCCCCCACCCGGCCCCTGCTTCACTGACTCATAAAGCAATATGTGGTGAAACAAAAACTCTCTCGGGAGCATTAGCATTACAAGGGGAGACGTGGTGACTAGCAGTTGGATCCTTAAAATAAAAACTATGCCAGTGAGTTTCACGCATTGATGTGAGACATCCAGCAGAAGTGAGATATTTACTGTGAAAGACATTCTAGCATAACATTCACTGCGGGGGCTACTCGTGTTTTGAAATAAGGTTTAAGGAGAACAATGACCAAAATAAAAACTAACTGCATCTACTGACAGTTAGCTCTGGAGCTGCTATTTGCATTATAGATTTATCTGCCATTTACTTTCTACTTTAATAAATGAAACGTTGCTGTTCTATTGTTTCTCCTTGTTTTTCAAAGTCTAAGGTAAGTCTTAGAGCACCGAGGTATCATTCAGTAAAACCTCCTCAACCATTTGAAAGCCAGACCATTGTTTAAATGGGCGCTATTATACAAGACAATTGACATGCACAAAAACCTATATAATTCTACTACAGGAAGGGAAAAACCCTAAAATATCTCAAAAAGACCTCTTCAAATTAAGTAGATGAACTCAACCATAAAGAAATCAAACTATAAAGAAACACTTGATTAGACCAGTGAAATAAGAGAACAATACTAGGTGACAATGACTGGATGTACCTTGTCATTGAACTCTGTAAACTCCAGTTTAAGTTGTCATTTGTTACCTAGTGCTCTCATCCTCCAGTTTCTCTCTCTTGTTCTTCTCAGCCTCCAGCTGTGCGAGGAGCCGGGCCTTCTCCTGGCGGAACAGGGAGATCTGTGACTCCAGAGAGGCCTGCTGGGACCTGATGGACATGAGCTCTTCACTCGCCGACCGCTCCCTCTCGACCGCAACGGCCAGCTGCGCCTGGGCATCCGCTGTGGCGAAGAAAAGGCGTTGAATCACTCACACTTATTGTTTGTTAACAGTTAATATGTCCTTCCTCTTACCTAGCCTATCAGAGATGCTCTTCTCCAGTTTCTCCCAGGATGCAGTCTGTCCGCCTAAGGAGGCCTGCAAGTTCTCAATCTGTCGCAGAAGGGGCCGCGTGGCCGAGGTAACACTCTGGCTGAGCTCCTGGTTCCTGGTCTCTGCCTCCTGAAGCCTCTGTGGAAGATAAAGAAAATGGCATCCAATAAATACATTTATTTTGGACAGCTTATTCTGCTCATGCTTATTATATGAGCATGTTATGTTACCTGCTGCAGCTCACTGATCTCCTCCCTCAGATAGTCTTCCTTCCTTCCTTGCTGCTGCTCAGCCCTCTGCAGAGCCATCCTCAGGTCCGCCACCTGTACACAGAGTTAGATTAATAAAGGATGTCATGTTAAAACGTGCAATGTTTTTATACTTTCATGCCATGAATTTTAACTTCATTATATTTTTATTTCAAAATTCTTCTTACTGGGGTGTTTCAAAACAGGTGTATATGAAGATATATTGTACCTAATACACGAGATCATGTGCACACAGGTGGACTTTATTTACCTCGTTATATGACTCTGAAAGTCCTTGTTATTGGGCTTTATTGGATGGGGGGTGAAGGGGCTTTTTAAAACAAGCTTTACTAACTTTACTCATTTGGACTATTTTATCTTGGGCCATTACATAAAATCCAAATAAAAATCATTTGCAGGTTTTAATGCAATCAAATAAAAAAACATCAAGGGGTGCAGGGGCGCGGGAAGGGGGGGTGCTGAGGGGGCTGCAGCACCCCCATCTCTTGGCTGAGAGTTGTAACTGCAACGCCAAAAAGTTCACTAAACAAATCAATACAAAAGTTTTATTTTGAGTTACTATTTTTGAGTTAGCATTTTAGTGTAAGTCTATAAAAAGCTTCACTATATAAGAGAAAGTGATAATGCGGTGTGCTTCTTCTGTTGCTCTGCTATAGAAAAGAAGCTCATCAGTGCAGACAAGATCAGGGATGGGAGTTTTGCGAAAGCAGGGTTTAACAACTGGCGAAAGGCAGGGGAAACATTTAGGGAGCATGAGAAGTCCCATCAACACACAGGCCGTCCACAAACTGGCAGCATTAAGACGAACAGTGATGAATGCACTGCTCTCACAAGCTGTTGCTAAAGACCAAATGACTGCATCGAATATGATGTTATTATACAGGGCCGCCCCCCCTACACGCATATCACGCAGAGCCCTCGCAGATGGGGCCTCATTTTGCGGAGGGAGCCTGTGAAGCGCAAACGCGGCGCACCTACAGTGTAGTGCTCCACTAGCACCCCCCCACCGCACCCGCACGCCGCACCCCCAACTCTGACTGACTTCCTGCGTCCCTGAAGGGGTGTGAATACTTTGGCAAGGCAGTGTATGTTATAATAGCTGCACCACTCACTCACTCACAAGAGGTGTATTGAGGCTGCACAAAAGCCTAGTCTAATGTTTACTTTAAATGAATGCTAATGATCCTCTATAGCAGACAAATGTACATCCCAAGCCCGTGTTACCTGATTGGCCAGAGCCTCCTGTTGCATCCTGCCCTCCTCCTGGTTCTTCTCCAGGGCCAGGCTCAGCAGATCCTTGGCCTGTGTTTCTCTGCTGAGAGCCGCTTCCTGAGCCTCACTGGCTCTGCTGACCCCCGCCTTGTGAAGCTCTGCCAGCTCCCTGACAACAGAGACGTACAGGTAGACCATCAGCTTCATGACCTCACTACAGTGCCGTCCCTATTTATAAAAAATAACTCTCATTCGTACTTCAGCCCCCTGGATTTGAAACAACGATGATGGGGTATACCTGTCTTATTCTATTTTAACGTGTTTTATTTTGACGCTCTTGGCTCTTAAATGAATGTTTTTAAACATAATTGTAATGCACTATATCTTAATGCTTTTATTTATTTATTGTCAAGCACTTTGAATTACCTCATATTGAAATGTGCTGCATAAATAAACTTGCCATGATTCATCATTTAGCTATATGTTTTTTTTTAAATATTACTTTAGCTCTCCTTCAAACTGAAACACTATTTATGCTAATGTTAACGATCCCAGTTCTGTTAACCAATTGTAGATCTAAACAGCCCAACATTTGAGGTGGAAGCCTTCACTTGAACCTTAAATTCATTGCATTGTTTCAAATCCAATAAGGAGAAGTCCCACCAAGTGTTTCAATTCCCAAATACTTAGTCGGCGCTGTATATTCTGTCAACCATGAAATAATATAATGATATTTAGAGTGCAGGGGTTAGATTTACAGTCAGAGTCCTTGTTGTTATTATTGGGTATGAATATCAGGGCGTGTCAGTGTTTACTTGTAAGAGTTGTCCAGCGCTGCCTGCAAGCTCCGGTTGTTCTCCTGCAGCTCCTCAGAGTCCGTCTCCAGCCGGCTCACATCCTTCTCCTGCTGCTCCACAACCGCGTTCAGCTTCTTGATGTTCTCCCTGTGCTGTTTCTCCACCTCCTCCTTCCCATCTAGAACCTTAATGCATAAAACATGGAGAAAATCACAGCCATGACTTCAAAATGGTTTAAGTTTATCATAACTAGCACTGTATGATCATGAAAAGTAGCTGAGGACCCACTATCATGTCATGTCTATTTAAAGATAGCAGTAATGAATAGTGGTAAACCAATAACGCACAAATATAAAACATTTATATATAATTTATTCTTTAGCTTTAATGAAAATAAAGGGAAAAAGGAGTCACATTTGGCAAAGAACAGCAGCACTAGGAGATCCTAGTAAGAAGTTGTAGGTTTTTTTTTAGACACACCTCTTACTCAAGCTTATACAACCATTATGAGCTCACTGCATCTATCCCCATGTTAAAACCAGCAACACAACCTGCTATGCCCATCCGTGAGAAAACTAGCAGGACAAATTTAGACAGCCTGAAGAACAGGTTTTAGATCCTTGAGCACCCACATGCTGCTTAATGGAGCAATCGAATATAAGTTAGCTGGAGTTAGCCTAAATGTGCTAGAGATAACGACCTCCAGCAACTTGAAATGTTACCTCTAAGACCACCTTTCACATCTACATGACACAGAAGCCAAATGCCAAGATCGCCCGTACTGCCAGCATCGAAAAGCAGGCATTTAACAACAAAGTCATTTTCACTTTTAGATTCCCATTTTTTGAATGCACTAAAATCGTACCTGCTGCAGTTGCCTGAGCTCCTCCTCCTGCTCCCTGATCTTCTTCTGTTGCTTTGTGATCCTTGTGTCGCTCTCCTTCTCTTTCACACGCAGCTTCTTGATGATGTTGCTGTGCTGCAGCTGCTGCTTGGACAACTTCTCACCTAAAAAGAGAAAGAAAGAAACTCCTGCTCAGCCAACTTAGGTGAACACGGATGTCGTAACGATACCCACTATGTAACAAGATATACATTGACCAGCTTTTTTTCTCCCCTCCCTAACTCTCGTCCTCAAGATTGGTGTATGCATGACTTCTTCCATGATAAACAGTGTTTCCCATACATTGATTTGTCCACAATTAAATATCGTCCGCATATATCGTCCGCAGACAAATTGTAGTGATTTCTGTTTTTTCCTTTTTGTTTTGTGGTCTAAATGGGGGTACGCGGACCCCTAGGGGTACGTTGGAGTACTGCAGGGGGTACGTGAGATTTATTTCGTTAATGAAAAAAAAATAAAAATAGATAAATATACACATTTTAGGAAAAGTAAAGAAGTTTGACAGTGTGGGTTTTATATGAACGGAGTTACACATATTTCAAAACGCGAAGTGTAATAACTGCAGTTGCCTCATGTCAGAATGACAAAGATCCTCAGTGAAGCACAAGCCCATGTTTTTCACTAAATTGTAAGTACAACTTTTTTAAAAGATCAGTTCAATGCAACTAATGTCGTCTTAGTGTTATTACATGATGTTAAAATTGGTTCACCATGAAATTAGTGATGGATTGTAAACATTTGAAATGTAGCATTTAAGTGTTTCTCAGTTACAAGGTAGTTGTTTTAATCAATCAGACACCGATGGTGCAGCACTGTACTGTACCTCTTTATATAGTCATTTTTCCCCTAACAAATTGTTTTTGGGCTGATACATTATTGAAAAAAAATTCAGAATCACTGGTCTAATGGATAGTGAGGTGAGCTAATGATCAGAAGGTTGCGGGTTCAAATCCTGCCTGGAACACCACTACTCGTGTGCCCTTGAGCAAGGCACTTTGCCCTCAGTTACTCATTACATTGCATTTAGCTGACACTTTTATCCAAAGCGACTTATAAGTGCATTCGACCAGGAAGATACAGACTTAAAGAAAACAGAATCATATAAGTACATCAGGTTTCATAGAGCCAAACATTTCAAGTGCTACTCAACTGGCTATAGATAAGCCAGTCCTTTATTAGTCTATAAGTGCTCTGATAGCAGTGCTTTGTTGGTAATTCTATCGCTCGAAGTGGAGTCGAAAGAGATGAGTTTTCAGTCTGCGCCGGAAGATGTGTAAGCTCTCTGCTGTCCTGATTTCAATGGGGAGCTCCAGGGAGAATGTCCCTGTAGTCGGTCATTGTCAGTCACTTTGGAATAAGGCGTCTGCTAAATGCCTAAATTGTAAATACAATTTTTGGGAGAATAAACCCCACAGATCCTCAACTCCGGTGTGTCTCACTCATTAACAACGCAACACAGAGCAACAAGAACGTTGTCTACAGTAGCCATGAACTCGCATGTATTTTCTTATTTGAGGGGGGGGGTGGATGCGTGGGCCACCCGAGTAGGTTAAGGGGCCTTTGGCTGTTCTTGCCGGGGGGGGGGAGAATCAAGTTGTGTGGGAAACACTGATAAATTATTTGCTTTAACTTTAAAACGATGATGCTTAGACTTTTCCATTTATTACAATAGCAGGGTATATGTCAAATGTAAGACCTTTTAAGACCCTTTCCATACATTTTAAGACCTCATCACCATTTTGAGTTTTAACCGGTTACCTTGGCGACACACTTTACCTCACATTGACTATATACAGTATTGATTGTCCTTCTTCCTTATCTTCCAACCATTTGGACGCAGACCTGCATTTCCCCATAACGATGTTGTTTAACAACCGGCGTAAACGGACCTTCACGCGCTATCAAGCATTGAGCGTACGATGTCCTGTTCAGATGACGTCAAATCCAACGGGATGCCATAAATAAACTCCACAGAATCACACTACACACCTACACAATGATTACATTCAGGCAGACTGTAGAATACAACCTCTTTGGACAATTGATATACTTATTGAAAACAAACTACAAAATGTAATACCTTGGAAAATACTGTTCAATACTTAATAGCCTTCATTTTCGCGAAATTGATTTATCAACTTTTAATACTTTTTAAGACCCCGCGGACCCCCTGAATAGTCAAATATAACAGACAAGTTTCTCTGGTATTGATGCCGTCTTAAAACTTTTTTTTACAAGATGATGAGGGATATCTAGCTTGCAAATCTTCACACTGTTATTAGATAGCTGACACATGTTGGCTCTCCAGTTATTGAGGGACAGCTTATCTCTTCACATGTGTATCCTGGTGGTAAATGACCAGTCTTATATTTATAGGCCACAACCCTGCATCATGCCTACTCTTTATTCAATGGCCTTTTGTGTGAAACTTGGGTAACTTCTCTTTAGGTAAAAAAAGTTAAAGCAGCTTTGGTACCAATTATACAACTGGCTACATGTTAAAAGAGCCTTGACTGTATAGGTTTAATTGTGTGGGCTTGTGAAGGAGAACAATTATAGCCTTCATAAATAAAAAATGACCTTCTTCCAGCAGGCCTCTGATCTGCTCTTCCTTCTCTCTGATGATCTCCAGTGTGTCGCTGGAGTGAAGTCTTGTAGAAAGCTCGTCTCGCAAGCCCTTTATTTCCTGTGGCATAGAAAAATGAACACAAAGAAGATAAAGATTTGTTAGTTGTACAAATCGTTTTGCTTTTGTAGCCTTCTTTGTGTGGTGTAGAGCCTCAGATGACTCGGATGTGATGTACCTTCTTGGCTATGTCTCTCTCCTTGCAGGCCAGCTGAGCCTTCCTCTCTGTGTCCGCTATACGCTGAGTGAACTCATCCTTCAGGGACTGAACTGTGGAGCTATCCTCCTTCAGGCTTATCACTTCACTGCAGGATGAACACACTCATTAGTTGAATATAGCTTAGTGTCAAAATCCATACAGCCTTAAGCCAAGACAGCTTTTAAAACTCTGCACAAGTAGTTAGAGCATTTAAAGATCATGTTGCCAATCGAAAACACTAAACCATTGTATTTTCATAGAAACAACACATGAGCCGGAACATTTGTCCTTTGGTAAAAATAGCTTCCTTATCATGAGCATTGTGCAGCAGGTGTGTGTGTGTGCCATACACTCACTCTTTGAGGTTGTCACACTGCTCCTCCAGCGTGGCCTTGTCCTTGCTGACAACCAGAAGCTGAGACTCTCTCTTCTCCAGGCGGCCTGACAGATCATCAATCACCTACAACATGTCCACAACATTTTGTCTTTACAACAACATTCGCACAGACAATCCTGTTAAAATACAACTTACTCATTTTAAAAACGAGTGTGGTAGAGCTTAAGGTTACCTTCTTAAATTAGTATAACAGATAGTACTAGGAGAGCTTATATTTGACAATAGAACATTTCTGAAAGGATATTGGCAGGTATTTTAAAAAACACTTTTTCAAACAAGTTGGCTAAATTGAAGTGAAAGCTATTAGACAGGAGAAACACAAAGTCTTGCTCTAGATAACACACAATGGGACAAGTTAAAAAAGATGATATGGAAATGTGACATGACCTTCACGTAGCTATGTGCTTCTATTATGCATTCTTTGGAAGTCTATCCAAAGAACTGAGTTGGTTTAAAGGAAGACTTCACACATAAAATAAACATTTGAATATCAACAACTCACCCGGTGTTAACTTGAATTGTTGACGAAAATGTATTCTTGATGAAAGCCTGTTTATAGTGGAGTGTTTTAAGTAGTAAGGTTTAAGCCAAAATGCAGGTGTCTGGGAAGTAGTGATTATGCAACTGGATCAATGAGACCTGGATATACTGGAAGAGTTGTTTGATAGTTGGTGAGAAGATGTTTTAATATCGTTTTGCTGTTGTTAAACTTGGCCATACTACTCCCTAGGACTGTGGAGGACATTATTGAATTGTTCGGTCACCATGGAAGCTATGAGAAAAACAACATGTTCTGCAAGATTTCAAGATAATATAGGTCGATTCATTGAGTAACAAATGGTCATTTTGTAAGTGAAGTATTCCTTTAAATGCATTTTTTGAAAGGATAAACTTACATGTATACTTTACACATGACTTTCAGAGTAGTTTAATAATAATGTACCATATACGCAACTAATGTATGACTAGCAAGTTGAACAATAAACTCAGCTATATGCACTTTGTAACATAAACACATACAATATTTAATAACTGCTACCTTTTGAAGCTCCAAAATCTGAACTGGGGAGACACTTTTCATCTCTGCAGTGATTGGTGGAGCGATCTGTTCGTCAGCGTTGGAGGCGGGATCACACAGAGTGACATTCGCCTCAGAGTACTGCTCCTGCTCCATCAACTCTTCAGGCTGATCACTATTAACAGGCGTCGCACTCCGGCCACTCTCCTCCATCTCATCCAGCGACTGCTCCCTCATTGTGTCTGTATAGCCCTCTTCCTCTTCTTCCTCCTCTTCCTCCTCTCCCTCCTCTTCCTCCTCATCCTCCTCCCTTTCCTCCTGCCCTAAATTCTCCTCCTCTCCATCTTCCTGCTTCTGACACACAGCTGGTGAAACTGTCAAAGGAGGAGAGCCCGTGGTGACAGACGCTAGCGTCCGACTGCCGGGGATGTCATCGTCCGAGTTAACCTCGCTGACACTCCGGCTGTCCAACGACTGAACACTGAATGAATCTATGCGCTCGAACGCGTCCGAGGAGGAGCCGCAGCTCTCTGTGAGTTTGGAGTAGTCCTCCAGATGGGGGAAATCTCCACAGGTGGAGGCCGTGAGAAGCTGAAAGGAGCCCTGCATCAGGTGAAGGTCGGCCTTGCCCTCCCCTGTTTCTTGTCTGGAGCTGGCTGAGCTCTCACTCAACACTGACTCGTGGTCAAGCACCTCAATGTCACTGGTGGTGGAGGTTCCTGAGGAGAAAGCGCTGACCGGAGGAGAAGGGGTATCGCTTTGACGGTCCTCCACCTTTGAGTCTTTATTCTCTATGAGTACTTCCTTAGAGGGCGGAGAGGGCGAAGGATCAGGGGGAGTAGAGCTCTTAAGTTCAGAAGTGACAGCAGCAGGTTCACAGGAATCTGTGGTATCCTGCTCCACCTGGAGATCGGATGGAGGCTGTGACGGCTCTGGTGTGGAGTCTACAGAAACTGCAGAGCCGATATCTGTTTGTACATCGCTCATTTCGCTGTCAGGAAGATCACTGGGAGAAGGAGCAGGAGAAACTGGCTGCAGGAGGATAGTGTCTGAATAAGGGGATTCTGCTGAGGAATCCAGATCAACTATCTGGCCTTCATCATCCGTCTGATACTCCAGGGTCTCGTCCGCAGGTGCTGAATTCTCTTCTTCATGATCCACAGTCTCCCTGCTTTTCTTTTCCTTCTCCTGAGGCCGCCTTTGAGACTTAGTAGGTGGTACGGACACTACCTGGGAGATGGTGACGCCTTGGACGTCTCCGGGTGGCAAAAAGGTAGTGAAAAAGTTTTCCGATTCATCCACAACTGTGCGGGTGACAGGAGTGGTGATGGCCTCAGAGGAAGGAGGAGGAGTGATGGGCCTCTCTTCAGGGGGCGCCTCCCACGGTGTCATTCCCCATCCTCCACTCAGTGACAGCTTTCCAGGCATTGTTACATCTGTCGGAAATGAAGTTGTTCCAGTTTTAGAATCAGAAACCGGTTTATTGCCAGGTTGGTTTACACATGCGGGGAATTTGCCTTGGTCTATATGGTGCATACGTAAACACATTTAAAGAACATACATTTAAAAGAAAATGACGATTATAACAATAACATATAGAGAAATATTAACAATAATATGTATAGATAATAGAAATACCAAAAACTATGTAGACTTTAAGTGTAATGTGAAAATACTCAGAATAATAAAATAATATAGGTGCAGTTTTGTTTTGAAAAAGTGGAAAGCTGTGCAGATATCACAAGAGTAGCTTTGTATAAAAATGAGCTTTTCTTTCAGAAATTCCAAATGTGCATGTGACAACATTAGCTTTTACCTCCCCATGTGACACTACTCACCATCATAGGGCATGACAACTGTGTCACCCCACTGGTCCTCCTCTTTGATGTCCAGAACTCGGTCGATTGACTTCTGAGCTGTTGTTAAAGCTTGTTTAGCGAAGCTGGACAGAGAGGAGTTGAACCAACTCATGCTGACTGTTTGGCTAGCTAGCAATCAGTAACTCCAGGAACTGTAACACGGATCTTAAAGGGGGATTGGCGTTAGCACATAAACAATAGTCCCTTTAACTATCTCTGCATTTCTCGAAATCTACGACAACCTAGTGAAAACACTATTTCGCTATTTCAAATTGTGTTCTTCCGGGATAAGCTTTGTTGACATCTAGCTACCACTTAGCTAGTTAGCCAAAGCATACCGTTTGTGTACAGAGGAAACATCAATCCCACATACAGTTACAGCTCGCAAACTCGTCAGCTGGCATTCATAATCGCATGATTTCTAAACTAGACATACAGGTACCTCTAATATCCTGCCTAAACTCTACCACCACGATCAAAGCAAACGCAGTTCCATGCCAAGCTGTTTTCGGCTCCTTTGCTCCGCCTTCATCGTTTGTTTTGGTCGTCCTCAACTTGTAGCCACATTAGCATTAGCATGCTAGCTACTTCCTTTCCACGTAGCAGCCTGACGTCATGGTCTGACTAGTCTACTCTGTTGAGCGGAAGAAACAAAGGATGTAATATAATAGTATGTAACATGCAAACAGAAAAACAGACGTCTCGCCAATGGTTAGAATCTGCCAGGACTTAATTTAAGTCATTTAAATAATAAACAATATAGTTGAAATAGTGTGCAATAAACTTGCAATGTGCAATACTCTTTGTTGGCATCTCTTCTGTGCAAAACATTTTTAGGTGTAATAAAATAATTTGTATAATATCTCAAAACTTGAATCGGTTCACTTGTATTACTAATGTGTACTTTTTCTCTGTATTTAACATGTTAGCTTACTCTTTTATTGTCTGCCTTTTGTACCTGCTATGACATTTTAGCTGTAACACTGTGCATTCCCCTGCTGAGGGACTAACAAAGGAATTCTGATTCTGATGTGAAATTTGCTGATAAAGCTGAAACCAGAGGACATTTGAAGTGGAATAATTCCTGTGATGTGCCTATATAATTTCTGTTTTGTCTTAAGGTCACCTTTTCATACTTCCATGAAGGTCACTTGTTGTCAGTGTTCATTTCTTGCTGTAGGTGATATTCTGGGGGAACGACTGAGTATGTTCTGAACTATGAATGTTTAACTATTTCATATATTTAACCTTCCCCTTACAGTACTTAGAAATACATAGATTGTATTAGCTCAATATTTGTTTGATATATATAGTTTTTACTATTTAGGATGTTTAAGCTTAAAAACAAATGATCCGTCCATATTGACACATGGAAACACATGTCTAGTAAGGCCTAGAAATCACAAACTAAACTTGCTGAATAAATTATTCTCATAAGAAGATAAAGAAACAGAAACTTTATAAGAAACAGATTTTTATTCCAGTTCACACATCATTATCTGTATCTGATGATTACCACTTCAGCGGGTACTGCTACAAAAAAAACAGTTTTGGAATAAATAAATATTCAAAATATTGGAAACCAGAACATGTACAGATTCATATTTGCCAAAGTGACTTATTCTTGTCTCTTTGTTTGCATGTTTGTAGTGCAGATAGCACATGAATGCAGAAATCCCCAACGTCTGCAGACAATGTATCACCAAAAGATGACAAGGTATGAAGTATGATTTTGGCTTTACAGTGCAAGACATAAAGTCAATAAGTACATTAAAACAATGAAATTAGCTAAACTCATTAACAACATGAACGATTACACGGTAAACTGTTCTAGTTTTTAGGCCGTTTTTAAATATTCTGCATGAAGTCACAGTTGGTAAAGAAACCAGAATGACATCAACTGGCTGTGGAAATGCTTGAATTCATCCTATGAGGTAAAGCTTAGTCTGAACAACATGGTCTGAGGTGTGGTGACATCAGCTACTGCCAGCTCCTGTCCGTCACTCAGCCCCAGATCTAGAAAAAACATGTTCATATAAACAGTGAGTCAGCATATTCACAGACTCAGTTTCCCTTATTCAGATTGTGGGCATAGCCGTTCCCAGGAAACATATTCAGTAAACAAAACATCTCACCCTTGAGGGTTTTGGATAGATTTGGCCGCGTCCTCTGTTCGATTGAAGCGACAGACTGTAAAACAAAATACAAATTAGGCTTAAACCAACATTTGCATAAATACCTAATTGAGCCAGGAGGCATTCGACTCAAATACACAGCAAACACAAAACAGTGTACAAAGGTTAATTACCTGTAAATATAATGTTTTGTTCTTTCCTTCCACTGTTGCGGTTATAGCAGGGGATTTCATTTGTCTGAAATACATATATTGTTGTTAAAGACAATGTGGAATGACACAATAAGCAAATATAACCATAAGCAGAACTTCATTTAGGATGGTACAGGGCAGTAATAAAACACAATAAGGCAGCTTCACTTACAGGGAGGCACTTTCAGTCAGGAAGTCCAACAACTCCTGGAGTTTTGAAGTTGGAGAAAAGTGCAAGTCCAGAGGTACTTGGCTGCAGGCTGAACAGTCTTCCTGAATCAGAAGAAGAACATAAACGTGTGTGTTACAAAAAGAGGAGACTTTATAATCGTAGCAAACTTGAGCTGGCAGGTGAAACTCAAGGACAAACCTTTCGTTCTGCTTCAAAAGTGTAGGTGTATAGGCCGTCAACATCATTGAAGACCATGTAGTTATTGAGAGGTATATAGGCACTGCAGACACAAAAGATAATATCATGAGGAAAAGTTGTGGGTTGTTTGAACAGATCTTTACTGTGTGCATGTGTGTGCAAGCAGAACCTGCAAAACTCACCTTGTTGCTAATTTGAAAACCTCAGTTGCGCAAGCAGCTGGTAAAAACAAGCCAGGGAAATAAAACAGTTATGTCCGGGTGCACAGTTTATTCAGTACAGTTTGAAAATAATGAATCTTTTATATGACAGGGCTTACTTTCCTAACAGCTCTCTACTGACATGCCTTCACTTTTATTATCATTTGCTACTTACCAGCTATGACAGCATTTGTAGACGCTACAGCTGGAATTATCCTCTTCACAACACCTGCAACATTTAATAAGGACATTGAAAATATGTTGTACTTACTGCTAAAAATAGACAGTAAAAAACACATTTAAAACATGCAATGTATTGTCTTGTCTTTAAAAGAGAGGACATTCTGTTTTACAGTCACTAACTAATGTATCAAACTCCCAAAAATAATTTAGCTGCGTTATATTATATTTACTTTGGTACTTTATAACTGTGTAATTTATACCTGGCTGCTAAACCCTTGTCACTGTTACAAGGTATGTATCTTGTGTTTTGTAAATTGTGTAACTTGCTGCTGTTAAATACCGTCAAACCAATATGTGCTTTATGTGCAATATATACTTTATATACATATGCCATCTTTAATAACTGTAATATATATCGGGCGCTAAATCCTAAGAACTGCTACAGGATTTGATTTGTAGATTTGATTGTTTTTTTATCTGTATTTTTGAAAAATTATGTAACTTTTTTATTTTTATTTTTTTTAGCATATTGTTTATATTATAACTTTTTAACGCATGTAAGATATGCAACACTAAGCTGTCTGTGGCTCTTTCCTGCTGTAACGCTGCAAATTCCCCCTCTGTGGGACTAATAATGGTATTCTGATTCTGACTGTCTCCCAGCTGCAAGACAAAGCAACAAGTTCTGGTGGTGACAGACAGAGGAGCCATGAGTGCTTACCCTGTGTTAGTCTGTATGTAACTCCTGTGATTTTGAACTCTGCTGCCCTCTCTAGGGATCTCTGGTACACCCACTGGATGTGCTCTGGGTCGTCCCCATCCAGGACCACACCATCTAATCCACACACACACATATAAAGAAGAACTTAAGTTAACCTTGTTTGTAAAGGTCATGGGGTCATGGGGCTACTTAATGATCGTTGTTCAAATGAAAAACAGAATTCAACCGAAATAACAACTGTGGTTTGATTCTTACCTCCAAAGGGTATCTCTTTGGGCCACTGCAGCATGCGGACATACTCAACACAATGTTCTGGCAGACGAGGCATGGAGGCGATTGTGCACATGGGGAAGTTGATCTACAAAGACAAGTCAATTTTAGCAACAAACTGGAGATTAACTGCTTCTGTAAGACTAAGTCGTGGTTGTTTTTTTAAATGCTACCTCACCTGAGGAGGGTAAAGTTCAAGGGTACAGTCGATGCAGGCGGTCATGCCCGGGAGAATGACTCTGGCGTTTCCTTTAAAGCCTTCAGTCCCACCATCAATGAGAGGAATGATGGAGCTTGGGTCTAAGACGCCATCATCATACGCCAGCAAAGACAGCTGCAGAAAGAGACACGGAGAAATGTATTTCAGAACATTGTACATCTTTACAATTATAAATGTAAGCATTGAAGATAAGAGTAGAGAATAAAAAGGACTGTGACAAAGATTGCAGTGAAGAGGGAGAACTCACCAGCATACCATTCATCCACCTCCTGGCAAGTATAGAGTCCAGGCCACAGACAATTATATGGAATTCTAGATGATAACAGGAATATGAATAAATACATTTGAACACATATTTGATATTGACAAAATGTCAGGATGCACAAACTTAAAGCATTGTATGCACTATAGCGATAGAAAAATATGACACAGTGTCATTTAAATCTTATCAGTGACTATGTGAGACGTACTGAGGAGAAGTTCAGAAAAACAAGCAAGTTGCTCATCTTGTAAACAGCTGAAATGTCTTTAATGGGTTTCCCTTGGTTATTGGTGGTTTGTTTTTAGCAGAAAGTGAATGGGAGTTTATCAGACGGTGAGCCCTACATCAAACTAAATTATAAACTGCCTAAATGGTTACACCCCTTCCACCCAGACATTAGGAAAGTTGGGTCTGAATAGTCTATAGATACTTACGTCTGTAGAAGGTTTCATCTAAGTCTTGGATTTTCTTAAAATGTCTGCACAAGCATTAAGGAGAATCCATGTTTGGACATAATGGTCCATTCATTTCCCGATGTAACAAGCAGGGTTCATACACTTTTTCACCAAAGATTTTTAATTACTTCTCCATGACTTCTCCATGACCTTTACCTACCACTGAAAATGGTTTATTTTAACATGGAACAGGAAAATAAGGTCTGCATATGAAACATGTTGTGCCTATCTAAAACAAATCAAATAGGCTTACTAGCTTCTACACGCTAAAGCAACTAACATTATAGTATTACTATTTCGGCGATTAGATAACATATTAATTATATTTGATGCAACTTTAGTTACATTTCCAGGACTTTTCCAAAACTTTGGGAAAAATATTGTTTTCCATAACTTTTCCAGGGCCTGGAATGAGCATTTTGAATTTCCATGACTTTTCCAGGTTTTTAATGACCGTAAGAACCCTGAACAAGGATGTTTCTATTCTACATTCTTAAATTGAGTTTTCCGACATGGGGATGAGCTGCACGCACCATTTTACACACATTTGACCACATGGATTGTGATTTGGGTTTTTAAACAATTGCATTGATATCAAGCATCTTACATTTTGCAATAGTTAAATTAAAAGGATACGGGACTACACAGCATCCAGGTATGCGGCTGTTGATGAAATCAGCTGCAACGTCCGCCTTGGGCCGACCTATATCTTTTGGCCTGGTCAACACAACGCACACACGTTAAAATAACATATCTGATTGCTTCACGGATAACATTAAAGGAAAAAAAAAAACAGGTTCAAAGTTTACATAGATTTGTTTTACATAACTGACCTGAAGAGGAACTGTCGATTCAAGTTGGACACATCAATGGTGTCCATGTCGACAACATGAATGTTGCGAAATCCGGATAAAGCCTGAGTAATAACAAAGAACAAAGTGTTAGTCATTCATTAAATTACAAATTAGACCTTCTTGAAAAAATTAAATATAAAAAGGTGATCATACCAGATCTTTCAGCAGCTCACATCCCAGTCCACCTGCACCAATGACCAGGATTTTGCATGTTTCCAACAAAAACTGCATTGACTGTTGCGAGAGGCGATAAATAAATTATAGATTAGAGCAATGCTTGATAGCACAGATCAAATACAACAACAAAACTTGCATGTAACTCTTACCTCTGTGCTGGGTTCAAAGTCAGGATGTGTGAAGGGCCCCGATCTTTCCAGAAACTTTTTGACGTGGTTCCACCGCCCTTCCCACTCACAGGAGCGTCCGCTGCCTCCATCCACCACCATCCTGTAGAAACAATATGCACATTTAGGATGCATCTTCAGCAGCATTTAATGATAGATGACATACTAAACTTTGTATGATAAGTCTACTGAGATAGATAGATGGATAGATAGATAGATAGATAGATAGATAGATAGATAGATAGATAGATAGATAGATAGATAGATAGATACTCTATTTATCCCAATAAATGATTTCATGATCATGCGACAACAAGAAATCAACCAATTACTAAATTGTTGTGACTGAATTTCACATAGTAAAGGTGCTATGTACCGTTCACAGCAGACCATGCAATAACTGCAGACATTCAATAGACTATATATTGAGTGCTATATTAGCAATGGCTAATGTTTTGGTGTTTTCCATACGTCTGTGTCTGCTCTCACATGTGTATTGTTTGTTTTTTAACCATCCCATGAATATATGTCCTAGAAAAACTGAGTATTACTGACATGTGGGCGTTTCTCTTCCTTGTCTCACTCTATTGCTAGGCAGCTAGGCTAGGTGAATAGCTAGCATGTCAACAGTGAGAAGGTACAGTAAACACCTCTTACTTTGCTTAGAGGGGCAATATACCATCATTAACTTTACGGTATAGACGTGTTAGCTACTCACAAACAACCAATCAGTAATGTTTTCCCTAATTTAGAGTCAGCATATTCTGTTTAAAACCACTATGAGATTAGCTTCTTCGGCTAATGTTAACCTTCCTCCTGGCTGGTAACCTCAAACCTTCTACCATTTCATCACTAACTTCTCAGTCAGCTCCACTACTCTGCTTCTTTTCTTCTCCCTAAAAAGAGAGAATAAAAGAAGGTTCATTCATGCTGTGCTTTCGTAGGTTAATGAGATTTGAAAGCATCTTTCGGGCAGTTAATGACTGTGTTTCTTGCTCGTTTCTTCGGCAGCTACTTACGGCTCATCCGTGTCCGCCATGTTTGTCTATATGAATGCCTTCAAGGGCCGAATTAAATCGTAGTAAACACAATATTTCCTTGCTAAAAACTATAAAAGATTCACAAAGACAAATTATGATTTAGCGTTTGTTTTCATTTGAGACCACCATAGTTATTATGTCGTGCAGCCAGGCCTCAAATAAGATAAAGGCGCATATAAGATAGCTTTGATATAGTTCAGTTTCATTTCCCCGATAGTTCTGAAGGCGGCATTGTCCACAGTCAACCATAAAATCTGCACACACAGCACAGATCCAACAGGCGGCAGCATTTACCCTTCATTGTCTGTGTGTTTCTGCATTACATCAGTGCACACCTACTGTACTGTAGATAGCTGATAGAAAACTTAATATCTGTCAGAAATGTGAATTGTTACAGACTGTATTAAGCACAGATGTCCACATTTTGGAACTTTTTCATACAAGAGGAGTTTGTAGCAATGTAGCGTATGGGTGCGGTGGGTTTAAATATGGCCAAGCCAGTTAAATAATTGACTTGACTGGTAATTAGTTGATAATTGCTCTGCTCTGCAAGGTTCAGTTCAGCCCTATAACTTTCAGCAATTATCTATAAAACCAGCTAACAGCCAAGGAGGGACAGGGGGAGATAAATGGCTAATTTCTAATTAAACAAACCTGTTTGAGAGCAGAAATTAACTAACTAATTTCCTGGATGCGAAGTATACCTAATGAATAGATCGTGTTTTTGTTTTTTACAGCACTTCTTCTTTTGTAATAATTACGCCATGGACTTGAAACACATATCTGAACATAGGAACTGTTTAAAAAGAATAAAAATGTACTTTCACAGATGTATTGCTTTGAGATGCTTTCATTGTGAATTGCGGCGCAAAGCACTTAGCATAAATAAGACATGAAATTGAGGTCTGTTATTCAGTTTAACGACTTTACTAGTGAGGGCATCTCACTGTGTCCATTGTGCTAATAAATCTAAGTGCTTAATCTCTAATTGAAGAATGATTAGTAAACCTTGAATGGGCTTCTTTGCACTTTAAAAGACGTGCCTGTAGGCACAATTAATCCATCTGCCTGCAACTGCTCGATTAGTGAAGTGAATACCTTTTGCAGAGTTCACCAAAGATGTGCCTAATGTATGCACCCATAGACTGTATTATGGTATGCAGTGATAGCCTGGTGCATAGCGATATACTGTGTGGAGAGCATACACAGCAGGACATGGAGTTTTTTTTATTTCTCAGAGTTTTGAATATTTGAATGGGTTGATAGAGCATCGCCTTTTTTTCCTGATTTTTAATGAGATGTTCCGAATGACAGCCTCCGAAAACTGATAACTAAAAATAACTGCTGTGGCCATGCCCTTCATAGCTGACTGGCTGCCATCTCAGCCCTCCTCTCTCTCTCTTTCTATTTGTTCTGTCTGTCTTGTCCTCTTTCATGTAACCTCAGCTATGCTCTCATGTTAGACAGAAGGGAAAAGTGATGAAATCTCACCCCCCCATTAAAAAGATGGAAGCCCGCAAGAAACGTTTATCTTATAGACTAGGACTGTTGCAGTGGGAGTATTACCCATGGGCACTCTAGTAGGCATGATTGTGGCCAGATCTTCAGGTTGCATCCTTTATTGCTTTTGCCTCCAGCCCTATTTTGACAATCTTTAAAGTACCATGTGTCATTGAATGCAGACTGGATTTAAAGTCGAGCAACAGGGAACCAAAAGTCAAAACATCTTCCCGTGGTGACACATTTTTATAGATTTCAATTGAAATGCCATCTGTCATTCCCTCACCTTAAGCAGGGACACTCTGAATGTCAACACGGCGTCTTTGAGGTGACCCGGCTCTTTGCCATCCATCACAGCCAACTACAGTCAGCGTGCAGAGATTGAAGAGTCCAGAGGTAAATTAGACCATTACTTGAAATGCTCAATCGCAGCAGGCCATCAGTCTTGTGACACCTTGCTGGGAAGAAGAACTTCAGATTATGTTTTCCTCGTCTCACTCTCCAGTTTTTCAGAAGACCTTTGCATGCATCAACATGGGAATCCAGTTTTGTCAGCTTTATGGCACCATATATCTCCACATCCATTTTCCATTTGATGGCTTTCTGTCCGGACGTCCAAAGTGGTGTTGATTGTGCTAATGATAATGTGTCACAGCGATGTGTCCCACGTTAGGCCCAGAGCAGGGCTGCCAGCCAGAAGACAAGGATATGCTACAGGCCAGTGTTGTGTTGTGCTGGAGTAAGTGATTGATGACTCTCTCTGTTGTAGTGCTTTCATTAAGACTCCAGTGATTTATCGCCACTGCTCACAACGCAATTAGACTTCATATATACACTCCACAAAACAGTGTTGTCTTGCTATATGATCCCATTTCGTGTGTGCATGCACTTGTGTGTTATCTGTTATCTTGTGTGCATATAAATGCTTCCCAAGTGTGTCTGAATAGATTCCCAGGAAGAAATAACAGACACCCCTCAGCTCTCAATTTTTTGTTAAAATAAGAAAGGAGTTGCACGTAAGGTATTTATTAAAAATATATGATATGTGATGGATGTGTTTACCTTAAACTGAAATTGCATGGGATGTAATCACTTTAATATGCAAAGAAGCTTGATGAATAGATTGTATTTTCATTTTGAAAATGCAACCATGCAGTGTTTCATGGTTGAAAACCAGTGGTCTCCAAAGTTCTACTGAACAAGAAGCAATTTTAAGACAAAAACAACCACTGATACTGTTTGTTTTCATCTTTGCAATGCATACACATTATTTGTTTTAATCGGGTATGGCTGCAACTATGGCTGACCCTTTATGTTCCACTGCCAGTGTCACCATCTTAACATGCCCAAAAAGTGAAGAGGCTGCACCCTTTGGGTTGTTGCAACGTCACTAAGGTGTTCAACAACAAAATCCATCTTCCTAGCGCGAGGGGTGTGGCGTCATTGCTGGTTTGCACTTTGTTCTTCCTTTTTTTTGATGGGCTGAACCACACAGACGATTTGTGCTCAGCACTTCCTGCCTGCAGGGGCGGAGGACTCGCCATGACCTTGCTGCACAAATTGTTTCTAAGGAAAAGTTGAAGATTTGAATAGAAAAGTGTTGATAACGTGATGACTTTCAAACAGTAAACAGTGTATTAAATAAAGCTACTGCACTGAAGGTTAAATCTGACCCTAACCTACAGTTATACACATACACTTGTGCCTAAAGACAATGAGAATGAAAAATGCACACAACATTTGTACTGACTGGTGTATGTCAAGTCCTGATATCTGTACTCAGTTTCTGGGTGAGACAGAAAGATAGACATGGATGCATGCAGGGGGAAAAGTGTAAGAAAAAAAGCAATACACTCCAGTCACATCATGTCATCTTACTGTAGGTCAACTTTGCAAATTCAAATTATGCCATAGACCTTCGTGTGTAGCATAATCGTCTAAGCTAGTACTGCATTTCTGTTGTGCAGCCCTTTGTTACAGGATAACAAGAAATGATCCTTGAATTGTTCAATCCTTGAGCAAAAGCTGGTGGTCTGGTTTAATTTCCACCATCTTTGGTGAAATTAAGGTAATTGTGTTGCATTTTTGGAATTGTGCTTATTTGCTTTCTTGCTAGAAGTAATTTGAAAAGGTTTCTTCTCTAATGTCTACCGGAAATATGAAACTACAGCCAGTCTGTAAGTAGCCTTTCTTTGCACAAATACTGGAAGCATTGGGAATCCCAATCTATCAAACAAGATTCAATATCTCTTTAGTTTGTGGTTGGCAGATATTTGTACCTTTAGACAGAGTCAGGTTAGCTTATTCCTGGTTTCCAGTCTTTGTGCTAAGCTACGTAAGCTAACTCGCTAGCACCAGCTACAAGGGACAGTCATTTCATCCTCTGACCCTAATTTCTTATGTTAAATTTCATTACAAAATTATCCAGAACCAGATTGTCGAGAGATTATAGTAATGTGTTTTTAGCGCTAAGACTTCTTCACATAGTGCTCAGTCCTCACAAGACAAACATTTGCACAAACCCTCCCCTTAGTGATTGTATCAGCGTAGTGTTAATATCAACCATGATACATTTCTCTTATCAGATCTTTCATCTCTGAGAGAGGCTCGCTCTCTGTGTCTTTTAAGGACAGCAGAGGAATTACTTGCAGGACAATCATAAGACAGTGGAACGGAAATTTCCCTTCGGCTATTTCAACAGCGTTTATTCCGGCTTTCGCTTCCTATTTCCTGTCCTCCTCAGCATGCTTCCTGCTCTGCCATTCCTACTGTTCCTCCATCACTATTGTCCCTTCCTTGCTAAAAAGGGACATTGTGTGGTGTAAAGACAACATCCAGTCTGTCAGCAGTCACCCAAGAATTTCCTCACAGGAGAGAAACACACCTAGGGATTAAGTGGCAAACAACCGATACTTAAAGGCTCCGATTTTTCATCAAGAAGGATGTCCAACCTGACAGAGACAATATATCAAAAAGGAAGCTGCCTTTCTCTAAAATGTCTGGTGTGTTTTATCCATGGTTACCTAAAGCAGTGTGTACATCGGAAATACAATACAGAAGTAGGCTACATTAGTCAGTAGCACTTTGTCAGGGCGAATACCCCGATGGTCAGCCCAAGCGCCACTCGAGGCAAAACTAAGAGCGACAATAACCCGACGGTCAATTTTTCACTTTTGCTCTGACAGAGTCTGAGGCGAAGGGAATGTGATTTTTCCTTTTCCGTCAAAACTTCAAACCTCACATTGATCCATCTAATTTTGGTGTGATAAAGTAGGGCAATGACTCATTACTCATTGTCATCAAAAAAACGTTGCTTCAGAAATGTCTTTTTATTTGAGTTTGAGGCAGTTTTGCTCGATCTTAATCAAATCAAGTAAATCGACCAAGCCAATTATTTAAACTCAGTTCAAAAGGATTGTGAGTTTTCAAAGGTTTGGAGAAACAGACAAAACTGTCATGGAGGCAATGCAATGTGTTGCAGTTGAGGGTAACAACAGCATAACGCGTTTTAAAAAAGAGGCCACCGAAATAAATCAATATCAGTTCAAGAAGTACTCTATATTTAGAATATTTTCACTGCTTGACCTTGGAAGGAGACAGCTATATATATGTTTCGACGAGGAACTGAAGCTGTTATCTATGCTTTCTTTAAAGTCTTAAGACAAGGTCATGTACAAATAATTTACATGACCTTGCAGATCATGAGAGTTGCTTGTCTACCACTATCTTGACCAGCATCCCGAGTCTAAAATGTTTGTATTATGTTCAAAACATTGAAGAGAGCTTTAGAGAGTCCGACAGCAACAGTCTAACAGCAGAGTAACACGATGAAAATATTAGAAATAAAGCATTGACTTAAACTGATCTTTCAATATATGTTGCCGCTGCCTCTATCCACAGCAGTACACTATTTCAGTGCCAGTACTCCTGTCTGTTTGGGGGTCATGCCGACTGTCCTCTACTGTAGGTAAGACAAGGACTATGACCATGGATATGTAACTCACACCACCCCACTTGAAGAGCTATCACCATAAGACTTGACAAGTTACCAAATAAACAGCCGTGATTTATGATATACGCTGCCCATGCTGTTCACACCATAAGGTTTAACCCCCAGGGATTTCCTCAGCCCTGCATTTTATGTTCTCCTCTTTCCTCTGCAGAGCACGGGCAGGGTGGAGCGTTAGGAAGTGGGGTATATCCTTCCTCTACACTTGACTGAGGAGAGAGGCTGAAAGCTCGGGGCTCTGAACCAGTGATAGGACAGATACCATCAGAAACCTACAGCCTATTCTCTTCTATATCAGTGGACTTACATTTTTAATATTTCAAGCATTCATAGGAAATCGTATCCCCACCATAGACTGTATATAAAGGATCCCCACTCATTTAATAACAACATTGCACCTGTCAGCTCAGATGAAAATTGTATGTGAGATTGACATTGTAAGATTGACACCAAAAGGAAATCAGGCTCCTCTGTATGTATGACAATAATGTATGTGTTTAAGCCTTGCAACGATAGTTCTCTACATCACTGAGATTTAGATGTCCATCCACTTAAACAATAAGTCATTTTTATATGCATTCTTAATTATATTTGAAGGTCCCATGTCATGCTTTCCCGGTTATTACCCGTCTCCTTGTGTGTTATGTAAACGGTCTGCAGAGTCACAAACCCTAAAAGTACACCCTGTAGTGAGTAAAACTCTAACACAGAAAATACCTGTCTATGCTGCCCCAAAACGCCTCGTTGGAGATTTTTATTTTTCCATTTTTTTCTTCCTGGTCTAAGTGACGTAACGACGACCAAATGGACCAATTCGTGGAGCTCCTCACACACCAGGTCCCCTTGGCGTCACTATCAAACGCAATGGGGGGATCGATCTTTAGCGTTGATTTTCAACTATCAGGGAGTCTCATTGACTTGGATAGAGCTCCCTGAACGTTGGTAATAGACGAGTTGGGATCGCGGAACACTCACTCAGCCTTATCTTTTTTCAGGCTGTGAGTTTGTAGCAAACTATGTGGCCAACAGCCTGGCTGTGAGTGTATGTGTTTGCTCAGACTGAGTTCTGCGGTGTCTCGCTGTCTCGCTGTCTCGCAGACCCCACGCAGCAACCAGGAAACGACACCAGCAAGCCAGCTAACACTGTCCGCTCCAGCAGCGAGCCCCGCAACGTCCCGCCAACACGGCACCCAGACCCCACGCAGCATTCTCATTTGTTGTCATTACTGGTGTCATTTCCTGGTTGCTAAACAAACGCCATTGTAACACTTAATCACTGATGTTCCGCTGTAACGGTGGTAGACTAATCAGAACAGAGTGGGCGAGCTGACCAATCAGAGCATACTGGGCTCATAGGGAGGGGGGGCAGGAGCTCCAACAAGCCTTTTAGGACAGAGAGTGAATACACAGACTTTACAGAGATGCTGTAAGAGAAACCAATGTGATTTTGAAACATTGAACAATGTAAACCTATTCTAGTAGACCTCAACAATGGAATTATGATCAGTAGAAATGGCCATGTCATGGGACCTTTAAGATCGACTACACCACATGATAAAAATACATTTTTTATTTGCTCTTCACTTTGATTTATACGAAGTAGTCAACCATAATCACAACAGCCGAGACTGTTAGCACAATGTTACTCATGTTGACATATCACAAATTAACGGCTCATGAGAGAATTCATTTGTGTTTTACTCGCAGCTTTTAATATTTATTGTTGTTGTACATCTGCATGCAGCCTGCATTGTAATGAGTCATCATTTCATCCATGAATACACTTATGAGTTTATCACCATATTAAACAACCATAATGACAATATGATGTGGCTGCTTGTTATCATCGCAGACGTGAACAAAGCTTGGGCTTGTTTGAATTCCTCAATCAAATGAACATCAGAACAAGAATGATGCAGATTAAAGGATAATTCAATTGAATTACTACTTGGATCTTTTAGTTTTTTATTAATCATTCCTGTTGGTAATATAAATGTAGTTTTCAACCAAGCAAGTGTGGCAATGTGAAGATAAAAACATAGATAGAGAAACGATCTCACAGTTCAAACAAATCTCCGTGTCAGCCAAAAATAATGGAAAAATTGTATATTGATTAAATTAACCATAAAAGTTCAAAGCTGCTGTTATATTATAATATCAATGGAGCAATTTAGCTTGCTTATTGTTTTGGTTGTTTGGCCAAAGCTTAATTATTTTTAGTTTATTCTCACTGCTCTCATTAAACCCATTGCTGCCTTCAGTAAACAGGTCTTCAGCACCAAATCACAGAAAGAAAGGTTAGCAACAAGATGGAGAACTTAGCTGCTTGAAGGCCAGATATTCTTCCCCAAAAATTGGAGGAGACCAAAACAGAGCTGAAAGGACAGTGAATATTAATATATACGAACTGGAAGCAAAACCTCAAACCGATCCACGAGGGAAAACATCGAAATATCTTGAGAAATGTGTTTTTCTTTCATCATGCTAAGATTCAGATTCTGTTTGTCGGAGGAGTGTTTGCAAATCTTAGCATTTACTTTTGATAAGTGCAATGTTATCATAACGCTGTTATAAAAAAAACCCACCTATCTCGAGAGAAGTTTAGTCAAAATCGAAGTCAACTTTATTATCCTTTAACCCTGAAGAAAATTCATACTTCATTTGGGATTGATACATATTCAGGATTGTTACACTTTCAGATCTGATTCATGACACAACAGTAGATCCTCTTGTGTGAATTCTAGCACTGTTGAGCTCAGCGTTCTCCCCAACCCACCGTAATGAATTCATTAGAGCGCAATTAAAATGAGATCTTGATTAAAAACAATTAAGGTGCTTACTTATTTATTAAGTCTGTGGCCAAGTGGTGTTTAGCATCTCCTTTGGGCCACTCAGTGAAGTAATGGCCGTCACATGACTCAGTATACTGAATGAATAATACACAGAAACACAGAGGCACACATATAATCACATAACACTTGCAAGTGTATGTTGCACACATTTCCTTTCTTTACCCAGGCCAGCTGGCACCTCATCATAACAAGCAGATTATTACTGCCTTCCTCTCGGCCTGAAGTGATGACTCTGTCGTATGTCACTGTCTCGCAGCATCACCCTGATTGATAGCCAGTCCTGACACCCACCTGCTTGTTCCACTAACCCACCCAAATACCCGGAAATGAAATGTTTCGCCGGGGCTATAAAGAGGGTAAACCCTTGTTGCGTTCTCTGCTGACGACCTGGGTGTTGTGGCGGCAGGTGTTACCATATTAAGCCCCGGGGCAGACGGGATCACAGCCCTCCCTCATTACACCTCATAGTGGGGATTTACAGCTTTTCCAAAAACAGCTTGTCTACAGGTGTAGTGTTAGTCCTCGCTGTGTGTTGGCCTAGTGCCGGGAAGCACAAACAATCAAGATTTAAGGAAATAGTTTCATACATCTTATTGTAAATTGTAGCATGTGCTAGCTTCATCTGTTAGTGAATTCTGTCCATATTGTATGAAGACCAATTCAAATCAGCTGCTACCTCATTAAAACTCACCTGAATTAGTATATGATGTTTTAAATTATTCTTCTACAGGATTTTTTGCCATAAGAACTAAATTACAGATCATAAATGTACATATACACATTATCTTTCCTAGTTTCCTAGTAGCAATGTAAGATGCATAACAGTCTCTGTCTGTTCAGTATTAGCTACTGTAGTAAGGCAGTAACATGAACAGCTCGTACGTTCGCTGCAACAAACATGTTGGAACCGATCATTTTTAAAGGACTCTCCCTCCTGATAACAGCTGCCGAGGAACAAATTAATAATGAAGCAGAAAATGTGATTATTCTGAGTCATTAAGTTGATAGTCTCTATAGGAGTAGATAATGGTTCTGTTAGTGATCATAACTGTTGGCAGAAAAGTCACCAGAATGCTTGATTATAGTCCTTGAAATCTTCCTCTACTTTTTTTGTATTAGTTTATGACTTATCAACAACATTTAAAAAGGGAGAGTAGTAAACAAAAATAAAAAAAGTAAGAACCCAGTTACCTTCACTTTCAGGTCTCGTACATGTGTGCACCCAACATCTACTCTACAAAATGCATTTTAATCTCACTGAGTCAAAGACTGTAACAGTCTCCTGCTAGGCATCTCCCCCATTTGTGCACACAGGTGTGTAGAAGAGCAGAATTGGCACTTGTAACACAAACCGCTGCATTAATGTCACTAAAAACACTTAGTACACAGCCTCGGCCAGATCCTCTGCAGGCTGTTGGTGTATCTATTTGCATTTTACACATCGTCCTCTTCCTACAGTCGATCAACCTTGCCATTTTCATCTATTGACACAGCAGGGAACACATGCTTGTCATTATCATCAATCTATATTTTATACAAATTAACCTACCTCAGAACATTTAAATTCAGTGGTTGTAACTGTTTTGGGAATGCACGTTATGTAACTGTGCTCCACTGCATGCTATTTTTACACACATATACAGTGAAATATCAGGCAGCGACAGTCAAAACATTGAAACAGTTTAAAATACCCATCTGCAACATTCAGATTGCATTGGCAACAAACTTTTTCCTATTCCTGGGAAAAGTACTCCAGTGTGAAAGCGCCTAAGGTCTCTTATTATACTCTTTTTATTCAATATATAATAGGTCTTGGATATATACAAACATGTCTCAAGGGTTTGGCTCCAAACACCAAACAGATCATTGCAGCATCCCATAATCCCCTCTGTTTCAGCCCTGTTTCCAAAGTGCTGATTCTCTGTGTGTTACTTTAGATGAAAATAAATAAGGAGCCACTCCCCACGCCCCTCTGAGAGATATTTGGTTAAAAAGAACACAATGGTGCTCTAGGAGGAGATTCAGGTGATAATGGGGGGGGGGGGGGGGGTTACCTTGGTTGGTGATTGGCTAATGGTTACACAAGCCAACAAATCGTTATGACATCATAAAGTGGCCAAAATCCGATCAGCTCTTTTTCAGACAGGTTTTTATATAAATGGATCAGGACAAAAAGTGAGGGAATCTTTTTTTTCCTGAAACTTTCAGAATCTCTTTACACAGAGGGGACACATGTTTATGTATAAAGACATAAAAAAGTACATTTTGCATGATAGGTGACCTTTAAATAAAAAGTACTTCCACTGCATTTCTGACAATCTTTGCCTCAGATTTCTTCATCACACACAGCCAAATATCTGTAAAGTGTTCAATCACAGTTGTCAAGAAGAGGATTTAGCATGTGTAGTGTTGACAGAGGATCAATACAACTCCATCACAGCTGAGCTGTCCTCTCTCTGCGAATGAACACAAACCATTCACCACTTTAAGATGTTCAGGGAACACAATCCAACTCACTGGAATCCTAGGACTTAAAAATAAAGCTTTTTTTGTACCCTTGTAAATGTGATCACACACATAGCAGTTGCCTATCTTGTGTATTATCTTCACCATCATTTGCTTCCTTGACTACAGGAGAAGAACACGTAATACATGCATTCATATGAATGTTGAAAATCAAATAAGAGCAGGTCTTCCAGTGCTATATTTTTCATAATGTGATAATACAATGTATACCTGTGAGTGCAGGCCCTCGCTGAAAAATGAGGACCTTTAAGCTACTGTTTGATAAGAGCCATACATTTGTCTTGCTTATATTCTTCCCATGGTGATACAGAGGGTGACAAATCCCAGCATGGGTTAAAGGAAAAATGATAAAAACAAAAACGATAGAAACATAAACGGAAAAAACGGAAAAGATCATTGTTTATTCTGGTTTAGTAATTTTCATTTTGCCTGAAACCAGTAACACAAGCAGAGATATCCCTTGAGATTTGCAGGGTAGTTTATATAGGAAACGTATATAAAGTTCTCCCCAATGAAAGGAGAGTTCTGCATGTGGGTTTAGCCTTGGGTTGTTTCTGTACAAGATAGGCTTTGTCTCCAGATCCAACGCCCACAGACATACTACAGCGTTACTCTAACCTCACAAAGAAGCAGCGCCTTCTCGTATTATTTCCTTAGTATGTTAAAAAGTGAGAGAAAGAAACGGTAGCAATTAAAGGAAGAAAAGAGGAGCAAAAGAGGAAGTTGCTAATGGGGGTATCATAAATCAAACCAATGTATTTTCTTAAAAGGTGGGAAGGGAAGGTGGTATTAGAAGGGGAGGGGGACCATCTGTGTCTTTGCAGAAGTGGTACTGAACACTCACATTTAAGCACAAGCTCGAGTGATCACACACACTGTATAGATTACTAAGTGTATGTACTGAGGCTACTGGTGCACAGGAAGAGGTGTTAGGATTTACACCCTGTGCCGCTCCTCTCGGCAGTGTAATGCACAATCAGTAAGATGTCAAACACAGCGCATTGTTATAATTCACTCAAATCCTCACACTGAATCTGATTAGGCAGAAATTAGCATAAACATTGTTGTAAATCACATATCATTTGAATCTACCCAATATTATCTGATAAGAATTGCTCAATCTGTAATCGCTGAATGTAGATATGATATTAAGTTGATCAGACATAAAGATAAAAATGATATTTTCATCATTATTTACCTCGTAATTTCTTTTAGTTAGCTAGTTAGAAAAAAAAGTAAATTATCCCTTTTGCTTTTGGCCATGGTAGCAGCATGCCAACACACTAAACATTATATATTGTTAGCATATTAGCTCAAAGCAATGATGTGCCTATAATGTCTCATTTCCACTGCGTGGTACGGTAAGATACAACAGTTTGTGGCACGTAGGTCAAGGCTCCAAGCTAGCTGGGCCAATAATAGAAGGTGGAATAAGAACACTACATAGATTGGTTACAGAAAATAATTACTGTCAATACCGCCCCTTAGTATTCATACCCTGAAGCAAATAAAAAAAGAAATGTAAACTATGCTGCACAACGGATGAAGAGCAGACGTTTGTCTGTTGGGTTGCAAGAAAAAAGGATTATGTAAGTGTTACGTTGATGATGTCACCGAGTGATAAACTGAGAGGGGTAATATCTGCAGTGGAAAATGAAATGGAGAAAAGGACCTGGTACCAAAAGTGAGTCGAATCAAGCCAAACCGTGCAGAGTAAAGGCAGCCTAACAGAGCTGGTATCAGGACTGTAGTTTAATTACAATTCCTAAAGCTTTGACTTCTTCCCAATTAACATAATTTAAAGCATTATTCTCTATGCATTTTCCATATCAAGCAGTACAACAACTGATATCCTCCCATGTGGTTTGTCATCACAACGAGAACCCCTCGGGACAGTTCAGTCTGAAATACAACCTGTCAGTTTGTATAGGCCAGTTACAGAGATGGATGTTAAAAATATCTTGGCATATCTCTCACGTGTAAAAGTTGTGATTCTAGCTAATTACATTTGCTGACAAAGTGTGAACTAAATGTTGGCATGATGCATTGTAGCCTGCCAAATCCCCCCACCACTAGCCCCATGCATCACAATGATTGAATAGCTTATGTGATATCAACAACATTCACCAATCGCTTGTCTGCCAGACGTGAAAGTCAACGACATTATGTCTATTTATGTGTTTTGATTCATTGTTAGGAATTGCCTTTTCAGTGCGCTGCTCCCTGGCGCTTAGAGGAGTAGCTGTTGGCAGTCATTACCATAATCATGTTAGTGTTTGGCTTTGCCCTTGTAGTGGCTCTGGCCCATTATCATTCTACACAGTAATGGATGCACATCGGAGATGAGATTGTGACAGCCTTGTCCTCTGCAGGTTAGGACACTGGTCACGGCTGCATAAGTGTGCTCAGATTCCGTCAAATGTGATACTTTAAACATGCATCTTACTGATGACATTATCTGTTTACCTCTTTAGCCTTTAGTTGCTGTAGCGTATAGCATTTAAGTGCAAATGTTTCTGTCTTATAATTTCCGTTGTGCTCCGCTGACATTCTCCGCAGGAAGCTCAGAGGCTCTGCTGTTATCTATCTGACTGAGACATCTCCTTTTAGATCTCAGCATCCACCATAAGCTTCATTTCCCTTCATGTCGTGGCCGCTCCGCTCTCAATGTCTGCAGCAAGGACGCATGGTTTGATAACCGCCACTCTGCCACATATTACATCTCATTTCACTGACACTAGTTGTGATACCTACGCTGTACGGCCCGAGCTAACCTCACCCCTTGACCTCACCTTATGAGACTAATAAAAAGTGCAGCTCCCTGTGCTGCTCACACACACACATTCACACCTCCCCAAAGGCAGGGGGAATGAAAACGCTGAAAGGTGTTGTTGCTAAGAGAGCAGGGGTTTGTTTAGCACAATAAGCATGTGTCCATCCTGAGGAGAACAGCAATCCAATAGTCGGGTTTGCCCCAAGGATGATAACCCTGGTTTTATGGCCTGTTTATGTCTGTGTTAGCACAAACTTTGTAATGGAGCTCGTAAAATGTGCATACTGCTTGAAAGTACAGCTTTTCTCACAGTGGGGACTATTGCTTCTACAATGGAAAGATCACTGATGCTTGGTACTTTCTGAATTTTATTTTGTATGTCCTTCACATTCATGTATTCTGTAACACAATAGGCAAACATCTTTGAGAGTGATACATCTTCAAGTGATTCATAAACCATTTAAAAACGTGGCTTGCAACATTGTCATTTCATAAAACTTGTGCCGTGGTTAAATCAGTTTAATATGATACACGGAGCTGGAGAGACTATAACAACGTCAGTTTTGTTTCATTGCAGTCTGCTGGCTAACTCACTTCATTGACAGCAATGCCATTAAAATACATTCAGCTAATCTAATCAGCCACATTTCATTAGCTTAGTCTGAAGTGTTGCTTCTATTGCAACATGTATTTCTCAATAAAAGTCTGATATGTTTGTGTACTTTTGACTGATTCTGGCTTCACTGCAGGGAAACCAAAATCAATTGAATAAAACATGACAAGAATGGATGTTCCAAATTATCTTCTCTGGCTATGACCTCAGCTGTGCTTCACCTCCAGGTGCCGCATAATCTCATTATTGGGAAAATAAGAAAAGCAGAAAATACATATTTGAAACACACGTAATATAAACGAACATTTCAACCTTTAAAAATACACTTTCTCTACAGCAATTCATCTTTATAACCTACTTACACTTTAAGTGGCTCCATCACCTGACATTTAAATCTCGGTTATGGCACTGGCGCCGCGGTGGTGCATTCATAAACCAATATGACACAGTAGAGCCAAGACCCCTCTCAAGAAAACAAGCTTTACAGACAATGGCCACTGGGTCAATGAGGGGTGAGGAGAGTGAAGGTCCCAGGAGACAGAGCCGGGGGGATTTTCCCTTCACCAAATAATGACAACCCAGGCAATATCGCCCTGCCAATGTGTTGCCACGACAGTAACGATCGATTGGAGGTTCATTGGATCAAAGCTGACCCTTTTGACCTCCAGGTTGCCATGGAAACACATGGTTTCAATAGGGGTTATAGCTGCTGATTGACATCAGCTGACACATTGTTGAGAATTACACCTATCACTTGGGGCAGATATTACTTAAAGATAGTTAGAAGCTTCCTCTCCATTTTCTGTTTCGCACTAAAAGACAGATGAGTGCTGATGCTAAAGGGCTCCACAGGTCAATGTGTTTTTCATTATCACCAGTTTAACCACACCACCTGACCCGAGGGCAATGTTGTGACCTGTGCATTGTTTTCATGATAAATCGCATCATCAAATATACACAATAAAGCATATTCCACACTTTGGTGGTTTTGCGTCTTCCATAAATGAAAATTGACCGTGCTGTTTTTGCTGATGTTGGGAGAAAACACACCAGTTCTGTACATGAAGCATCATCCCTCCCCCCGCCACACCCTTCATCCCCCGAGGCTCACCGTGCATGAGAATACACAAGAGCCCGGCTGAAACCACCTCAGCAAAATATCTGACCAAAGACAGGACAGCTGCACCGCTCATGTCCCTTGCGTGTGATTCACTGCTTGTGTGTGAGGAACATAAAAAGAAATTAAAGAAAGGAAAAGAAGAAAGAATGAGGACGGAGAGAAAAATAGGGAATTGGGGGGGAAAGTAGATTGAAGCTTCAATATACTGCTAAGAAACACTCCGATTGGGTCACCTTGTCATCAATGTCCGGGGGAATACTGTCAAGCCAGGCAAATTCACAATGACCTTAAGTGAAGCAATTCACATGCCAAACATTCAGAAAGGACACAAGAACCCACATAATGGATATAGGGAACAAAGTGAGTTCCCTGGAGTCAAGGTAAAGAATAAATAAGATAGTAATTGAAATTGACAAAGGATAAGAGTGGTGGTGTTTCATAGGTTTCCTTTGATGTCAACAAATCCTGCAAAACCAACAATAAACTGATGCCATTAACGAGTTTCTGTGTTTACACAGCTTCATTGTGCCATAGAACTCCGTTGTTGTTCGAAACCTATTAGAAACACATCAGCGAGCCACATTGTTGCAATGAGTGACTCGTTCCTTTGTTATTATGAAATACCACTGTAGTTAATGTTGACTCAATCCCACAAAACACTGTCCTTATGCTGAAAATACTATTTAGAAAATCAAACGTGTGTACATTATCAGAATCAGAATACCTCAGAATACCTTTATCCCACAGAGGGGACATTTTCAAATAGATATATATATATATAATGGTTAGTATCTTCTCATGGCATTTGGTAATTATAACAAACATAATAATGCCAAGATTTTATCCTTAGAGATTGTAGAGCAGGGGCAGTTTTTGGCATAGGCGAGGCGGCGCCAGATCTGGGGGGGCGCTGCGCTGGCAGTTCTGGGAGGGAAACATATTTTTTTGACTGTTTGGCTCATCCTAATTTTCAGCCTTGAAGTAACAACATTCATAATTAAGTCAAGGTAACACCCTTTTCACCCCGGTTACGCTTTTCATTTGCCCTGTACGATTGGCACTGTAAGTGATGAAAGTGGGGGATGTTGAATTATCAAGCCCCTGCAGCTCACAGCCAAAGTGCGAGCGAGCCTCCGAGCGAGCAAGAGAGAGAGAGAGAGGGCGCGCATCGGTACCGCGGATTGTTGTTGGATTGAGGCTGATAACTGCAGCTCAGTGAGGTAAAGGACTATTCCAATCTATACTATAGGACAGTAAACCAAAAGTATAGTTTAAAACTGGAGATATAAAAAAAAACGCATGAATAAATAAATGTTAACTTGGTCAAATAAGATATGAAAGAACAACAACAATAAAATATGTTACATTTATTTGTTATTGGCTATGGTAGGTTATTGGTTATGTTCACATGCTTATTTGATTATTAAAATATAAACCGATCTTTTTCATATGGGTGTTTAAAGTTGTACTCCCTAGATCTAGTCTCTAGTAATTCTGCTCAAAGTGCACCAGACCCTAGAGGATGTGATGTTAAACCGCCCAATTAAAACATGTTCATACAATAATTAATACATTTGAAACCTTCTTTATGTTTAACATGTCAATACGTTTCAGTTTTTGTAGTGTATTGGTCTTTTGTAGAGATTTTTCATTATTTTTATATTCTATTGTGTATTCCTTGGAGGGGGGGGGGGGCACCAAATCATAATCTCGCCTAGGGCACCAAAATGTCTAGAACCGGCCCTGTTGTAGAGCACATGGTAATGGATTGCTTACAAATTGTAAAACATACAGCTAAAATAATCAACATCATTTTAATATATTGACGTATAAAAAAGCACAGACAAAGCACAATCTGTTACAAATGAACAACAAACAGTGGTACACCATTGTATAAAAGTATACATTTTCAGTTGCAGATTTGTAGTCATTTGTTACCATGACGTAAATCAGAATGAAAAATTACATTGAGTTCAGATTATAAATGTACAATCTGACTGACCCTATGAGCACATGTGTTGCCTGACTTTAACACAGGCCGTTTCTCAATGTTGAGTAAACCTGCTGCAGAGCCAATATTTCAAGTATACTACGTCATCGAGTGGCGCCGAAGGACTATTTAAATGCATGTTAAATCATGGGTGTTAAATGCCCAGCACTCGGCGCCACTCGATGACGTAGTATAATTGAAATAGTGGCTCTGCAGCAGGTATACTCGACATTGAGAAACGGCCAGAGAGTCTCATCTGAGTGCAAATTAAACATGATCAGTAAATTAGGGATCATACACTGTTACAAAGTCTACCGAAAGCCTCATCTAATTTGAATGCAGATCTCTAATTTCCTGTCTGTCATGGACCCGTCTTGATTAGAAAGGACTTAATCATTCAAAAACAAAAGCCTGGAGGAGACATAAAAAGGGAGGCTGTGATGCTGCCAGTTGATATTGTTCTATCGGAGATCTCGAAGAGAGGAAGTCCTCTGTCTGAGCTGCCAGGCCTGGCTGTTTTTTGGGCGGGGGGTCCTGGGGATAAGAGACCGCCCTGTTATCTTTGTGTAAAAGGTCACACAGGTCTGGCGGAAGAAGCAAAAGCAACAACCATCTGTGTTTTCCACACACTCTGGTGCGGCTATCTCGGCCGAGGACAGCAGGGCCGAGTGAATACACACGCACATACAAACACACACACAAACACACACATCCCATCGCTCACTCATATCTGAGCACTCGGGCCGTATCATGAAAGATGCATTGTCAGAAGAAGTTGGAAAGCCCCCAGATATGTTTTTTCCTTCTTGTGATTTGTGCGTAGGAGTATCATTGTTTTTGTAACACAGATAATTTATACACATGCTATTGCTCAGAATAAATGGTTCTGATTTATCAGAGGACTTATGGTTTTGTGCGGATATTGCGCAGAAGAGTTTTTTATATTCATCTGACGACTTCAAGGACTATATATTTTTTTGTTACCCATATCACAAAGAAATAAATGGTTTCCTCTACAGTGAATGCACGCTAGCTCGACTACGGACACAGTATAAGCCTCTTATACTGTACTTCGTTGCCAATCTTTTTTAATGGTGGAGCACATTCGAAAATATGCTAGGGTTGGACCCCTAAACAACTCAAATGCTCTGCCTTTCTACAGTACATCACCTAATGTATAATTCAGCCATCATACTAGTCTAGATTGATTTAGATTGAGGGTGCTATGAAAACAATAATCCTGCTTTATGTGGTGCAAGGTGGGGAGCAGGGTAAAATATTAGTATGAGAGTTTACCAATAAGAACAAAATCACCTGAGAGGATGTTTTGATAAAATAAAAATGTTAATGTTAAATGAAGAGGGTAAATAGTGGAACCGTCAAATGTTAGTGAAGTGGGTAATGCTCTCAAAAAGAGTGCAGTGATCTTTAATGCAGCTCAAGGCCTGACTCCTCCCCCAACCACTCCCCTCATTAGGGCTGGTATAAAACACACCTAGGGTGTTTCTCAATATCGAGGAAAGCTGCTCCAGAGCCACTATTTCAAGGATACTACGTCACCGAGTCCCGCCGAAGGACTTTTCCAATGTCCAGGATACTTGGAATTCTACCGAGGCCGGCGTACTTCGTTGCGGGAAATTTCGAGGCTGTGCATGTGTAGACTCCGCGGTCTTAAAATCCCCACAATGCTTTGCACACGGACCAATTTCCAAATATTTGGCAGAAATCGCGCTCCATTTTAGGCGGGGCCTCGCATATGACACACACCTGCACACCTGTTAGCCTGTTCCACCATTCTTCGTTTTCCGAGGCTAGGAAGGATTTTTGCCTCGCTTTTGAAGCAACTGACTCTGAGGCACATGTGCTACCAAGCAAGCCTCCTCGACATTGAGAAACACTCCTGTTGTCCTCTGTTCTTGCTTTGGCTCTGTCTGTAATGGTCGGTGGTACAGTTAGGGTAGGCTGTCCATTGTTAATATATGGATACATTGGTCTCCTCAGTTTCTGCTATGTTACACTCATTTGCTGCCTCCTTCCTACATTTTAAGTTTCTATTTTAGGTTCTCCTGCTGCTGTTTTGTGTATACTTGTTTTGCATTTAGTTGTTTGCCTTTAGCAATTAGCTTTTAGTAGTTTAGCTTTTGTCCTGCTTTGTATTTTGCCCCTATTAAAATAGTAAAAAATCAGCTAGCAACCTTAGCTGCTGGCTGGCTAAGTTAGCGTTAGCTTATGTTGATTCACAAATCGGTTCGGGACAATCCTACTTTAAGTTCATGTTGAGCATGGCCAAAGTAAATGGGCGAAGCAGGTTCAGTCAACATACACCAACCTACCTTTCCCTATATTCTATTTTCAGGCAATGATCACAGGTAAACTAAAAGCATGTTTTCATTTGTAGACAGACAGAAGCATGTCGGGAATGACAGCTAAAGCATGCGGGACCGATCGGAAAAAAGTGATATAATAAATGATATTGGCTGCTTGAATATGAACACCTGATTGCAGGGACTGTATGAGGATAGTCTTATTTAGAAAAAGACAAAAAGGAGAAGACAATGTAATACTTTGCTCACCCTAAATTAATAATGAAAATGCATTTGCTTCACTACCTCCATTGCTCATGCACCTATGCTTGTGTATAGGTTTAAATCACACAGTTGCATGTTGTTACATAAGACATACCTACAGTTAAACTTGTGTGAGGCGATATAAAAAGCTCAACCAAAGACATGTGTTTCACTAGCAGGAGTTTATATTGTCACTTTCGACTGAGAAATGTTTCAGGGCTTTTTTCATGAGCCTATTTTCTTGATTCCGACAATCAGAACAACGGATTACACACAAAAACACTTGCTGTATGCAAACTGTGCAGCACACCCCTTCATCAACACACATATGCTCAGAACATATTCCATGTCGGTAATTCATGGTATATATTGTCATATGGGACCTATGTGTTCAAGCCCATTAAAATGGTAAACACAAACCCACTGCAGAGATTGAGGGAACACATAATGGAGTAATATAATAAGGCAAAACCCCACAGAGACACAGAGCACATGAACTCAACACTTCCCCACAATGAAAGGCCTCGACAGTGGTCGTTAATCTGTGACGCCAGAGGCCTGCATATTAGTGTTTTGACTGTGCTATTGTGCTTTATTTGGAGGGGACATAAATGCTTCTTTTTTTATAGGGTTCCTTGAGAATTGTATTTTGGACCAGTAAATCATTGTTTTTTCAGTGTAGCTCGGGGGATTGTCTCTGAGGCAATAGAGAAAAAGAATAACAACATCTATCCGTTATCAGAGTCTGACCTACTCTCTTGGCTTCAGGCAAATTAACGGCAGAGTGACAGCTATTGTGCCGTAGCTGTGGCCTTTTACCGGCAAGCAATAATACATTGTTTTGTGAAAATAGAGCAGTGCTGCTACCTTATCCTGTATTGTTTGTTTGTAGCCTTTATTTAACCAGGTGAAAGCCCCTTGAGATCAAAAGATCTCTTTTTCAAGGGTGACCTGCAGGACATTAGTTACACATGTAACATCAAAACAACAGAACAACAATAAGGATGACATACAACATAATGTACAGGGTACAGTTTACAAACTCTATTTACAGTGACAGGTACCATGAGTATCAAACAGCATGTCACCCAGCTGAGTTTGAAAATGATAAAAACCTGTAAGGTTAAGACGCTAGAATTAACGTAAAGTTGATATGAACCAAATACGCCACTAACACACCACTCTTTTTCAGTCTTTATCTGGATAGTGGCATTTCTTAAAAGTGCTTACACATGGGGAAAAGCCTCAATATGATGACTACAGCACACTAACAATAACATACCCTGGACATTTTTTTAAATGCAATTTAATATGTGTTTGTTATTTAACTGACAACAATGATACAGGCCAGCTCCACTGATTGAGTAGTTCTCTAGGCCCTGTGGGGAATTAAAGCTGTTTTTGCTGCTTTTTGATGAAGTGCAGACTTCCAGGGTCCACCTGTTTACTGCAGCACTCTGCTGTGTGTACAGTATGTGTATGTGTACGTGTACGTGTATGTGTATGAGTATGTGTGTTTATGTGTATGTGTATGTGCATGTGTATGTGTACGTGTACGTGTATGTGTATGAGTACGTATGTGTATGTGTATGTGTGTGTGCATGCAAAAGCAGTCACTGGGGGTGGGTAGGAGGCGTTCCTGGCTTTATATTGTTTGGAGTATGCATTGCTGACAAGAGGGTTTTTTCTTTTTTAACTCGGGTTACAAAAAACTATTTGAATGCATAAAGACGTTTTTTGCAACAGTGGTTGATGTTTAAATTATGTATTATGTATTGTATAACTGTTCTTTTTTCTAAAAACTGCCAAACTCCATTAATCCTAAACAAATTCTGCATTATTCTCTGAAATGTCCATAAAGACTGTTGTCCTCTTATATACATATTCTTTGCTTCGAAGCCTCCTAATCACTAATCTAAATCCTTAAAGGCAAATACAGAAGTCCCACAAGAGTGCTGCTGGTTGTGCACAGCTAGAAATCATTAAGAAATGTCAATAATGATTCGATCCATTACAGCAGTCAAACGCTTTGCCATCCAATTACAAAGGTGTTTGGGTCACATTACAGAGGAGAGCCATGATTGTAGTTGAGTATCACATAAATCAATACCTGAACTTAATACAGTACAGCTAGTTTGCATAACGGCATGATTAAGTGCCTCATATCTTAGAATTTCATTATCTTGCCAAGCTTGCCACTGACATACATTAAAGAACATCCTGTGCCATAATGAGGCAAAACATGCGCTTTCCAGTAATCTGCTACATTTAAGTGTGATGTCACATAGCGGTAGTCTCACAGGGGAATAAAAACACTCAGCACATCCATAGAGTCCAGTGTCCAGGCGCTGGCAAAGCAGGTGTTATGGATTGTCTGAGCTCTGGGAACAAGTTGCTGACCCCTTTCCCTGATCCCTTTCCTGTTTGGCATTGTGTGTGCAGCCGAGTCCAGGGGAGATAGAGCCGCTTGGTTCCAGCTACTATGGCATGTTTTTCTCTAATATCTCCATTCCCCTTTTTCTGTTCCAGTCAAGTCATGTTCCAGGTGGGGTGACAGAGCACAGCGCGCAACTACAGGCGGTTCAGGAAATTTGTGTCCTCTGTCCAAAAAACATGTTTTGACCGTCTGTGCCACATCTGGAGGGATATTTACTCCTAAAGCCATTCTTTCCTGCAGCCGCATGACACAATACGCTTGACAGGTTCTATTTGCACACCCTGCAATAGCAAAACATATTTTGCACAAATGAAACCCTAAAAAAAAAGGCAATTGTGAGTAGTATACTCTTGAGAGGGGCAATTTGGCACTCGTAAAAGAGCAGAGTGGAGCTATATTTAGTCATCGAAAAAACAAAAGGTTACTTTACAGCAGCTATGAATGTGCTACTACTGACACTTTAAACAATGGTCTTGGCTTCAACACTCCATAATAGTTATGACAGTATCTCATTGTAACGAGGGGAAACAAAACAACTGAGTCACATTGATTTAATTGTTTTGGTGGAGTTATAGGATGGAATTATAGGATATTGCATGCATTACTCAGCATCATATTTAAACAAATAAGCATCTTAATTACTGCAGCAAACATAATGGGTGCCTCTTCCACAGAAATGATTACATTTTAATACTCCATTTAGTGACATATTTAATAATTTAGGAACTATATCATCACATAAAGGAGATGACCCTCATGCAAGTGCAAAGATAACATGAGGTGATTATGACATGAGCGCTCTCTAACAACCTCTTGGAGTGTCCACCTGCAGCAGAGCCTAATCCTTCCTGCACCACCATCTGGAATGGGATTTAGCTGTGTGTGTAACGTATGGGTCTGTGTGCCGCTGCAGCAGTCAGGACCGGAGCCCCGCGGTGATACAGCACAGCTGATCCTATTGTAGTGCTTCTCCAATCTATCACTATCCATTACAACTCTGCTGCAAAATTCCCAGAAGTCTGCACCACATTGTCTGACCTTCAATGTGTGGGTGAGCTGAAAAATCAAAGACCCCAAGTGGGCGTACTCACAGCCTCCCCCCGAGTTGCTCAAGGTGCCTCCGACCTTGAAAGCAACACAACGAGAGTAAAGCTTGTCAAAGTTTGTCTGTTCCTCGAACCATCAGGCTGTGCACAGCACCAGTCAATCAGCTCCGTTAGAGGCTACCTAAGGGGTTAACGTCGGCAACCTTTCCCATCTGTTGCTAAGGAAGTGTTGCCTGTTGTGCAGGAAACAGGGAGAGCGGCTTCCTGTTATGAAGAGAGGTTTTTTTAAAGGCTTGCATTCATTCAATCGAGCAACAGATGCAGGGCCAGGAAGCCTGCCCCAATAGCAAAAAGCTTTGGTGTCCTGCACAAACTGTATTTGGAAACTGCTTTTAGGAACCTTTCTATGCACTTTACTGCTTCAGGAAATAATACACGGGCAAAACATGCTGGACAAAACACAGAAAGGAATCTATGGTTGTTTTTATATAACGTGTAATCCTCCCTATACATGTTCCAGTCATTCAAAGCATTAAAATGGTGTCATGACACAGCGTGATTGCATGCATCACTCACAGACGAGTCACCATGCTGTTTCAAGTCATTGTGTTTGATTTTTTTTTCTCAGTAGTGTGAACAGTAGAGCCTTTATCTGCTTTGGCTGCGTCCGCAGAGCCAAAGCTCTCGCCATCATTCTCTAATTTGTCTCCCTCTTTTTCATTTTCCTCCTCAGTTTTACCTCATTTTTCTTCCTAAAGTTGCCATTGTTGTCAATAACCTTATCCTCACAGTTCACCAGCTCACAATAAAGGCGTGGATTATAACTTTCCAACTGCTGTCAAAAACTACCATGCACCAAACCATGTGCAGACGTGATAAAAACGAAATATTTGTACAAAATAGTTAACTGCAGATTTAAAGCTGCCCATCACCACAATTAAGCAATGGCTTAAAGTCCAAATCTCTTTTACTGAGTGAATTTGGTCTCACTCTAGTCCACCGTGCTGCTTCTGCAAAACTGCACATTTACCAACCTCTGTGGAGCAGTAGCTATTTTGATACAACTAAAATACCTAATGTAAATCAAAACAGCGCAAATGTAGTGCTCTCTGTATGTTAGACAGTGGGTTTAGTTGCCGTGCTGTAGGCTGGTCCTGCCTCAGGAAGCGCCAAGCAGCACCTCCCGTTTCCACACAAGAGCGCACCAGTTTACTGTAGCATCAGCACTGGAGATGCACGCCGGCTGGAAGCTCAAGCTGCCCCCCTACAAACACAAGTAGAAGAAACTGGAGAAAGCCGAGACAGCGATGTTCCGCAACTCTCCTTCTACGTCTTGATTTTCCCGCAATGTGTTTGTATTTGGATTAAGTTTTCACGTCATTTCGAGGGACGCGCTGGCTGTGGGGAAACATGAGGATAACTGTCGGTTCCCGTGGATGATGATGCCACACGATGAATGCAGGTTGGTTGTTCATCTTTTTATGATCATGTTACGAAAACAAACTTTAAAGGTTTTTTTACAGCAAATAAACTGAGACTGTGTGTATGTGTGCTGACGTGCCTGTTTGTGTTGTTCTGTAATTGGATGATTCTAACTGATAACATATTTCATCTGTTTATTATCCATTCATTTTACCTACAAATTGAATTGCAATGCAACTTGATGCAACCTTTTGTGGCGCTTTAAAAAGTTATTCTATAGGTACAATAACCTGAGATATTGATTCATCATACTTCTGCTGGATTTTCTTATTGAAATGATTCTTGCAGTTTTCCCACAATGCCAGAAAACAAACTTTAAAGGTTTTTAGAGCAAATAAACAGTGAGAGTCAGTGTGGATGTGTGCTGACGTGCCTATTTATGTTAGTATACTGTAATTGGATGATTCTAACTGATAACATATTCCATCTGTGGAATTTCCACTCATTTTACATACAAATGTATATGCAATGCAACTTGATGCAGCCTTTTGTAGCGCTTTAAAGGAGTTATTCCATAGGTTAAATATTAATTAAATATAACCTGAGATATTGATTTATCATACATCTGATGGAATTTCTTATTGAAATGATGCTTCCAGTTTTCCCATTACAATGCAAGGAGGAATTAAATCCATAAGCTTTGGATAAAGTTGCTTTCATTCAGAAATCCCAACTGGAAAAAAATCTGTTCCAGGATTAGTATTACGATTATAATCCATGTTTGTAAAAGTAGACAGCCTTTGCTCTAGAAGGTCATCTGTCTTTAAAGTTCACTGTCGTCTGAATTCATTGATTCAAGGAAGCTGAAAATAGTATAAATTGTATGTGATTTGTGTCAAATTAATTCAGTTTTTTGAAAATTATATTCCATTTAGTTCTTCAGCCATGTCTCTTCAGGTTTTAGGTTGTTCAGGCGCTTAATGGGTGACATGTCATGCTGAGGACACAGTCTCAAATCACATCCTGTGAGTTTGGTACAAAAAAAGTCCCAGTTGTCTATCTCTTCCTTTGTTTTTCAAACATTTGTTTTAATTGAATTCTTGATGCATAATTCATATCCTGTTGTTTGCAGTTGGGTGCTTTGTCAGACTGCAACCTCTGTTTTCTCTACCAGAGTTGTATTGTTCTTCGACGCACTCAAAGGACCTTTTCTGCACAAAAAATGTGTGTGTGTGTGTGTGTGTGTGTGTGTGTGTGTGTGTGTGTGTGTGTGTGTGTGTGTGTGTGTGTGTGTGTGTGTGTGTGTGTGTGTGTGTGTGTGTGTGTGTGTGTGTGTGTGTGTGTGTGTGTGTGTGTGTGTGTGCGAGCTGGTTTCATGAGAATCGAGGGAAGAATGACGAGAAGGAAGTCCATTTGTGTTGTGGAAATCTGTACTCCTAGAGAGGTTCATGGAGGAGTGATGGGGGGCCATGGTGTTAATGTCCTTCCCCCCATGGACATCCTGTGTGGAGTCTGAGGAGGCTCTGCTTGAGCGTCTTGATGAACCTGCCAATCTTAAAAGAAACAGCGTAGGGACATTAATAGAGAAACTAATATAAGGGCAGAAAGCAATACAGGGTAATGAGGGGTTTCTGCAGAGATTAATATTATACTTAGAGTAAGAGAAACACTGACAGAGAAAACACCCAGAGATAGCCAAAGTGCACACAGGGTTTAATAGGATGTGCGTCAGGGCAGGTACAAAAATAACAGGAAGAGACTAGGGGTGTACACACTTTGTTACGTACGGGTGTGCTTTATTACAAATAAAAATTTCGTAACCAGTGCTAGTTTATGACAGTTTTGAACACACTAAAAGTCTAAACTCAAAAGCAAGACAGGTATAAAATAAAAGACAGATCTGCGTTCCAAAATTATATTTTTCAATACAGTTTAGACATTTGTAGAGCAAAGACAAAATCACCTTTATAATTTTTGACGACTATTAGCCAACAAATTGGAATCTGCTATAGGCGTCCAACCTGCATGTGTCATTTCCCAGACAGGGACATGTTATTGTTCCTTCTCTAAGTACCCTGTGGCTCTGTTATTTTTCCTGCTGATAATGTCCCCTGCAGCATTCTGCTTGTCACTGTGAACAGGACTTGACTTCCTTTTAGCCTTCTATGCCAAAACAGGACCCACATATGTATCCTTGTGTGAGCTTAGATATTAGGGAGAAGAGACGAAATAATTATTAATTTGCTTTTTTTACTGACTCCTACTCTCTTTCCACAGATTTTCAAAATCCACTGCAAGTCCCTCGACCAAAGGTTCGCAGTCATTTGACCATCAAAGTGAAGTCCAAACTGATGTCCAAACCGTGTCCCCCTTTCCGTGGTCCAAAACCTCCTGTCGCCCCCAAACCCTCCCCCCCACAGAGGCTGAGTAACGGAGACCTGGATCATTCCGATGGGGAGACCGAAGAGCTCCAGGAAATGGCTGGGGAGAATCAGGACAAAGGGGAGGAAAGTGATGCAGAGGTTGGGGTTCATGACAATGGAAGCAATGATATAGAGGAAGTAGCTGGAGGAGAAATTGAGGAGAAAAAGGAAAAAGAAGTAGACATATTAGATCATGATTGTGACAGCGTTGGCTCTGAAGACACGGTAAAAGCAGATGATGGTTCTACTGTTGAAACCACTGAGGAGGAAAACACTGACAATGACTTGAACCAGCTTGAAGGTGTCAATCGCACTGATGAGAATACATCAACACCTTCTCCTCCTCTTGCTGAAACCAAGGATGAAACAGGAGAGGAAGCAGAAGAGGAGGAGAAGAGAAGTTTTAGGGAAAATAGTGAAATAGTTAATGGCTCCTCAGGGCACTCAAACAAACATGTGGAAGAAAACAATGTGGGTGATCAGGACAATGACACAGGACTTAACGAAGCCGATGAGCAAAGTGACCATTGTTTGAACTGTGATTTACACACAGATGACACTGAGCTGGAAGATGGAGGATTTGCATTTGGTTTTAGTGTGCTTCCCACTGTAACTGAAGAGTATCCCTACGATGTGATTGGCCCCAATGATGATGCTAGTGACACATGTGAGTCATGTGACACGGTTGAAACAGGGGAAATAGGGGTATGGCAACCGGAAAGGGCCACCAAGGACCTCTCTGGCTGCTTTCGATTCACATCCAGCACAGAGGATGTGTTTGGGCCTTATTCGGTCATTGGATCTCTTTCCCCTGATGTGACCGACACTGCTGACCCAGAGTGGAGTCAGGATGACGCTGATGACAAACCTTCGATTGAACTGCAAACGGAAGCTGCTACTAACCAGGAACCCTACTATGTGTCATCAGATGACGTGGACAAGCTGGATGATAAGCAAGCGCTCTCAGAACTGGGAGATATCGAGGAGGGCACCGAGCAGTCTGATCAGCTAAAAGACAAAGAAAAAGCCAGCGAGTCAGCAGATGAGTATGCCGACATTGACGATTCACTCTGCCTTCAAGCTGAGGAAGAGCAGCAGGAGTGTGTCTCATCTGAGGATTACGTCGAGATAGGTGATGATGACGAAGAGGAGGAATTGGAAAAGAAACCTATCAAAGGAAAAAGTGCAAAAGAGAGATCAGCTAAACGAGACCAGGCTTTCCTCAGCAATCGAATAAGCTGCCAGCCTCGCCTCAGGCTGTGCAATATCACAGTGCCATCAGAAGTAGGCCGCACCCCAGAGCTCACCAACAGGATGGTGTTCGCCCATACCACCGAGGCCTTTGAAGAAGACATTGAGGAACTGGACTGCCATATTGTGCCTTTCTATGAGGACACAGACTCGGACAGCGAGGAGCATATATACGAAGAGGCGGGGTTTGACTCTGAAGGGGAGAACTTTGTGACTTTTGATCGGAAGACTATAGTCACACGATCACGCTCTTATTCTGGGAAAATTACAGGTTACGTTCCAGAAACTGTACCAGAGGAGACAGGGACGGAGTATCAGACTCATGACTACTGCACAGTGGCCTTAGATAAGAACAATGAACCACTTAGCCATTCACAGCAGCCTGGGGTCAACAGTTTGATCCCGTCTACGAAATCTCGCCGCTTCTTGTTTTATTCCCGGTCTGCAGAGGGTCCAGAGTTGACCTTGACCTCCCCAACAGAGATCAACAACTCTCTGAAGAATGACATCAGGATGAAGAGGAAAGACGATACACACTCGCTCCCATGTGTCATAACTTCTTCTGGGAGCTTCTCCCAGCGTAGCCATCAATCATCCAGTGGAGTTTCCACACCAACCTCTCTGGTGGACATCCCGCCCCCCTTTGAGCTGGCATACATCGCTAAAAGACCAGTCACCAAGAGTTCTCCATCCCTGCTGATCCAGCATGAACCCAGTGACATACCCCAGAAGAAGAAGTCCTCCTTCAAGCGCTTCCTGGCACTCAAGTTCAAGAGGAAGTCAGATTCGAAGGGTTTCAGTGATGGAAGTGTTCGCTCTTCACGCTCTTCCTCCGAGTCCAGCCACCACGGTCCAGTAAGGGTCATAGAGCTCGATCGTAGAAGCACCGGCAGCTCTCCTTCGCTTCAGAACCACATTGTGAACCGCCCAAACCCCAACCTGCCATCATCCTTATTCCTCTACAAAGACCCCCAGAGAAGGAAAGGTGACCCCAAAACTTTTGGCAGAGGCATCTCCAGAGTGGAGTCTTTCGAGGAACGTTCTCGGCGCTCCGCCATGCCGCTGCCTTTAACCAAACCACGCTCCATCTCCTTCCCCAGTGCTGACACCTCGGACTATGAGAACATCCCGGCCATGAACTCAGACTATGAAAACATCCAGATCCCCAACAGACCCACCAGATCCCACACTGTGACTGAGTTCTTTGAAGACCCAAATCGTGCTACAGTTGCCTGCAACGAGAATGATGGATATGTGGATATGAACAGTTTTGGGATTGACATTACCCAGATATCGAAAGAAGACCCTGAAAGGTGAGGTTAAAAAAAGTTGAAAAAATGCATTTGTATAATCTCAAGCAAACCTGAAACATACGTTACCTTTATTTGCATCCTTTAGCTTCCCTATAGTGATATCTAGATACTATTCTTTTTATTTGATCAAGTTTTGAAAATACATTCTCTGAAATGTCTACAGCTATGTCACCCAGAGACCCAAATAACCTTCACAATGAAAGATGCAGAACTTTTGAAATGTCATTGTCTCAATCCATTTCACATTAAATGCCATGCACGTAAATTGTCTCTGGGATGAGCAGAGATTTCAGACGCAGATATTTCAATATATTCCAAATCTGCGTAAATAAAACCATTATTGACTGCATTATATATTACGTATTAATAACCACCGTCTATCACTACAATTAGAGCTTACACATTTAGTCCCCGACCTTTCTTTGTCTGTTGTCTTTGATGGTAAATTGAACATATTTGAGTTTTCAGCAATTGTAAAAAAAAAAGGTATTTGAAGACATCAGATTTGACTTTGTGAAACTGGACCTTTTAAATAATGAATCAATTATTTGGTATAAAAATCAATCATGAAAACATTACTCAGCCTTCAACTAGATGTCTGTAACATGATTAGACCAAAATGTGTTCTATATATGATTTTAAAAGGTGTCGCACACAATCTTCTTAACATGCCTATAATACATTGTAGAAAATAAGTGTATCCTGCATGTCTACCAAACAGGCAAAGGTGTTTATCTCTGGAGCCACTCTTAAAGTAATCAGCCTAGTCGTTGGTCCTGGACCTGGCTTCTCGGAGGGGCAATCTTGACCACTGAACAGCTGATGGATATTCTTACACTGTACCTCAAATGAGCGGAGTGCACCTGGCTGAGTAGAATCAGATATTCCTCCTGTAGGAAAGTGTTCAGTGAGAAATGAGCAGCCTGCTGTGTCAGGCTTCGTTGGCTTTGGGAAGACGGACAATGCTTGTGGGAGTGCTTACTCCTGTTTTTCATTTGGTAGATTTAGAAGACACATCTGGTGCTGCTGCTTCCTTTATGCAAGTCTGTGGTGGAAGACCAGGTAATAGCAACCGTGCAGATTACTGAGCGGAGGTTAGTCATATTAGAAGCAGTCATTATACGCTGCAATTAAAAGTGAGAAACGTGGGGGAGCTTCTTTCACACAAGGAAGTGTAGCAGGGTGAGGAAAAATGTGAGAGAGCAAAGAGAGGGGAAGTGTTGAAAGGAGGTGCAGAAGAGTAAGAACACAAAGCGTAAAAAAGCGATAAAGCCATATCGAGGAGGGGGAGGTGGAAATAAGAACAGGAGAGTAACAGAAGCTCTGGTGTAATTGTTCTCCTGTACCTGACACTTATTGTTAAGTTTAGGAGGGCTTTTATTAAAGTAGCTCTCTCCAGAGTTCCTCTCTTTCATTGGACCCTGAAGGGGCCCAAGGATTTACTGCAGTGTGCGATAGAGTGAGGAATCACCGCGGTAAGACTGAACCAAATTACCCCGTGCCACAGCTTTAGCCACTACGGGCTACAGACTTTCCCCAGTCTTAATAAAATAGTTGTGTTTGATGACCTGAGTGCAGTCAAAGAGACAGGCCATTACAAAGAGCTTCTTAAAGGCTTAAGGTAATCTCGGGGCGAAATGCTTCTGTATTTGTTTTTATTTTTAGAAGAACCTTTTGTTTATATTTAATGCTGTTTTATTTTTGGAGAAACTGACTGTCGTAACTATTCTGCCTCGGGTTCAGCTTGCATTTCAAACCGTTTATGAACTTTTTAAACACTTAGACTTGTCTCCTCCAGACAAAAGCTATACCGTCAATTCCCCTCAGTGTATTTACAGTGTACTTTAAACTGTGTCCATATAGTTCCATTTAAAACCCTTCTATTTCCAAGCCAGTGAGAGCTCCTTTTCCCTTAGTGACTTTATCGATGTGGCTCATTGTGTTTTGGAGGTCTCCACTCTCAATGATGCAAAGAAGCTATCCGTCCCGTCGCCTCGCCTTTTCTGCATTCCCCCCGGAGATGCTTCAGTTGCCTGGGCCGCTCTTTGGTGTGTCTATATGGGGCTTTTTTATGTTTATTTGAATGTGAGTGTATACATGTGTGTTTGTGTGTGCACAGCACAGGGTCTTGTGTAGTCAGTAGGTGTTTGTCCCTGCCTTTATGTGTACATTTTAGCCTAAACTCTGTTCAAAGCTTGACATTGCCGCTGTCCCAGGATGCCTAGCCGATGATGGCAGTGATTTATTGAGTACACATTCAACAGTCAATGTGGTTTAAAACCAACAGAGGAAGAAGTGGATTTTTGTGGGGAGGAAAATGACCAAATGGCCCCAGAGCGCTGCACACCAAAGGACCGGGCCTACAGTAGCAGACACTCATTTTAAGAAAACTCACAAAGCTGTGGTTCCACAGGCTTGGCTTGTTTCCACCAGTGTGATTAATGTGTAGCACCATTCAGACGCTAGCTCAGCACAAGCAGTCAGGGTAAGCAAAGAGACATGTTCATTAGCAGGCTAACACAGTGCACAGAAAGAACAGACACACTAATGATTCACTCCAATCATAACCAAGGCATTTGTTTGTGGGTTTGTGTGTGTTTGCATTCTGTGCATGCAGTTACTACTTAGTGCTGCTTTATCAAAGATAGGGCTCCTGCTAAAAATGCAGTGTCGGCAGAATTGTAGCCTTGTAGCAACAAATGTGTTTTAAAAAACCTATTTAGCTAAGAAAGCCCAGGATTTGTGATTGTGCCCAACTAAGAGCTCATTAAGTGTTATATATGTGAACTCCGAAAGAATAGTTTGGATGTTCTGAAGTGGGGTTGTATGGTCTATCTATTTTGAGTGTACTACAGAACTATAAATGATATTGGCACCCAGTTGGTGAAACAGACAGGAAGCTAAGCAATGTAATGGATGAGGACATTAGCAAAAATGTATTATAGCCACCTAAAACGAAGGCCCACCTAAAAAAAGTCTCAGCTAAATTTAAGATTTTATTTACCATTATGTTTATCGCTTTACCTTGCCATCTGACAACATTTTACCCAGAGGAAGCCGTTATCTCTCCCTCTTATCTACTCTTGCCTTAGCCATCAGATTTCATTACAAAAAACTAGTTGCTAATATAGCCATTCCCCTTTTCTGTGAAGTGATATCTCTTGGGGGTTTTCAAGTGAGTCTGGTTAATTTGGCTCGAGAATAGGCGGATGTAAAGCCTCCAGTTCCTCAATGTAATGGGCTGTCTCTTGGTAAGGTTAAGCAACCAGTAACGTTTAGTAAATACAGAGACTTAAACTTATATTGATTCTCTTTTTATGAGGTTTTTCTTTCAGGTGGGTTTAATATTTTTTGCTGACGTCCCAGTTAATAGTAGTACATTTTGTACTGCTGTGCTGGTACTGTGCACACCATAAACAGAGCTATGGTCTGTTCAGGAAAGTACTGTTAATGTGTGCTCAAATATACCAAATCTCACTCTTTGGTGCGGTTTTCACTTCACACAGTTCAACATCAAAATGTGATGACAAAGCCTCGCCATGGCCTCTCAAACAGCTGCTCCACCCACTGTTATGTTAGTGTTAGTAGTGATGAGGGAGTCATCTTAAGTGCATTGTTGTACTGGGTGGTGGCTGAGTGCTGTGTGGCGAGGTGGTGGGCGGGGCGTGTCATTGGCTCGCCAGGCCTGGTGCCATGCGCTCTGAGGTCATTGCCAGGTCATCCCCGGGGAGGAAGCGTCCAGCCTAGGAGCTTCCCACCAGCCTGTTTACAGGAAATGCAGGAGGAGGGCGGGGCTCTGGCGGGAGGCTGGGAGGTGGAGACGGGAGAGAACAGATAGGATGGAGGGAGAAGAAAGGGGTCACCAGACTCCCTTCCCTGACTCTCCCTTGAACAACAAGGTGAGGTGTGGTACCGTCAGGAATGCCAGGTCTGCTGTTATTGTTGCTCAAAGTTTGTCGGGAATTTCTCCAGCCTTCCACTTCATACAGCGCCTAAAATACTCTTTGTTCAGTGGCATAAAGTGTTAATCAACTGAAAATAAGTGAGGAACACTGCTGCACATGTGGTCCTCTAATCCAGCCTGGCACATGATGCAGGGTGAGGATCTGCCAGTGTCTTCACACATCACTTCATCACACACTGTCACAACAGCAGCGGCACAACAGCCACAGGGTACATGTAATCATCAACACTAAAAGCAGCAAACGATCTAAAACTACTCCAAATCTCTTGATCGCCCCATCAGTATCCCAATCATCTATCGTCAGCAGTCTAATGAACCTATTCAGCTGCTGTTATTCCCTATAATGGAGCCATTACAAGTTGAAAAAGGCCTGTCTGATTGCGCTTCATATATATTTCAATACTGGAGGTTTAGCCCAATTGAATCACATATTACAGGCATCATCGAATACGCAGGTGGAATAAAGGTATTTTTCACAGAGAGTCATTGTGTCCTCCTCTTAATCTGACACAGTAGATTTAACTTTGCCATTGCACTCTGTTAGAATAATAGCATTGCTTTAATGGTCTTGTCATAGGGCTTCATGTATTACATTAGAATATCACATATTAGCAAGTTCAAATATGGAAACGAAGTATGAAGCTGCTGAAGCTAAACAAAAGCTATTCTTAGGATGTTATGCTGATGAATGGACCATGTTGTTAAAGAATAATTACATTCCCATTGACATCAGGACAGCAATAATTCTACATATCTCTGTCGCAATTGAAAACCCATCTGTTAGCCAATTTGAACCTAATGCACCAGCACTTCAATGTTTATGCCTTTTTGATACGATACGTTATGACACGGCACGACACGACACGATATGATAATACTTTATTGTCAGATCAAGTCTGAAATGTACAAGACAAGATACAAGGAAACAAACATTTAACATAACACACCAATCACTGAGGAGAAACATGCTCAAGACCCTGTGACGTACATTTGACCTGGGATTTAACCATGTATTTAATTTGAGGATTGACTGTTGCACAAAAGGGTGCTTCAGTCCAACCCTATTGAATAGCGGGATCTCTGATTTGTTGACAACATTTATATGAAAACAAAAATTCATAATTGCTGTTCAGGACAGGGTTGGGGTCAGAGACAATGTTGTTGGCAAGCTTCAACATTATAGTACGTTGATTCATAGAATTTCTCATAAGTTTGACCAGAAAAATACGAATAAATATGATTACACTATAGAAGATACAAATGTTCAGACTTGGAGTAACGTTTTTTAGTTTTCTGTTGATCTTTTCTGGAAGACATGTTGATAGTCAAGGGTGAAAAAGTGAAGGTTATAACCTGCGGTGCATTTCTCTTGAGCGTATAAAGTGATTCTCCGTAGTCATAGAATAAATCGGAGCTTGAGAAGTAGTTCAAAGAAGACCGGTTCCTCCAGTCCTCTTTCCCCTCAAACATCTCCCAGGAGCCAACAGCAGGTTCGTCTGTCAACTCTGAGGTCAACCATGAGTAATGGTCTGTAGGTGCTCTCTTCAGCCCACCCAATAGGACCAATGGGGGTGTGTGTGTGTGTGTGTGTGTGTGTGTGTGTGTGTGTGTGTGTGTGTGTGTGTGTGTGTGTGTGTGTGTGTGTGTGTGTGTGTGTGTGTGTGTGTGTGTGTGTGTGTGTGTGTGTGTGTGTGTGTGTGTGTGTGTGTGTGTGTGTGTGTGTGTGTGTGTGTGTGTGTGTGTGTGTGTGTGTGTGTGTGTGTGTGTGAACCTCATGAAGTGTGTGTGTGACTGAATGGAGATGAAGTCCACTGGGTAACTGTTAACCTTTGGCCTTTTACAGTAATAGCCGTCTATTCTCAGCACACACACTCAGCGGCTGTTTAAGACATCAGGACAACCTTCCATCATTACCTGTGCAAGTCAGAATAAAAGGGAAAATCACAATTTCTTTAAACACAATTTCCCAAGGTAATGTCTTCAAATTGTTGGTTTTGTCAAGGAACAAACCAAAACCAAATCATGGGGATTTTAACTTCACATATTTTGCGAATTCTCCCAAATTGGGGTTGTATTATTTGCATAAAACGTATGAAAACATTGAATCAGTTTGATTATTTTTCTGTTGATCGGCTTATTGATGAATGGACTAATCGATGCAGCTCTATATAGGAATATAAGCTTTTCTGGAAAATATATAGGAAATGATTTATAAAACACGATCCTATTTCTGATTTCAGGTCTGCTGTTTTACCCGTATGCATTTAAGTAAGCAGTCAAAACCCAAGGAGATAGCACAACTTTTCTCAATTGAACTTCAAAATCTCTTTTTTTTTTTATCAAATGCATCAATCAGTCCCACAAAGTCTTTCAATTAGATTTTGCACAGCGGAGGTAAAAGGTGGAGACATTGCATACTATAAAACTGAAGTTTGGAAAAGTTGTTATCCAGTTATCATCGCGGCAATATGCATTCGATCAAACACACTGAATTGATTTGACTGTGCCATAAGGACATTAATAATTACCACGGATAGCATTTAAAGGGATTACATGTGAAGTGACCTACAGCGTGGCCCCCTCAGGTAGAGTAGCACAAAAAAGGATTACCGGTGTACGAACACAACTGTGCCATCTGTGAGAGAGAACTAATGATGAAAGAGATTACAGTGTGCCACTGGAGGGCTCTACGGGAGGATTGGAAATGCTCAGAGGCACACACAGGAAACGGGAAAAACGTATATTTATAGCAGACTTATAGCTCAGTGGTTTGAGAATAGGCTGCTGCAAAGATTTAATGCACATGTACTTTTGGGAATGCCTTAATGTATTGCCAATTAAAAATACTTAGTGTCTTTCTATCTCGTAAAAGCAATGCTATTGAAGATGTGCTTTAATGTAGAAGCTGTAACTATTAAGTATTCATATTTCAAGCTGCTTTGCTGTATTCATTCCTCTCTTCCCTTGGCAGTGCCTACACGGAGCCTTTCCCGATGAACGCCGTCTCTGCCGGGCTGTCAGCGGACGAGGACCACGGGCGCACTTCAGAGGAGGAAGAGGGGGCGGCTGAGCAGAGTTATGACCGACAGGTGAGATATGGGATACAGAGACAGATGAAAGCAGGGTAGAAGATGTTTAATTATGTTCTCTGAGCTACCGACTGGCATTATATTAATGACCCTGTGGAACTCATTTCAAATATTCTACACATGGCGATGTCAGATTTGAATGAAGATGACAATATAATATTTACGAGAGTAGGAATGAACAACAGAACCTAATGTAAATTATTGTGTGTATCTTTTCTACAGGAAGATACATTATAAACGATGCAAGTTTTTGATCCATTGTCTCTAAGTCAATTCGTTTTTTTAAATGTGTTATGGGTTAAATCCCTGTAACAAGGTCTATGGTCAACACAAACAATTTCGTTATGATTTTCTATGATCTTCTGTGCAACCGCAGGAGTCCAGAACATTTTTCCTTACGAGGACAATAAAGCATTTAGTTTAGTATCATAAAACCTTTTGTTCTGGGACATAAAATCTGTAATTACCTGAATTTCAAAGCTACTACATGTCTTACAATATGCCGTTGCTAACATGTGGCTAAATGAGAATACAGTAGTTGGTGACACACAGTCATGCGCCCATAAGGTTTTTGGGATTGCTTTCATGCTTTCATGCTTAATAAACCAAAATGTGGTAAAGATGATATAGCTAAAGAACATATGTAGGCTAAGTAATATAAACATATGTTTGCCACACAGCTTATTTTCTGCAATTATCCAAAATCCAATAAAAAATGTGTCTGGCTTTTTCTGAGGGAAACACAATGCTAACTTCCCTGTTGGCCTACAAAAATACTTTACCCATGCAGCACTCTATTTCTTCAGGCCTCAAACTCCCCGTACAGTAAAAGGCATCCATTTTACAGTAGCTCAGAGATGGACCCCACCCGTCCTGCTCCCATAATAATATCAGGCCACAGCTCACATCACGTGACACACATTTCCTTGTTTTCTCCTTCTTCAAAGCAAAAAAACAATAAATTGAGGAAAAAACAGAGAGGAAGAGGACCAGAGAGACTTGAGTGGGCTGCAGGAACAGTTTATTTTAATGGAACTGTGTTTTGGTTTTACTTTGAGGAAATGAGGATCAGCGTGCCTTAATGCATTATTTGTGAAATGCCCCATAAAGGAAGAAACAAAATAACACTGACAAAGCACCAGAGCCTTGCCGGTAAACCCCTAAATGGCTTCAATGTTATGTTTTGGCTCGGATGTTTTGAGAGCCTGTGATTAGCCTTTAAATCAATGGGCAGCAGTGTTGTCGCCACAGCCTCTCATACATAATGTATCCGAATTTAAATGTTCCGTATTTGAGCAACCCTTTGTGTGTCTGCTGTTACTGTAATGAAATAATCAGTCTTATTTCGACAGCAGAAAACTGACACTAAAAAAAAGTGAATTTGCTTTATGGCCGGCCTCCTTGGCTGCTGCGAAGCTGTTCCTATTAATGTTTGAAAGGAATAAGTGCCCTCAGAGAGCCTTTAAACATTAGCTTTGTTCATTCATCTCACGCTGTTCTCCCTCGCTGTCACGCAGATTGATGGCCGATCCCGAGCGTTCTACGTCGCCAAAGAGCTGGTCGACTCAGAGAGACTGTGAGTATCTGCGCTGGATTTCCCCGTTTGCACACGGACGCATCCAAATCTGATGTTTTTGTTGGCCTTGTGTGTACTCTCCTTTTCCTCTGACTGTATCTCTCCTGCTCCTGAGCTAATTTATCCTGAATGCGGACTGTCTGACAGCCAATTACACAAGTGTCTTATGTAACTTATTAAACACACCAGGCTTGCCCTTGCCCTGCTACACACTTAACCCTTCTTCTGATGTACTTTTCCCATCATGCATAATTTAGATAATTTAATGAGTCTTGTAGAAAAGATTAACATAGTTGTGTAGAAGGTTGTAAATTGTTTTCAGAGTTTAATTAAATCTTGTGTTTCTCTCTTCTTGTTTTCCAGACACGTCAGCAACCTCAAGTACCTTCAAGAGGTAAGAAAAGCTTCGCTGCCACGCCATAAGCGTGTCACATTGGCTTTGAATGTATCCTCCTTTAAAGCCTATTAAACTTTCTTAATGATAACATGACTTCCTGTTTGTCTGCTCCCCATTCTCTGTCTACGTCTCCTGTCGTAAGGCTCTGCTCAGGTTTATCAATGTTGTTGCAGCGAGATCTACTTCCTGGTCTTGACAGAGTTGATGTGTTGCACACTGGAGTGGTCAGTTGTAAGATGACGCAGCGTGCGTACTGCGGGCGTTTTGCTCCTTTGCTGTCCCTGTATCCTTACTCAACTAATACAATGATACATAAATACAATGATTCATAGCAACTCAGCTGGCAATCTGCCACCTAAAGGTCACAAAAAGTCCGCTGGGCCCTTTAGTTGTTGTGGTTTATGCACGGTATGAACTTCATATGGCCTTAAAATGGAGAATATCCCCTTTAAAGGTGAAATGACTTCTGTTAATGCGGGAGAGAGGATTTAAGGTTGAGCTGGGGTAAGCTTCATACGGTCGGCCATGCATCACCACCAACTGTCTTCATCTACTTCCATCAATTCTCACTTACTGCCTGTCAAAACCAGACCAAATCACTGGAGGGAATGGATTTACCAAACGCACCACATAAATGATGGTGAAACAGTTAAAACTAGAAGGGTGTGTTCATGAGCTTAAGTTAAGTGTTTTATTTCATTGCTCCAAAGCTTTTAAACAACATGTCGACATCTGTTTCCGAGTTGCCGTTCCGGAGGGTTAACGTAAATGTTCCCTTTTTGGAAACTACATTTTTGGATTATTTTGACACAACACGAATGCAGCAGCAATGTTAATGAAAGTGAAACATAATCCGTTAACCCCCCTCCTGATCCAATCCTCTCCAAAATGTAATGGGTTTTTCCTTGGCTCATGCTACACCCCTTCACCAAGTTTCATGAAAATCTTTTAGCATAGTTCTGCTGAGAAACAAACATAACCTCCTTGGCTGAGGTGAGCATTATTTCATTTTAATGAAAAGGGAAAGTCCCGCTAGAGACGTCAGATAGGCAACACCTTTGGAAGAACGGTGAGGAAGAGTTGCCATTAAGGTGATGGTTGCCAGTACAAATCTGACAGGTAGAGTCATTGAACCAGGAGAAGCCCATCACTCAGCCTGTACCTTATAACCTTGAATGAGGTCATAACCTGAATTTCTTACATGTGCCCACCCACCATGATTTATGAAAGCCTGCTGTGGGCACACTAGCAGCTGCTTTGTGTAATGTCTAATTTGACGCCATTAAAACAGCAAGTAATGCAAATATTATACAATGGACGCCTCTAATATTCATAAATCTGCAATCTCATCATTATGCTCAATTATACTAATTAGCTGCTGCATGCCAAAGCACTGACAGAAACAAATTCTATAAGTCAATGTGGGCTTTAAAGTGACAATTTGACAGTCTATCTTGAATCGTTCAATTATATAATTTTCATTGAAAATCCTCGTTTTTTTTTTAATACTAACCTTGGTTTGAGCGCCTCTTGTGTAACCACAGGACCTAATTGAATCTTCTTCCCATCTTTCTAAGGTGACATTGAGGGCTTTTTTTGTATCATCCTGCTGGATAATGCATTGCTGCTGTGTTCGGGTGTTATTATTGTTCAAACTTCAAACAGTGATGTGTTGAGATATTAGTTACTGTTTGTGCATCAAACAGTAACTAATATCTCAACACATCACTCGTGTCATGTCATAATTAGCATGAAACTGAGCAATACAGCTGGGAAACACTCCAGCGGTACGAACACACAGTTTGGGGTGTGAGGGGGGGCGTTAAGTGAGAGGCACACATGAGCTATTGTTCCATTGTTTGATAAAAAATAACAAGAATACAAAGAATTTCCAGAGCCTAGGAAGCCATAGGAAGGGAGGCCGTGCTCCTCTTCTAAAGGCCTTTCCCTGCTGCAGCTTCAGCACATAGGGCTTATTATTTTGTTCTTGTTTGTAGCCTGTGACCTCGAACAGATTCTCTTTGCTGAGCTACGACCGAGCATGACTGGCTGCTCGACCGACTGCTTAACGTTGCTTTTGACCTGCCCGATGTGAGGGAATAAGGTTGAGAATGGACCGGGGAAATCTGGAGAGTAAAGCTCCTCTCATTCATGGATCTGAGTGTTTGTGTGTAACCCAGGAGACAACCAGAGCTGTTCTTCTCCCCGGCAGATGTGATGAATGTTAACTCATACGCGATCGATTGTGCATGATGAACGGCGTGCTCTGAAGCACCCGGTGTCACCGCATTATCCAGCAGCCGGGACAACTTTATTTGTTTTATGTCAGTGCTTTACTCAGAACTGGAATAGATGGACTCCAGACATGTATCACTCACACACACACACACACACACACACACACACACACACACACACACACACACACACACACACACACACACACACACACACACACACACACACACACACACACACACACACACAGAGATTTCTTTATACCGTCATCTATTTTGTGTGTGGATGAATAACATCTCTTTTGGTTTTTTAGTCCCGTGTGACATAACTCTTCATATTGGCCCTCTTAGTGTCTGGCACTTCAGCGAGTAATGCCTGTTGCTTGTGTTTTATGTGCGCTGAATAGACTCCAGTGAACCTGAATTCATTGTATATCAGTGAATTTTTCATTTCTTGTCTAAGGGGACATGAAAAGTGGGGATTTTGTACGAACCAGCATTGTGTCATTGAGCAACAAGGTCTTTATGCAACAACACCTGGTGTGATACTCTTGTACAAGCAGTGCCGCCTTTCCTGAATGCCTGGACAGAGCCCAAAGTGGTGGTGAGGCTCTGAGGTGATTTGAAGGGAGGGTGGCAGGAAGGATGTTTAGGAGTATCTGACCTTCCTTCCATTTCTCCCCCCTTTTTCATTCCTCGTTGCCTTTAATTTCTCCTGCTCACTTCCTTCTTTTACCTTACCCTTTCCTCCATTCACCTCTCTTTCTACCCCATATGTCTGTTGTATTAAATATCCCTCTTTCTCACAAATCCCTTTTCCCTCTCCTGTGCAGGACTTTAGGTCTGCAGTGATGGAGGCGCTGGGGGAGGAAGAGGAGCCTGTGCTGGAGGAGCAGAGGTTAGGAGAGATATTGGGCATGCTCCCCCAGGTCTACACCCTCCACAGCAGCATCCTTACTGAGCTGGAGGAACGCATTACTCAGTGGTAAGAAACACCAGGGACATTACTGTTAGTTGTCCTGTTGCCTGTGTTGTACACTGCAGATGACGCCGTTTCTAATCGTGGTGTATTTAGTATGTAGCCACAAGACAGTTAAAACTGAGACAGGCTAATGCAGCATGGATGTAACGTATAAAATACGCCATTCTACACTGAGGTTACACAATAATTACTCTACAACCTATAACCCTGCTTTAAAATGCAGGATAAAATAACACTTTGTGAGGTCATTCTTTATCCAGAAAGACGTGTAAAGGAGCAGATCCAAAGGTTATTAAGAGACTAGCGGACACAATGACAATACTGGCTGAAATTCAAAAAGACAGGCTGATTACAGATTAACAAAACTCCATGCATCAACAACAACAACATACAGACAACGCTAAATAAAACTGGAAACACAGAACATGAAGGAATTACATGAAATAAATTAAACATAACCTAAGGGCAGGGCAGATTATGACAATATGAAACAAGGGATATTCCCATCTTTATTTTTGTTAAAAAGCAAATTTCCTGAAATGTCCACCTTTTCATTTAATTTAAAATATCAATTAAAACCCTCTCACAATGACATCTTTCTAGACTTTTTCAGATGTTCCATAATCTTACGAGTGATGGATTATATTCCTAAAATAGTGAAGTCACAATGAATGTCGTTTTCTGTAAAGAAAATTGTAAGGAAAATGTTAACCTCTGTTTGTTTAAGGTTGTCAACATCATTATGGGAAATGTATGAAAACTAGGGGAGACGTATGTTAGTTAAAGGACAGTGGTTACAGACAAAAACAAGTCATGGATTCCTTGAATGACAATTCTAGAATGTTGAATGACAATTCTAGAATGTTGAATACAAATTCTAGAATGTTGAATGACAATTCTAGAATGTTGAATACAAATTCTAGAATGTTGAATGACAATGCTAGAATGTTGAATACAAATTCTAGAATATAAAATGTTTCATGGTAGACTATCGATCTTTGCATTGATATAAATAACAAACATTCAATGTGCATGAAAGGACTTGAGAAAATGTACTTAATCTTAAAATGTCCTATCTGTGCAGGGAGGAGAGCCAAAGGGTGGTCGATGTGATCCTGTCACGTCGCGAGGACTTTGGAGTGTTTGACACCTTTATCTCAGAGTATGATCGCAGCATGTTCCTACTGGAGGAAAGCTGCAAAGACAACCAGGCCTTCACCAACATCGTTAGGAAATTTGAGGTAAAACGCTGAGCAGTGAAACTAGATCCTGAGCAGACAAAGGGAGATTTTCGTTGTGTCTCCTGCCAACAGTTAGTCTTTGTGTCTATTCCCATTTTTTCCTTTGTGTTTATTATTTTACTGAGCGCACTGCAATAGATCCCCTCTTCAAAGGGGAGCTCGTAGAAGTATTTTGACAGTCACATGCTGACAGTTTGACAGCTCAAACCTCGGGTTCAGTTTCTCTGTTTATGCAGGGAAAGTTAAGCCTTGTGTGTGTTTCCAGGGAGTAAATATGGTACCTGTTTCCCCAGCGCCTTCAGCGGTTCTCAACTTAGATTGTGTCACCCAGCTCCACATGGAGATAATGGCCTTTTCTAAATCCCATCTATCCCTCTTCTCTCCATGGAGCTGACCTTTCCGATGCCATGCACGCATATTTTATACCCACTCAACACCAAATACTCATTCTTTGTCCAGCATGGATCCCTTCATCCTTTTTCGCTCCCTGGAGAGCAGGAAAGTGGGATTTTGGTGTCAAGATCAAAATTCATAGCAAAGCTCATTCTAAACCCATCGCAATCGTCCACAGATTGTGTGCCTGGTCTACTTTAAGCAACACTTTTGATATATTGGAGAGGAATGGGTATAGTTCAAACTGGTGACAATGTAATTGGCCATTTGTAACTAAAAGACAGGATATTAAGAGAGCCTAAAGATAAGACCAAAGAGATAGATTTCTCATTTTCATGCAGCTGTGTACTGGTCTATAGAATTGATTCACAATTTGCCGCTGTGTGGCATCACACAGGTCACCCTGAATAATAAAATATCCCAATTGAAAGCCTATCCTGGGTTTCTGTTTATGTTAAACATTGAATTTCACAAAGCTTCCTACTCAACTCAGCATCTTTCCCCCCAAATTGTACGCATTACCAGTCCCATGCTGTATTTCGATACACTTTGAGTGGCTGACACAATGCTTCGAGGTTGATAAGAAAGAAACGGACAAGGCACCAACTGTCTCCGCTCATGAATATTCAGAAGCAGCTGCCCCTTCCAAGGAAAATGTTGGCTCTGCCAGACTTTAGTGAAGCTTGTGTAAATAGAGTGAGTGGAGGTGAGAGATGAAGACCCTTAACCATCACAATGATCATTAGTATCTTACAAAGTGTCTTCGATAACCTTGATAGAATTCGTGCCACTTTATTTTAGCCTCATGAAGTTGATAATAGTGCCTTTTCTCACATCATAAACCACTAATTGCCACCTGGAGTAGCAATAAATGGATTGATTTGCAAAAAAGGATAAACGCATAAAAGGATATGATCATATCTAAGGACAGAAGTATATTGTATGTTCTGCAGAAAGGTTAGTCTCATCTCATCTTGCACCTCTAAATTAACACCCAGAGGCATATCCAATAACCTATTCTCAGTGCACCGGCAGATTCACCACACTTGCCACTCCATATACACACAGAACATTGTGTTAACATTTCCCATACTGCATATAAGACTATAATCTGAGGTCTGTCTTCCCCAACCTCCCCACACCAGGGCATTGTTTTTGTGTGATGGATGCTGTGTTGAATCAAAGCACTGCCTTGGGATTTGCAAGGTGTATGTGACCCCACTGTAATGAGGGAGAAGGAGGGCTGAGGGAGAGCAAGGAGGATCGTACGGGTCATAGGACACTATATGTACTACTGAGAGGGGCCGATAATCTTTTATCTGTCGGCCGTATGACGCCTCATTATACTTAGTAGTGGAAACACTGATTTAAAAAAAATGTTGTATTGATTGACTGCAGATATTTTTCAGAATTGAAAAAAATGTTATAGGGCGTTCAGTAGAGTTGTTTTTCCCGTCTGTATTTTTACGACGGTACGCTCAATGACCTCTCATGGTTGTGATGATACACAATATTAGAACTATGTTATACCTTCGATGAAAGCTCGCTCCTTACTCTTGTTAACCGGCCGACAAATGCTTCTGTAACAAAAGCTTCTTTTTTTTTTTAAAGCACCCTTACCTTGACTTAGGCAGGCCACATGATGGACAGTTAAAACAGTTTGGTCTCTCTTAGAACCGAAGCATCTGCAGATTAAATCCACACCCAATGTGCTATGATACACTAAAGTTAGATATGAGAGATCCTTTTAATTGTAAGGGGAGAGGGAGAAACTCCTGGTAGAGATCTGCACTCTACTGCGTGACCTTTACAAGTTTTTCATCAATTCATCTCTTTCTTTGTATCAAGACTGAACCCATTACCTCCCTCAACACGTCTTCTTCTTCTCAACCTTCCCGCTTTATTTTGCTCCAAGCCAAAGCCCAGCAGTCTAAGTGGTAGTAATTCCATTGTAGATGTGGTGATGACAGTGATGAAGTAGCCACAGACTCTGATCAGATCAGAGCTAGACCTTTACACGATTAAAGCCTCCTCTCCACAGCCAGTTCCCCTGTTTACCACACCATCTATAAACATTGGGTAACACAGTGTGGTGTTTGTACATATGTGTGTGTGTGTGTGTGTGTGTGTGTGCGTGTGTGTGTGTGTGTGTGTGTGTGTGTGTGTGTGTGTGTGTGTGTGTGTGTGTGTGTGTGTGTGTGTGTGTGTGTGTGTGTGTGTGTGTGTGTGTGTGTGTGTGTGTGTGTGTGTGTGTGTGTGTGTCTGTGTGTCTGTGTGTGTGTGTGTGTGTGTGTGTGTGTGTGTGTGTGTGTGTGTGTGTACCCTTTGTTTGTGAGTGTTTGCACCTTGTTGTGCTGGTGTCTGATTGTTTCGCAGGGACATGTCCATACACAAATTGTGTAGATCTTGTGAGACTAGTTTATGAAATCCCCTTTCCAAAGCACATCCATTTAGATTTATATTCATGCCATGGCTTGTGTCGGTGTGAAGCCTGCGTGTGTTTTCTCTTGTGCAAGAAGCCCAAAGGAGAGGAGGAGGCTGTGCAGCAGGTGGACATAGAGCGATAGGGGGAGAGAGCAATGGAGTGAAATCCTTGTAAAGGCAGCTGGGCAATGAGGCAGACAGAAGCTAATTAGAGAAGCAGTCTCCTTTACAACTCCCCAATTAGATCAGTGTGTGCATTTTGTGTGTGTGTGTGTGAATGTGTGTGTGTGTGTGTGCATTCAGCAAATCAGCTGGCCGTGAAAGAGTCTGAAAAGTGTTGGTGTATGTGTGTGTGCATGTGTTTGTCTCCCAGCACGAGGCATCACCCACTCCCTCTTCTCTCCTCCCCCATTTGGCTCGCTCACCCAAACAAACCACACGCTAATTACCATCTCTGGAAAGCCACTTCCTCTGAACAAGTGTCAATTGGATGACAATTTACAAGCGACACTTGAGTAGAGCGGATGTTCTGAAACCCAAGCTGGTCTAATAATGGAGAGCTGGTTATTATAGTACTTGATGCATCATGTAGTGATAGGAGAGAAGAGGAAAGAGAGCAGAAAAGAGAGATGAATCAAAACAGAGGTTGTTGCTGAGGGCCCAAGTTAAGGAGAGAAGGATGAGACAAAGAATAGGAAACAAAAAGATAGTTTTTGTAAAGGCCTGCTCATTAGAAGAGGCGTCAGCTCTTTGTTTTACTTTTCACTCCTGCACTCCAGATTGTGATAATGAAGATAAAGAGTGGTGTGTTTCCCTCACATCCCAGCCCTACCCTTTACAGGCCAAACCAGTGTTATCTCATCCCCAGCCCAAGGTCTGTGTGTGTGTGTTTATCCCTGCTTGTGTGTGGAGGGGCGCATCAATAATATATTGTTTGTGAATGTGTCCGAGACGAGTTCATTGTGTGTCTGTGTGGGTTCTTGTCTGTGTGCAGTGTGTGTGCAGTGTGTGTGCAGTGTGTGTGCAGTGTGCAGTGTGTGTGCAGTGTGTGTGCAGTGTGTGTGCAGTGTGCAGTGTGTGTGCAGTGTGCAGTGTGTGTGCAGTGTGTGTGCAGGGTAAATAAGATGAAGATGATGTTTCCCGCAGGGCGCTATCTGTGCCTCTCTAATGAAAGATAGGACTTCATTGGATTATAAAATGCACTGTGTGTGTGTGTGTGTGTGTGTGTGTGTGTGTGTGTGTGTGTGTGTGTGTATGTGTGTGTGTGTGTGTGTGTGTGTGTGTGTGTGTGTGTGTGTGTGTGTGTGTGTGTGTGTGTGCGTGTGTGTGTGTGTGTGTGTGTGTGTGTGTGTGTGTGTGCGTGTGTGTGCGTGGGTGCGTGCGTGCGTGCGTGCGTGCGTGGGTGTGTGTGTGTGTGTGTGTGTGTGCCCAGTCCCCATTGCGCTTCTACCGCTCAGGCCATGAATACCTGTCAGAGGCAATTAGATCCTGATAGATTTTCTAAAGCTCTCTTTGATTGGACCAATTTCTGCCCCCTTTCACCTGCAAATGACTACTGTGAGGAGAACAATGGGAGCTGTTCAGGGGTTTTCTTTGCTGAGAAGATGCGTCAAGGTCAGTTAGTCCGATAGTGTCCCCGTGGTCACTAGTGACCTTGACTCGCAGCATCGCAGCATTATAGAGGTCACCTTCAAAGAGATGTGGTTTTCTGGGTGCATTTCAGAAATGCCTTTTGACGATCAAGCTATATATTTGTTTTTAATGGTTTGATCTCAGTGGAAGTCAATTCGGTAGCCTACACTGAAAACGACTTCATATAGGATACCCTGCAAGATGTCAAATTCAAGCTTTGACTATGAGTCAATGTAGCAATGTATTTAAAACCCATGTCAAGTTGTGAAATCTGTATATTTACTTCTTTTCTTTTTTGACCTCTGTGTGTGAACAGACAAGAAGCCCAGAGGAAGCTGAAATCCCACTGAAACACCAGCTGCTGCAGGTCATAGTGAGAGTGCTTCAATATCGAATGCTACTCACAGGTAACAGAGCAATACGCGCAGGCTATTCAATACATTTTAAAGCAAGCTCATGTCATTTTGCCTAACAAGGGCTATTGAAGCCCTTCATAACAACAATGGGATAACATTAGCCGCTAAAACGCACTGTAACAGTAGCAAATAAGTTAAGCACTGCTAATGTTGGCTAACTGTAAGTGAGCCACGGTTAGCTAGGCTACTGTGTACCTAACCAAGTATCTTCTAAGTGAGTTGGGTTTGTTATTTTGCTCATGAATTCAAGCTTTTCAAGAAGAATTAGCATTTGTTTTCTTTTAAAACATACTCCTGCTTTTCAAATGTACAAATGCTAGAGAAAACAGGTTATTAGCATACCGTTGTGTATTAGCCTAGTTCTTACCATGTTGCACTATACTTTACAGTTTATAAAATCTAATTTGTTTTTTAAACCTTATTTTCATGCCTTGACCTATCTCTGTCTTCTCCAGATTACCTGAACAACCTCTCTCCTGATTCTAAAGAATACGAGGACACGCAAGGTAAACCTGAACGCCATTAAAGTCATGTTTTATCACTAGTAAAAGACATACTGACACATGCATACAGACTGCAGCTGCTAAACATGATCAGGCCCTATTTGTCCTCTCACAGTCACTGAGTGTGTCTTTATTGAATTGGGTTGCGCATAAATCTCTCTCTCTTTCTTTCTCTGTTTATGTTGCAGCTGCCTTGGTGATCGTGTCCGAGGTGGCAGACCAGGCCAATGACAACCTGAAACAGGGGGTGAGTTAACTCTAAAAAGACTCTGTGTGCTTATATCATTGACACTGTTAAGCTCCTGTTGAGTTTGATATACTCCCAGCCCAGTGTGCTGTTATTGAGACACGTCATTATATTCCGCTTGGCAATGAAAAGCAATTCTAGGATGGAGATGGAGCGTAAAGAAGTTAGACAGCTGAGGTTTTCCTGTGTATCAATCCTTCTTCTAAATGACACGCAACAGTGAAGGAGAGGTCTGTCCCTCTTTGGGGAGGCCAACCTCTGTAGCCCGTTGAAAAAACGCAAGGGGCAAAGAAAGATGATGTCATCAGAAAGTCCCAGGTGTATCATTACAAAGGGAGCTGTGTAAGGGTGGACATGGCTCGTGCTCCCCCTCAAAACATGGAGATAATTTACAAACCCTCTCGCCTCTCACTGTCAAGATCCCCTGTGCCTCCCTTTGGCTTGCCTCCTCTGTTTATCACACTTGCTTTTATTTCCTCTTCTGTGCACATGCCGGGACACGCATGCACAGAATGACAGATAGTGGAAACACAGAGGGTCCCTCTATCTCTTTCCACCCCTCTATTCAGTTTTCCGTATCACATCCCTTTCCGCCTTCCTCCCTTTCATTCACGAACAAACAGGGACGGTTTCATTCTTTGTCTCCTGCTCCGTCCATCACTGGATAATCTCTCTCTATCTCTTTGCTCCCTCAGGAGAACTTGCTGCGTCTGGTCCACATCGAATACAGCGTGAAGGGCAAGAGGGACCTCCTGAAGCCCGGAAGGGTGAGCATCAAGTGGCCAGTGTTACTGTCTCACTGTCAAAATACAGCGACGCATTGTTCGGTCGTGACGTCTGACAAACAATATTTGAAGGCCTTGACAGGGTGTTAAAACAAAGTTGACGTAGGCAGGAATTTGAAATCTTAACATGCGTGTTGTTTCTTCTTCAGATGTTTGTCAAAGAGGGCACCCTGATGAAGGTCTCGAGGAAAAGCAGGCAGCCTCGACACCTGTTTCTGGTAATACATCATGCACTCTTTATGACACATGTTTAGACTGCAATAGCTGTCATGAAGGCCTTTGACATACTGTTTTCCCTTTTGTTTGAAAATAATGGTTTGACATTTTGTGAAATACTCTCTTATTAGTTCAACTGCTAAGAGTTGGATGAGAAAGTCCCATACCACTTCAACTATAATGAATTAACACCTAATATTTGATATCTTCAAGTTGTGATTTACCAGGAGGTTCCTTGCTGGGTGTAAGACAGATCAATTTAACAAGATGACACGTGTTAATTAGTCAGCTTCAGAGGTGTTGGTAGGTGTATTTTTCACTTTGGGAAAGGAAAGACAGGCTTTCCCTGTTTATATTCTCTAAATTAAGCTAACCGCCTCCTGGCGATTGCTTCAACTTAAACAGACGGCTATGAGTGCAATATGAATTTCTTATCTAATAATGCAAATAAGCATGCTTTTCAAAGTGTCAAACTATTCCTGTAGGACGTTCAAATCCTCTTGCACCATATACACAAGTATCGTTTGTATTAGTTTGTCTGAGCTTTTCATTGAAGATATACCACATGTGATATTTGACATATTCAAAGAAAAATGTTGGTTTCTTTTGGAACTTAACGCTCTCCATTAGGGGTTCAAATAAAGTATTTGGGTTTGAACAATATTTAGATGCACACTTTGAGTTTGTAATGTCCAAGGGATTGATTTGTTTGTACAAAACATAAAAACAAAGCTAGCGGGGTCTGCGGGAATATGGTGGAATGTTGGGTGGTGATCGATTTGCGAGGTAGGGGAGGTTGGGAGGGAGGGCACGAGGCCAAGGCTATAAGACCTCCACTTGGCACCACACCCATCCATAGAGGGCCTCCCTCTTCGCTCCTCTCCTCCCCTCGCCTCTCAGGACTTGTTTTCGAGGGCCCCACTTCCTTACAGGATGTTTGGTGTGGGTCACTGGATGCTGGCTTCCTGTGTATTGGGAGGGGACTGACAGCAAAGTGAAGGCCAGACACCCTGTAGAATGCAGGGAGGAGGCGTTGGCGGAGGGGGGGGGGGGGGGGGGGGGGCTGGTGCTACACAAACACATAACGTGATACAGAGAAGCCCACTCTATTGTTCCATGTGCAATCAGTGCTGTCTCATGTTATGAATTATGCTTGAGCTACATATCCGTAGGAGCAGTATTTAGGATTTTTGGCTTGTCCTTGTTGATCCAAATTCAATACAATGTGAAGAAATTGATTTATGTATCTCTTATTTTTATCTTCAGTTTGCCCTTATTCTCCTTCAGTCCTTCTAAAGAGGATTGCAGTCGAGGGATGACTGAAAAGGGCTGGTGGTTGACGCTTGTAGGCTATTAGGGTTATATAGCCATTCCCTCTCTTGAGGTTGACGGCTTCAGTGGGTCAGGTGTTATTTATGGGCTTTTAAGGAAAGAGAATCCGAACAATGGTGAAGATGAAAGCCATCACTCACCTCAGCGATGGAGAGAAGCTGCAGCCATGTCACAAGCCTGGGCTCAACGAAGAGGGAGTGAGGGAAGGAATTAGAAAGAGGATGGAGAAGGAGAAAGCTGCCAGAGGGAAGACAGTTTAAATGAAAGAAAAAAGCTGAATCAGAGCTTTGATTCTCTGCCCTCACTTGAGTGGGCCTGACTTGACCCTCTGGGTTGCGGCTGTAATTGTGCTGTAATTTCTCAAATTCCCTAGGGCTGGAAAGGGGTCGAGTTTGAGCCAATTTCCCCACATGTTATTTGTATTATTGCATTTTTTTCTCCACACTTTTGTTTATCGATAATGTTTAGGCATACAAGGAGCAGCATGGTTTTTTAAAAATATATTTTTATTATTATATCAAAATAATTTGCCGTAAAAAATGTATTTACAACAAACATAAGTAGTACTTACACATAATGGAAAAAATAAGAAGAAAAGAAGGAAAAACAAAGCTGAATGAGACAAGAAGAGGAAATAAGAAAGAATATTGTACTTTGTACTTTTGAGTTGTTCTCTTGCCAGGCTGGTGGAAAGAGATAATTACCTGTGGATGTAGTACAGTAAATGCAGACCCTATATTATGTGATAAAAGACAGTTGTGGGTCTGTGCTGAGCATTTATTAGAAGGCACATTTGAGATTGTGTCACAACTCTCTGTTTCTGTACTCAAGACTTGAGCTTTTAAATCAAATTTAAATATATTTCCTTTTTTTTGCAATGTAAATGTAGGTATTGCATTCAGGCTAAGGCTCAAGGGGAGCGACCTTTGAAAATAAGCGGGATCATGAACAGTCAGGTCTAATTTGTGTGGGCCTAATCATACCTCCAAGGGGAATAAAATGAAGGTTTCGTGAGTTCTTTTGAAAAACGAAACGTCTTAAGTGCCGACAGGTCAAGTGGGTACATGTTGCGTCTCATCTGGGAAAGTCGTTTGACTCATCTGTAACTTGGCACTTGGCTGGTTTTCTGTGGAAGGAATCCTGGAGTAAATGAGCGGCGCAGGGTGGAGCAGACGAGCTGCGGTGGCTGCAGCCCAGAGGTCAGAGGCAGGGCTCGGGGCTTGGCCATCGCGCTGTGTTTTGTCTCCAGCCAGTAGAGTCCAGTGAACCCGTTACTGCTGCGTGTGTTGTTGTTGTTGTGGTGAAGGTGGCCGGTTCCACCCAGTCCTGGTTCTCAGTGTAGCCTGGGAAGGTTGGGAGGGGAGGCCTGGAGCCCGGAGCAGGGTGGAGAATTCCTGGATGCTGCCTTTACGGCCCCAGCGGATGTTTAGAGCACACATTAGGTGTGACCCATGATGTCATCCCTTTTGTCTGGGAAGGAATGAAATGCCTCTCGTAACACAATGGACTTCTCAGTGTGTTCAGGAGATCACAATACTTCTGGTCTGACAAGCAAATAAACAGTTGTATTACCTCATTTTGTTGTGTGCATACATGGGAATGTTGTTCACCGACATGTGTGAACACTGTGAAAGGAAACGTGATCAAAGTAGGTAAGCACAGAAAGTAGCTCTCATGAAAGAAAGAAAGAATAAAGAGAGAGGTGTGTGCTGCAATTGTAGACATTATTCTCAAGGGAACACCACCACCTTGTGGCAATATGGGGTTTTGCATCCTTGAATAGATATAGGGAAATAGGGAATTTAACACATTTTTGTAGTCAGTCAACTAAGATGTTACATTATCTGCTATGTTATTCGTATAATCAAATAGGACACCCCTAACATAATTTGCATTTTTCCTCTTTCTATGTGTTTTTATCAGATGAACGATATAATGCTGTACACCTACCCACAGCAGGATGGAAAATACAGGCTTAAGAACACGCTGTCTTTGTCCGGGATGAAGGTAGATTCACTTCTCCCTTTCATGTCAATCACAGTTAATCTCTAACTTTCTATATTTTTTGGTTTAACTGTGATGTGCATTTGCCCCCCTCACACACAGGTGAGCAAACCCCTCCTCGACGACGTGCTGAACTGTCTTAGGATCGAGGTGTCTGACATCACCATAACACTGTCAGCCAGGTGAGCATCTGACCAAACCTTAAAAATAATGCTTTTGAAATTGTTTCGAAATACTTTTCTCTGATGATGGATGAATCAGTCTTGATGATCCATCTAAAGCCTTTCAGAAGTATGAGGTATGATTGTTTCTGTGTTTCTGTTTCCTCAGTTCAGTGGGAGAGCGTGAGGACTGGTTCCACACTCTGAGTCGGGCTGTAGCCGACCACGCTGCAGGACTCTGTACGTTTGGTGGACCCTGCAGTGAGGTAAGAACGAAGAGAGGCCGTTTTTTATTCTGGGTTCATCAAATATAATGTAATGATTAAATGTTTCCTTTCAAAATCTGCAATAATAAGGTGTGTTTCACATACAGTAACCTTTGCTTGGATGTCATTATGATTTTAATTTACACTATGTTTTATCCAACAAAATAATCTGCTTAAATCCCTATTATATTGCGTTTAGACTTCCAAAAACGTTTTCACTGCAGTCAATAAACCGATAATATTTCTATAACCACACCTGGTCCTTGCCTCCAACAGGCCCGTGAGAAGCTGTGGATGGCGCTGGGTGAAGCTGCTCCTTTGCTGGTGCCTGTTTCTCATGTAATGATGTGCATGAACTGCACCTCTGACTTCAGCCTCACACTGAGACGACACCACTGCAACGCCTGTGGCAAGGTCAGATACACACAACTTTGTTTTTACAGTTTCTGAACCGGACCTGATATTAATAGTAATATAATATAATTAATTGCTAGGTTTCCAATAAAACCATTGTGCTATAGGTTCTTCATTTAAGGGCCACTTTTGATCATTTGTTTGGTTGCAAGTTGTCATTTTATCATATGGATGGAATATCAAGTATCACAAGGTCAAATAGCCTTTCTATGTCTATGTGGTGTGTATATTGTGATATCTAAATGTGTGTATTGTGTCTCTGAGCAGGTGGTGTGCAGGTCTTGTTCCAGGAACAGATACCCTCTGAAGTACCTCAAAGACAGGGTGGCTAAAGTCTGTGATCATTGCTATACTGAGCTCAGGAAAAGAGGTGAATGTCAGCTTTTCTGCATGTACTGTCACTCGTGATGGGGAAGATCAAAAAGAAAAAAGTATTCCTTCCTCTTGATATGGTATTAACTGTTCATGTGTTTGTCTACAGGTGGCAGCTTGTCAGGGGCGTGCGGGAACTCCAGCCCTCGGACTCACCGGGCCAGCCGTCCGCTCTCTGCTGTCTTCCAGAGCCTGCAGCCCCCGAGCCTGTGGAAGAGCCGGAAGACCACCTCCCCTCTCAACCAGGTCTGTTTTCATAACAAAAACAAATTAAGCTTGACGGGGCAAATTCCTGATCACTATGCATCTCAACCCCTCAACTCCAAATCCACTTCTCATTGTCTGTCTCATGGTCATGATAGATGTTTAAAGTGGACCTATCATGCTATATTTGAATAATATAGTGTAGGACCATACCTATATAAGGCATATTTATACTTTTTATTTTTCAAAATACCAAACAGATCATGCATTTTAGCCATTCCTCATTTCGCTCAATGTAACACTGTCTTTGCATGGGCTGATTCTGTGAGAACAGCACCATCTACAGGCCTGGCATATGCACTACAGCGTCTCCAGCGCTTTCAAACGGCAATGTCCGTGGCTGTCTCCTCCTGATTGGTGGAGTTGGCCTAATAGCTGTAGCGCCACTTCTGTGACGTCAGAGAAGTGTTCAAATCTGGATCAGTCTGTATCAGATCCGTTGCAGCCCCTTTTTAAGAGATTTGAGTATGGAGGAAAATAGAGAGGGTTGTGTTTTCTGACACTTGGTGAGTTCCTTGGAACACCGGGGACCCATGTTCATGTATAAAAGATGTACAAAAGTGCATTTTGCATGATAGGTCACCTTTAAGTGAGGCTGGTGACAGATTACTTTGATGGAATTAAATCAAATCCCCAGTTACAACACAAATTTCTTTTAGTTCTATATGCTTATATGTTTTTAATCGAACCCATAGTATCCAGTAAATAAATTGAGTTCCCTGACCGGGAATCGAACCCGGGCCGCGGCGGTGAGAGCGCCGAATCCTAACCACTAGACCACCAGGGACCTGTGTCAGTAATGTAAAGCTTGTGGAATGGAATGTTAGGCATGTATGACAACTGACAGCTGAAGAGTAGTGTCAAACAGCTGCCAGCGGTGTCACTATATGACTTTGTCCCCTTAATTCTCATCTTCAGAGGTTAGACAAAAAAACAGGAATGTAATGAAATCCTTCCCCTGCAATAGAAATCAGATTAGTTTTTGTTGAAATAATAGTTGAAACTGTCAGATAAAATGGAGATTATGATTGTATAGTTTGTTGCTTTGGTGTATTACATTGAATCTTATGTTGGCATTTATTTCATCAGGTGTCGCTTACAGTGGAGGGCTCCACCATGAGCGGCAGCCTGCAGCGGAGAAAGAAGAGCAAGAGGAAGTGGAAGCGGCTCTGGTTCCTCCTCAAAGACAAGGTGCTCTACACCTTCACAGCCCCGGAGGTGAGGGGGCACAGAGTCTCCCACACCAGCCCCAAAACACTCAATTATATCTCATTCATTTCCTCGCAACCTTCGTCTATCCTTTTCTTATTGTCATCTGGCCAATGCACTAATCAACACTCACATTTCCACTGTTCAACCCTCCTCCACATGACCTATCAAGGGATTCTCTGTGCTCTCTTTCTTTGACATGTGTGCATTGCTTTGTTCTTATTAAGACATTCCTGTTATTTGCATATTTCTGTCATCTCATTCATGTGGTTAACTTGTATCTGTGAGTTTAATGTCTGTACCTCTGGTTCCTCCAGGATAAAGTGGCTTCAGAGAGTCTACCACTGCAGGCCTTCACGGTCAAGCTGACCGAGAGGCCGGAGGGAGAAGAGAGCAGCAACGTCTTCCACCTGTACCACAAGAAAACCCTGTACTACACCTTCAGGGCGGAGGATCCTAACACTGCACGAAGGTAAGCACCAACGGCTTATATAAACTTTAGATTTTTCTTTATGGAGGGTCAGTGTTTGGGAAAACTGTGTTCCCTGACCGGGAATCAAACCCGGGCCGCGGCGGTGAGAGCGCCGAATCCTAACCACTAGACCACCAGGGACCTCACAGGAGATATTATGACTTATTATTACTCATCTTTTGGAACATTTGACATGCACCAATCAGGTATATGCACCAATCAGATATATGCACCAATCTGTATCCTCATAAGGTTGATTAGGAAATGCTTTTTAACGTAGTTTTATGTAGTCACTAACAAAATTAACCTAGATTAGTAAATACTATCCTACTAAAATGCTGTACAAATCAGATTTATTTTTTCAAGTAAAAAAAAAAATGGCAAGACAACATTTCTCCCAAATCTTTGTTACTTTTTTTGTTTTCTTTTTTCCTTCCTTTTTCACGGTGCAATATTATCGTACCGTGAGTTTTTGGTATCGTTACATCCCTAGTAAATACAATTGAGAATTGTAAATTCTGACACATACAGTATCTGCCGATATATGTGTTTTGTGGAATAATTTATAGATATAGACTTATATATGGAGGACTAATACGACTTAATTTTTCATAATAAAAAATGTATACACATTTGTATTTAAAGCTACAGATAGAGAATCAGCACTTTTGAAACAGGGCTGAAACAGAGGGGTATACGGCATGAAACAATGCATGATCTCTTTGGTATTTCAAGCCAAACACTTCAGAGACACGTTTTGCATATCCTATAATTTATATTGTTGAAAAAGAGTTTGAAAGGGGACCTTTAAGTTTAAATCACTCATCGAGGGGGATAGTAAAAATTAAGTACATACCTGGAAATGGAGGTATCTAACGTGATTGACCAATCCTGCTTTTAACATACCTCCTTGATGACGGTTGTCATTCTTTGGAATGGATCAGATAAAAACTGCAGACTTATCGATTAATTATTTTGTCATGAAACAACAAACTACAGCACAGCAATTCCAAACTAAGGTCAATGTAATGCCATAGCTTGTCCACCAGAGAGCGCAGAAGAGTTCATTTTTTAACTATGAAAGGTCTCTGTCAGTAAGTATCCTGACAATAAAAAATAAAAAGAACTGATCATAACAAAAGTTAGATTAACAAAATGACCAATTTAGTTCTGCAATACCCGGACCCCTTAACCTTGATATGGCTTCATCTTTACGAACACTGGATTCTTCATTTCCCATAATGCACCCTTCCCTTCATTAAAAGCAGCAGTCAGACTGAGACTACAGTAAAGTGGCTTTGTCATGTGAATTGGGTGGAGTCCCCCTTTAAGATTTGGTGCCATAAGAGATTTCTCTTGTGTTTCAGGTGGGTCAATGCCATGGAGGAGGCTACTGTTTTATAGCACCCGCTCAGTAAAATGAACGCGCCCTGCTGTGTGACTGCTAGGACTCTGTGGAGCACAACATGGCTACCTGCTGCTTCTGAACTCAGACCTGCTGTGGAATATTCTTTGTGAAACGGATCACCAGGAGGGGATCTTAGACAAGGCTGCCACCCAATGGTAGGAAGTGGAGGATGGAAACAGCTCTGACTTAGAAAACAGATCCATCCTAGTTCAAGGAAGATTTTATATTTCAGGAGCAGCTTGGATACATCAAACGCTTCATCCAAAATAACTGTTTCACCATTTTTCACAAAAGATCCCACTGGATTATTAAACTGAACATCCTTCATTTTTACTCAGTTCCTGCTTGTGTTCTGTGATGAGTATAACTTAACAAACACACTTTGCTCCATATAGTAATATTTGCAGCTAGAAAAAAAGGGAAAATATTGGTCGCTGTTTTAGAACAATATTTGGTATTCTGAATATACATTGTGAAATATACACTTGCAGATATTGGAGTGAATTATAGGATTTGTTTGTATAGAAAATGCTGATGTTTTGAGGTCATCACCCCAGTGTGTGTACATTATATTTCTTGTGGAGTTTTACACAGTGTTACTATTATATTGAATTTACAAAGCTACTGAATGGCCCTCAGCATGACATCCACTCAGCAGTATTTCTAAAGATGAAACCTTTGAAAGACTCTTTGTATTTGAATATGTATGTTTTGAGAAAAAAAAGTCAAACCGTTTCAAAGTGCCGATTGATTTCTTCCAGTTGAATGCAGTGCAATTTGCAATTGATGATGAATGTGCCTGAAATTAAATTGTACTCTTTGTTCGTTATATTATCAAAGTACTGTAGTACTGTCATGTCTTCACAAAAGACCTTGATAACATTAGCTTTTTATCTACTCTTATATACTTTACAGACAAGTAACATAAGAATATACTGTTGTGCCATTTTTTATTAATGCCTTTCTCATGCTGTATATATTATGGATATGTATACACTGCTGGATAAAATCACACTTACTTAAAGGTCCCATGTCATGCTTTTCCGGTTATTACCCATCCCCTTGTGTGTTATGAAGGTTTTTCTGCATGTAAACGGTCTGCAGGGTCAAAAACCCTCAAAGTACACCCTGTAGTGAGTAAAACTCTAACACAGAAAATACCTGCCTATGCTGCCCCAAAACGCCTCGTTGGAGATTTTTCTTTTTCCATTTATTTCGAATCAAAATGGACCAATCCGCGGAGCTCCTCACACACCAGGATCCCTTGGCGTCACTATTAAACGCAGGGGGCGGACCTTTAGCGTAAATGTTCAACTAACAGGCATTGACTTGCACGGAGAAATGCTCTCCGCAGCAGACCCATTCTCACAGCGTTCATCAACCTTTTTCTTACTCAATATCAAGCCACACTAATTGTTTTTACTTCGGCTGTGAGTGTTTGTGTGTGCTCAGGATGAGTTTCGCGCTGTCCCGCTGTATCACAGGGAGGGGGGGTGGGGGGAGGCAGGAGCTCCAACAAGCCGTTTAGGACAGAGACTGAATACCGGTCAATACACATACTTTACAGAGATGCTTTATGAGAAACCAATGTGAGTTTGGAAAATTGCACAATATACATCTATTTTAGTAGACCTCAAAAATGGAATTATGATAGATAGAAAGTAGAAATGGCCATGACATGGGACCTTTAATAAAACAACTAGAGAATAAAGAAAAGTCACTGTTATACTACCTAGAATCTGCCAGTGTTAAGAGTCTTCTGAGCCCATAATGTCTGCAGAGTTTCACTGCTGTTTTAACATCATGCAACATCCACACTTTTTATCATGAATATCACCTGAAGGCTTTGTGCTGCTCCATTCAGCATGCAGCTGTACCACATGCAATCTTTCACCCGTCAAACCGCATTATTTCTAAATCACACATTTGTTCACCAAGCCCTGTTCAGCTTTTCTACCTGTTTCTTATGTGCGATACCTATAGTGTTTATGGATTGTACCTCTTGCATATAGTGCATTGTAAATGTTAATGTATATAGATACATATAAGAATAAACTCCTTTAAAAAGTTTACTTAATGTGCTTTATCACATGAAGCTGTTTCTTTATTCTAAGCATGGATGGATTTCTGTACAAGCCCACTGACCACAGGCCCAGCGGCCACAAGTGTCACGGGGCCCCCTGGCCTTCACCTACAAAATGTTGTACAAAATGTCCCACAAAGAAATGTGCATCAACAAGAAAAAAACTCAAAATTACATCAAAAGATGCAAGATAACAAAAAGAGAAAACAACTACTGGGACGAATAATTCACACATAGACACAAATATAACCACAGACAGACTCAACACAACCACAGAAAGACACAAAACAATCAAGAAGACGCGATAAGAACACAAACAGACACAAGAGCAACCCAAAAGACACACAAACGGCTAAGAACAGACACAAAACAACCATACAGAAACATGAAAGGACAACAAACGGCCACAGAACTACTACAATGACACACCAGAAGACCATAAACAAACACAATGACACACCTGAAGACCATAAACAAACACAATGACACACCTGAAGACCATAAACAGACATAATGACACACCAGAAGACCACAAACAGACACAATGACACACCAGAAGACCACGAACAGACATAATGACACACCAGAAGACCACAAACAGACATAATGACACACCAGAAGACCATAAACAGACACAATGACACACCAGAAGACCATAAACAGACACAATGACACACCAGAAGACCATAAACAGACACAATGACACACCAGAAGACCATAAACAGACACAATGACACACCAGAAGACCACCAGAAGACCACAAACAGACATAATGACACACCAGAAGACCACAGACACAATGACACACCAGAAGACCACCAGAAGACCACAAACAGACACAAAGACACAACAGAAGACCACCAGAAGACCACAAACAGACATAATGACACACCAGAAGACCACAGACACAATGACACACCAGAAGACCACCAAAAGACCACAAACAGACACAAAGACACACTAGAAGACCACCAGAAGACCACAAACAGACATAATGACACACCAGAAGACCACCAGAAGACCACAAACAGACATAATGACACACCAGAAGACCACAAACAGACATAATGACACACCAGAAGACCACAAACAGACACAAAGACACACCAGAAGAACACAAACAGACATAAAACAGCCCAAAGGAAACAGTAAAACACCACACAACTACCACAATTGCAACACAATATGTGCTATGTCATGACTACAAAGACACACCTGACAACAACAGGTTATGATGCAAACAAATTACAAGGTCTGCGCCTTTGTAAGAGAGGTGGTGCAGCCTATTGCATATCCGTGCCAAGGGCCCATTATGCAATCCGCCCATGATTATAAGTTACAAAAAAGCCAGAGAGGAAACAATACAAATACATTAACACCTGTGTGATGATCCCCATGCCAATACAATATAATCACTACCTTTATGAGGAGCTTTGTTCTTTTTTTGATCAGCAAAGGTCACTACGCACAGTACATTTCTGACTGTGTTTTGTTTATAAGCGATTGCATTTACTCACGAATTGCTCATATTATTCGGCATTTAAACCCCAATATCTAGGCTACAAGTACAAAAACGATGTACACTCAAAATCGCGATAAACAGCAGTAAATCAACAGCCTGATACAATCTCTGCAGCTATAATTATGAGCCTCACAAAAGAAGAACTTAATCTAGGGTTTAAGCTGTGCTCTATTCAACTGAACAGACATTACGTGTATCACCTGTAAGTGATGCTTGGATGACGCTGATATGAGTACATACTGTAACTAACGTGTGTCCATTGTTTGTGGCTTTTGCAAAAAGTAGTTTTTTAAAAAAAAATGCATCCTTTAACCAGCAGAAGGCAGCAGATCATCATCAGAACTGTGTGTGATCCTGATGACTGAACACTGGAGAGTTCCTCCTGCATATTTCCCATTGTACACCACCAGTATTAGTGTTGGGGGGTGTTGGGTTTAGATAGTTCAAAGAAGATGTATAAGATGCAATCACAAAATAGTAACTTGTAGAGCAAATGTATTATTTCATGTAATGAGATAATGCATTATCTAGACAGAAAATAAAAAGGAAAGCACAGAGAAGGAAAGTGTACAATGAATGATCTGTATCACATACCATGAAGTATGGGAAGTAACTAAGTACATTTACTCAAGTACTTTACTTAAGTACAATTTTGAGATACTTATACTTTATTTGAGTATTTCCATTTTATGTTACTTTGTAGTTCTACTCCACTACAATTCAGAGGTCAATCACGTACTCCACTAAATGTATACCTTTAGTTACTTTGCAGATTTTGATTAATGATGTGAAATATAATCAACACTTACATTTAGACTTTAGTTACACCTGAACATTCACACACCTTACCACACCTTTACCAGCTGTGATAAACAAATAATGCATCAATAATCCAAACAAATGATATATATTATTCTGAAATGGGCCAATCTGCATAATGTATATTTACTTGAGTAACATTTTGAATGCAGGACACATTAACACACACATATGTATTGTACCCAGACTTTTACTTTTGCTTGTAATAACTTTATTGTGAGTGTGAGGATTTTGTTAGAAAATGCAACCACTTCAAATTCACAACCTTTAAATCAACATCTTTCCAGGGGGGGAGTGTCCAAACCAAATGTCATTTGACTTGTGTTTTTATTTGCGGTAAATGTTTGAAATAACATTTTGGAAGCAGATATGAATATGAAGATTTAGGATAATCTTTTTTTTTACTGTGATGTTCTTAGGTTCTACTGTTCTTCTCAGCACCTAAGGGTAAAGGGGTAATGTTAAAGGTCTGTGAAGCCCCCACTAAAAACAATGAATCGTACATGCCATGAGACTGGGTTGGAATTTATCAACACTGCATTTCATTAATTTCCACTACACTGATTGACCCGAGGCACTCTCATTTTAAGTCAAATTAAGATGACATATTTATATTACTCAGAGGGATTACACATCATTAATGCTGACTTGTTGCTGAAGTCATTTGGCCAAATAAGAAACACACATTCCCCCCCCACTGCCGTTGGAGACCCTTAATGAGCCCTTCTTTTGTAAAAGGCTTTTCACTTCCCAGCCTCTGGTAATAAGAGCCATCTCAGATAAGTTCATTAGTTATACCAAAGAGTTCCACCAAGCCAAACAACCAAGTCAGACAGTGATTTAAAACGACCAAGAAAGCATTGCATTAATATTTAAAGACAAAGTAACAGCACAAAACATTTCGGCCTATTTATTTTTCAGCTTTTTATCTGCAATATTAACGACTGTGAGTAAACCAGAGCAGGCCCAGTGTGAGCGCTTACAAAAGTACAGAAAAGTGGCTTTAATGTATCGGCCAGTTTAGGTCCTTTGGTCATTTAATATGTATTTTATTTGCACATTAAAAACTTTATAAGGTAGTTAGGAACTAAGGGAACACAGGGTTTGCTGAGGACACTGTTACAGAGATCTGGCAAAAATTTCCACTTAAATGAGTAAAGATGATGTGATGTCAGTCAGAAAGTAGGCAGAACAAAAAAAAAAGGAAGATTGGGGTTGATCTAAATACGTGATCCCAGGAGTGTCAGTGACCCAATACTTAGTTGAAGTCCCAAAAGAGAGAGAGAGAGAGAGAGAGAGAAGTGAGAAAGGCTGTGTGAGCAGGGAAATTTTGCTCATTTCCTTCAAGCACCTGAAAGTTGAAGACACCTTGTTCCTCTTCTCGTCTGGAGCATGAACTCAGTCACGTGGTGTCTCACGCATGCAGAAACACATTCACAAAAAACGTTGCCTGAGTAGCCGGGGGGAACCAGAGGTGCAGAGAGAGGCTAGCTTACATCTCTATAGTCGAGGCAAATTGGAAGAAAATGTCTTCCTAAAATAGTAAAAGGACAGCTTCCCCTTGTACACACTAACACTAACACATCCAGGAAGCTAATATGAGAGTCAATAAAGAGTGCCTGTGTTTCATTTCCCAAACATCTCAGACTATGCAGGCAAAAAGGTTCACAAAAAAATCACAATTTAAGACAAAAACCTAAATGTTTTGATAATGAATTCCAGATCGGATAATGATACTTACTGTTTGCTAGGTTTTAAAGGGGCATATCTTCCAAGGAAGCGTAAGCCATTTTCCATGTTGTAATCCCTTACACAATTCCAATGTAATACTGCAGACACACCTGACCAAACTTTGAGGTAAGGTTTTTTTTTAGGGGGGAAGTTCTCCGTCTTTCCATTTATTTGTCCTTGTCTCCTCCTATTTACGAGAATGTATGAAGAATATCTGACAAAAGAGGATTAGTATGAATGGCAGCATGTAATAAGCAGCTAGATTCACTGATGGACATGATAAGAAGAATACACAAAAACCCAGCTGATATTCCAGATCAGTGGGTAGAGGCTGACTGTCACAAAATGACACTACTTTTAAAGATAACCCACCATTGCTAAATGTTTAACCGACATTATGCTGTCATGTAAGAGCTAAGCCAATATATTGCTGTTTTAATGCTTGCCTGGTTTGCCTCAAGGCCTTTTGAGTGAGGAGCCTGTTGAACTTGTCTTTGGCTACAAACATATCAGCCTTGAAATATAAAAAAGTGAGAGAAGGAGAGAAGACGTAAATGAGGACAGATAGCAGATTTAGTCATGTCTCTTGATGAAAGGGCTATTTCTCTCCTTTTTCTAAAGATTGCTTTTTCCTCCCCCCTCCCATAGTCTGTTCCCCTTACTACTCACTCTGATGTTTGCCCTGGCACTGCTGGGATGGCAGGAGCCCTCACAAGAGGAAGTACTGGGTTCTTCCCCCTACAAGTCTTTCACACAGAAAATATGAAGTCATGTATTAAAACAGTATATGCTGTAGTTATTATGATACAAGAGTTTTTAAAGTGAAAAAATATAACCCTCTGAGACTTAACAAGTGAACTAACTCATGCTGTAATTATTGTAGCAGATAACAGTCTTTAAATCATTTCACTTGTTAATCTTTATGATAATAATAATAATAATAATAGATTTAATTTGTTAGCGCTTTTACAGGTGCTCAAAGACGCTTTAGTGAAGAGAAAAGAAAAGAGAAGAAAGGAACAACAAATAAATATATAGTTAAACTTAAAGTCAAATAATACAAAAACAATCACACATGAAAAGCCAGATTGAAGAGGTGAGTTTTTGTGAGTTTTTTGAAGGTGGTGAGGTCGGTGCAGTCTTTGATGGGTTGTGGGAGTGAGTTCCAGAGGGAGGGGGCAGCGACGGAGAAGGCTCTGTCCCCCCAGGTCCGGTGATTGGTGCGGGTGGGGATGGATAGGAGGTTGGCTTCTGATGAGTGGAGGCAGCGGGAAGGGGTGTGGTGGTGCAGCAGGTCTGTGAGGTAGGGGGGGGGCCTGGTTGTTGAGGGCTTTGTAAGTAATGAGGAGGACTTTGAAGTGGATTCTTTGACGGACGGGGAGCCAGTGGAGGTTCTGGAGGATGGGAGTGATGTGGTCTCGGGAGCGGGTGTGGGTGAGGAGGCGGGCAGCAGAGTTCTGGATATGTTGGAGTTTATTGAGGAGGTTGGATACCAACCAATGATACCAACTTGGTACTGGTTCCTTGTGACTAAGGTGGACTTAAAGAGATTCTATCATGCTTTTTGGGGATTTCCCTTTGCTGTAGTGTGTCATATAGGTGTGTGTGCTTGCAGGGGCGCCGCAAGGGATTTTGGGCCCCATGAAAAGATAATCACATTGGTTACTTAAACATTGTTTTCTTTATGTTCTAAAATTGTTTGGCCCCTGTCATTCACGGACCCTTAGAATCATCCTAACTTTTCACCCCCTTACGGCGCCCCTGTGTGCATGTTAATTATCTGCAGAGGCTAAAATCCCAAAGTTCCCAACAGAGGGAGTTTAGAGCCGGCCAGCTGACGAATCAGAGCAGATGGGCTCTGGTTTCAGACAGAGGGTGAAAAGAGGTGCTGCAGCACAAGCAGCATGAAGTAAATAAAGCACAATAGGGCCCCTTTAATTTCAACTTCAAGCTTTAAGCATTAGCTTTGATGCTCTGTAGGTGTTAGTGAGATATGAACTTTATTACAGACATCCGAAAACTATACACCCCTATGTCCTTTATTTCTTCTTGTAGGGGGTGTTCATGGTGACAACATCTGAAGAAAATCCTGCTTCCCCAATTTGAGGTACTTCCTGTTTAAGCTAAATGCAGGCCGTGACAACACACAGGGCGGGATCACTCGAGAGCAAATCCACTGGATATCATCTGGGAAAGCCTGACGCAGGTTTATTTGATGGGTGTGGCAGGCAGGGGTCACTGATACAAAGTCTGTGATAGTTTTATTGGACGGAATATTTATTTACAACTATTGGTGCAGAATGAGGTCATTGGTGAAGATAGACAGTTTTCCAGGAAGTAGAAGTAAAGATTAAAGTAACGTTTTCCATAATGGGTCTTTATGGTTGTGTGTGTTAAGCTAAAGCTTGCTTTCATGGTACATTTTCTAAATTAGTGTGGGTGTTTCTCAAAGAAACACATTAGAGCTCTGAGTGATCTTGAAATAGCTACATTAAAATTCATGCTTGACTTCAAATGTGTGTGTATTTTCTTGGTGAGTGGTGGTAGATGTTTTTTTGTTAAATCCATTGTCCTTTAGTTGAGTGGTTGCCTATGCTCCAAATGTTTAAGGGGATGATGATGTGATGAGTAACTCCATAGCATTCATCCCAGGTCACCAATTCTCTATGTCATTGTTGAACCCTTTTTAAAACTATAAATAGCTCTTTACGGGTTGAGACAAGCTGTCTAAATGTACTGCTCCATCCTCTCTTATAGTCATACAGTTTTGGTGGGTGGGGGCTGATGACTCAGCACCACGTGGATTTCCGTGCTTGCTTTGTGTGGAGGTGATTTGGGCAGGGCTAGAGTGGAAGTGTTTGGTAAACTGCATTTTCTCTCAAACCTGTGTGTTTAACAGGGACTGATGAATAGACAGACAGACCAGCGGTTTGCTGATTATTCTGCAATATATTAACTTTTTTACTGCAAGGCAAAATCGTTTGTGGACATTTACTCTCAGTGTGGAACTGTGGAAAATCACATATAAGATTCCAAATCAGATAAGGAATTTGACAGTTTTTTTCATTCTCTCAATGCATTTAATAATCAATAAAAAGCACAAGGCAACAACAAAAATGTAACATGTCTATCAAGGGCTCTGCCAATTGTGAACTATAAAACTATTGCAAAGAATAAACACATTATTTCCTAACTTCCTAACTTGGTTTGCATTGTAAAGTGATATGTTACTGGTTCAGGCCAAGGTTACAGGACAAACGGAATGGCTAAAGGAGGCCAAAATGACATAGCCTATGTGGAATATCCGTTTTAAAATCACGTCTGATAGTGCCCTGAATTGTAAATAATAGGTAAATACAATCAGTTTAGACGTATCCCTAGTTTAATCACTTTATGAATTGTACCGCCTCTACTGCACACACAGCAAAACCATTAGTGTGTGTGTGTGTGTGTGTGTGTGTGTGTGTGTGTGTGTGTGTGTGTGTGTGCATGTGTGTGTGTGTGTGTGTGTGTGTGTGTGTGTGTGCGTGTGTGTGTGTGTGTGTGCGTGTGCGTGTGTGTGTGTGTGTTTGTGTGTGTGTGTGTGTGTGTGCGTGTGTGTGTGTGTGTGTGTGTGTGTGTGTGTGTGTGTGTGTGTGTGTTCGGTCATTGGGAATTCACCTGTGTGACGTCACGCCTCAGTGCTCTGCAGCGCGCTGCCACAGAGCCGCAGCAGTACAGAGTCGGGCTCGGAGACAGAGGGAGCTGAGTGAACCGCAGCCGCCTTCAACACTTCCTTAAACTCCATTGAAGTTTTTCAAAGTCGAACCTCCTGGGAAAACCGTGCTGCTTCAAAAACTAAAACCAGGGTTACAAACTCGCAACGAACAAGACACTTTCCAAGACAGCGGAAGAGGTTAGTCGCTGTTTTTTGAGAAACTTGGGGTTACACTTGGTGTTGTTTGACACTTGGGACACTTGCTTTCTTGCAGGGAACTAAGTGTCAGGAGTCGCCTTTCTTTACTACACCCGGCTTTGGCTCTTTGTTTTGTCATAGAGGAGCAAACCTCTGTTCACATCAGTAGTCTTTGTAATAATAGGACCGTGTGGCGGTTGGGAACGAGACGAGGAGTTGCTGTCGCGGAATGTCTCTTTCTCTCGCCGTGTTACAGTGGGAGTTACGCAACGCTAAGCCATGTTTCAGTGCTGCAGGTCGGTGTCACACAACATAGACTGTGCTCGCCTCTGTTAGGCGGGAAACAATAATCAACACCGGGAAGAAAGTATGCTTGCTTCAGAAAGTCCTCTAGCGAAGTGTTGTATTCTATGGCAACAGGGGACACTTGGGAAACTAAAAATGGTGCACGGAGGCGTTTGTCAGTATGCTAAAGAACCACAATGAGCACAAACGAGAGAAAGTAGATCTGTAACCCATTTCAAAGATGAGTTCCTTGTTTTCAGTGTTTCCTTTGAAACCCATTAATTCCATGCCTTAAATATCCCTAACTATGGTGGTTTGAATGAGTTGGTCAAACCCCTTAAAAAAATAAAGGCTACAATATGTACCATTTGAGAAACCAACCAGAATAAGCTTGACATGTTGCCAACACTTGTTAAGTGAAAGTAGCTCCTAAAAAGCTACAAAAGTCAAAAAATCTGGCCAGAAAGTCTGCAAGTTGGCAGAAAATCTGACAGCTTGTTCCTTTAGGCCTCCCTTTTGAGTCATGCAATTATCAACATGAAGGTAAAGTTTAAACATGTAATTATGGCTTTAATATGAGCAGTCCAAAGTTACAATTCCAGGTTATAGACCTGTCATACAACTGACAGAAAGGCAGCACTGACAATAATAAGGTCCATATAAACTCACTGTTGAGTCCCAGGTCTGTATACTGTAGCAACTCTTCTACTCTACAGATAACATCTAGTTTGTATCTTTATAACTCACTGTTAAAGTGACAACATGTGAATAAAACCTTAATTTCTTGAAGTTCAAAATTAAAGGAAGATACCTTGATTTGGAGCTGACTTTTCTGTCTTTCATGGAGTCCCAGGCTTCGTTATTTTGGTTTCTGCCGTGATTTGACAGAAAGCAGCCAGTGTTATTACAAAGACAAAAAACATGATTACCAAAAATACCTAACAATCATTGTGGTGTAACTTGAGGTGGAGCCGGTTTCAGTAGTTCAGCTGAGTTTGGTCCACGAGCCTGAAAAGTCAAAGGTTCACTGCAGTCAGGTGTAGCAACTATGATTTGAGAAAACATATGTAAACCACAATGAGTATGGTGTTTTTATGGCGACAAAAATAAGTGTGATGTGTCAGAAAGATAAATAAGTTTCTCTGTAAAGACTGCCCTTAATTTCTGTGGCTGTAACAACCTTTTAAAGCCACACTGCAACTGATATGACTTGTAATTTCCCACACACTTGATCCTATTTTGAAATAACCCGTCAATCTTTTGCGAAAGTCTTGTGTCACACACTACAACACAGTCTGCCTTTGTGGCAAGACTCTATCCTGTTGTTATCTTCTGGAGGCGATGCAGCTCTGCAGGTAACACTATCTGCCTGCATCTGCCTGCAGTTAGAGGTGTGTCAATATTGGCTTGTGGCTCCATGAGCTGCACGGAGGACACTGTTGGGACATCTGCTCAGTGAGGAGTTGCCCATGCAGCACTGATCCCCAGATAGTGCAAACACGCATATAAAAACACTCTTTTGACTGATATAGGGCTATGTTTATTGTGTGTATACAAGCTAGTGTGCTTTAATAGGTAGGGCAAATGAAAACTCAAAAACCCATCAACTAAGCTGTAAAGTAGTACATGTTGACGTCATTGAAGATGTTTACAGATTTTAATGAAAGATTTGATTTAATTGTAGCTGTTGGTCAGATAAGTTCAAGTGGACCTATCATGCTTTTGTTAGGCAATAGCATAGGTCTCAGATATATACAAATATATAAAAAATATTTCTATGAAGCGTTTTGCTCAAAATACCAAACAGATCACCCATTCTAGCCATGCCTCATATCCCTCTATTTCACTTCCTGTTTCAAAAGTGCTGATTTGGGGTATAAAGCTTTAAAAATTAAAATAATTGATTTTTAAAAAAAGGAGGGGGCTGAGCTCATGCGGGAGATTCTACCGGCAGATACTGCCGTGATGAAACGCCATATCATGGATTATCAAGGATTATTTCTGAATCAGTATGGAGCTCAAAGGCTTTCTCTTTTGCCGGTAATACCACAAGGTGAGTTCCTTTTTATTTCCTGCTTCTTCACACACATGCTCTCCAGTACAGGTTAGCTCTGAGTGTTAGCGATGCTAATGTGAACATGCACCGACCATATTACGTCCAAAACAGTCGTGCATTGTTTCTGATAGCAAAGTTTCTGATAGGGCCGTGGGGGTAAAGCCAGCCTACATTTCCGATATTACGTCATATCGGACGCAAATCTGGATCAGCTCCGTTGTAGCCCCGTTTTTAGAGATTTGGGTACGGAGGACAGGAGAGAGAGTTTTTTTTGCTGACGCTCCGTGAGTTCCCTGACACACCGGGGACACATATTTATGTATAAAAGACATCAAAACGTGCATTTTGCATGATAGGTCCCCTTTAACATGCAGAATCAAATCGAAATAAGAAAACTTTATTTATTCCAAGGGAATTTTCAGGACAGTTGCTCCATTTTAGAATGAAACTAAATTTAAAGAGAAAAATAATATTTCCGTAATCGTTAAGAAGTTAAAGCAAGTATTTAAAATACATAAAAAAACATATATATAATGTTATATACATATTTTTTTAACAACAATATAACACAATGGTGTATTGAACACTATTAAAGTCTAACAATTGTATTTTTTTTAAATACTGAAAATAGTTTTGTAGATGTAGTTTTTACTAGAAAAAGTAATGCATTGTAGACATTTAATTTTGGCATACTGTAAATGAAACACAGGTATACTATTGAGAACATTAAATGTAGCCCCACTTTCATTAAAACTATTTTTTTTTATTCACTATGAAAAGTACAATATCTGATTCTTCTTATGAGGACCTGCTGTTATGCATCAGCATGCGCACGCAGACACTCACTCACAAACACACAGGCATTTGTCAAGAATTTGCCGAGTCAGCACCGGCTGATGATAGTTTAGCTCACTACTTGCCCTTGGCCTCTTGTCTCTTTCTCTCTCTTTCTCTCTCTCTCTCTCTCTTTCTCTCTCTCTCTCTCTCCGTCCGTCTTTCTGTCTCGCGACACACTCACTCCACATCATGCTCTCCTGCTTGGCTCTCCATGCTCGGATGCTATTTTGTCTGTCTTAACCGAGGCTTTGTGAACTGTGAGCGAGGCAGAAATGGACACCACTCTTTTAATGCTTGTGGGGAGAAGACACACACACACACACACACACACACACACACACACACACACACACACACACACACACACACACACACACACACACACACACACACACACACACACACACACACACACACAGTGGCAGGATTCATTCCATGCTGGTATAGTAGCAGGTTTGATATGGTGCCAAAGAGCTCAGGAGGAAGGGAAAGGAAATCAGAAAGCCATAGTTGCTCTGAAGTTTGTGTTCCATCAGTCCGATCATCACGTTGGCTGTTTTTGACAGCTGGTATTGATTTAGTCTAAGGTGTACTCAAGTTACAACAGTATCACTGTGGTAAGTGTATCACATCTGACTCTGACCTTGAACCAGCAACCTGTATGTTTGAGAGATGGAGCATCACATAATATTAGTAAAATGCACATTTTCATGTTTTTTTTTCCGGCCTGTAGGTGTTGGTAGACAACATCTGTAACACGTCTGTTGACATGACCTCTGTCAGTGTGTGTAGTAGAGAGTGGGTGTGTGTGTGTGTGTGTGTGTGTGTGTGTGTGTGTGTGTGTGTGTGTGTGTGTGTGTGTGTGTGTGTGTGTGTGTGTGTGTGTGTGTGTGTGTGTGTGTGTGTGTGTGTGTGTGTGTGTGTGTGTGTGTGTGTGTGTGTGTGTGTGTGTGTGTGTGTGTGTGTGTGTGTGTGTGTGTGTGTGTGTGTGTGTGTGTGTGTGTGTGTGTGTGTGTGTGTGTGTGTGTGTGTGTGTGTGTGTGTGTGTGTGTGTGTGTGTGTGTTAGACATTAACCTTGGTTAGTGAAATAAAGGAAGGCTTTGATTCTTTCCAGCCAGTCTCCACTGAAATTCATTAAAGGCTGCTTTGTTCAAGGTTATTACTGTGTGTGCGCGCAAGCACACTCGGGTGCCCTCGGGGCGGTGTTAATGTGGTAATAATACACACCATGCCTTGGTGGAAGGATTGTGGATTAAGGCAAGTTTTGTGGGATTTAGGTTGCTTTGTTTGCTGAAATAGTCCAAATTGGGGATAGAAAAATTAAATCAATGAATTGATTAGGCTCAAAGTAACCCTTTACATGAGATATTGTATCGTTGATGCTTTTACTGTGTGTTGCTGACTCACTTCAGATTTGTACGACTCCCTTTACCCCATCGTAGTTTTTTATTTTAAACATTTTGCAAAACACTTTTTGTTCACACCTACCTACATTTGTTTGATCTCAAATAATGCCTTTCAATTGCTTGTGAATGTACTATTTAACATACATTGCCATCATTCTGTATAAATCAATTCAACTCTTGCAAAGGTAATGGCTGGAGCAACATCTGTGCTTGAAATTGTGAACAAATCGAGTGTAGAGCCCTGATCATATCAATAAGAATATTCAATAATGCCCTGATAATATAATGTTCATTGGGTTAAGGTAGCCTACTCTCCGCGGATTTTCCCTATTTGGTTGTAGATGAAAATGAAAATGCATCCTTCACACAACAGGTACACTTTGTCCTTTTGAGTTTATGTACAATGTGTTATTCTAGTAAGAAAATGATCCAGTATAGTCAACATCGCTATCACAATAGGAACAAACATTTTCCATGAACGCTGTTTAATTTCCAATGTGGAGAGATTGTTTTACTTTGAGCTATAAAGCGCAGTTTTATGATCAGAGAGACGTTTATTCATACAGCTGCACAGCAGGTTATTAGGCCCGGCTCACTCTGACCTTGCTTGTTCAGGTACATTATAATTGTGTGGGGCGTGTTTGTTCAGCTTTAATTTGCTATGCTACTGCTCCATCCAGTCGGGCTGTTGTGGGTCTGTTATGAACCTTTGTGTCTCTCACTCAGCCCGGCACGCCTCCTTCATTCCCCTGTCAATCTCTGCTGACAGCAGGACAGGGTTTCTAAAGTGTTTGGATCACAAGAAGTGCAAGCACAGTGTGACTCTCCTCCCTTATCAAAAATGCTTTTAGTATTTCCTGTAATTTATATAATAATACCGCATGTGTGAAATACTTCTTGGCTCTGCAACCGCAAGGCAGCACCAAGTGAGCCAGACACCGCCAAATGTGGCAGACTCAAAGTGATTGCTCTGACATCTGTTACCTGTGTCTCACCTTTCATCTTCCAGCTTTCTTTAACATCCGGTCGGGCCAGTTTTTGGTTCAGTCAGAGTGGCAGCCTTTGTTTTCAGATTTCTCCAAGCTCTCTTGCAGCCCACCCTCTCCCTTTCTGAGTAGACAACCACCAGCTTATGCACATGTTGAAAACATATATTATGATTTAGGGTCAGTAAGGTCAAAATATGTCTAAGTACTGAGTCAAAGTGTCTCGTGTGCTGCTGATCCTGACGACCTGTCTCAGCATTTCTCATTCAAGGGTCTAAGTGAGCCATGAGAGCATGACTGAAATGCTAGCATGCGCAAGGCCAGGACTAAAGCAGGCAAATTAAAACCTTTGTTTTTTAAAATGTGTATCTACACCTGTGCTTTTCCATCTGGGACACGTTTGAATATCTTTTATGGACTGCATTCCATTCAGGGGAGACGGTGTCAGGGCCCGGGCTCATTCGAATACCTTACTGTAAGATTTAATGACACTTACTGTAACTGAGCCATTGTTTGTGCATATCCTGCTATGACAAGTCAATATGTCACCTGTCAAGAAAAGGCAGGTAGCTCATGTGAATGTTTAAGTGCTCTTAGTCTGAATGTCTTCTATAAATGAAAAACAAATCATCACTTATCTTTGACTTAGTGCTTGGATACGCAGTGTGGCGTTCTGTCATGCATAAAGTTTAATATTCGATTCCTTGCAATTAATAAATGTGGTATTGTGTCTGGCCATGTTCACTTCATGCTTGTTTCAGGGGCTTTCGGCCTTGAATCTGGCAACCAAACAACACGCTCAGTTGGACTGGAATCCATCCCATCGCTCGTATTGCACGTTGTCCAATCTGTAAGGGAATACTCCACTGACCGAAAAGAAACTATAACGATGCCTTGTCTTCATGGTAAACATTGTTGTCCTGCTGAATTAAAATACATTTAGGCGACTGTTTCTATGGTATAAAAAAGGCTTAAAAATCCTCGTTAATTATGTGGCAGAATGATATATTATTAAAGTATATTTGAACAGAGCTCTCGATCCCTTTTAGCTTTTCGGCAGGCGACGTCTGACAAAATAAGAAAAGAGTTTCCCTCAAGGCATTACTATGTTGAAATTAGTGAGTCATCTCTATAATAATCTCTTTGATTGAATGATGGTTTTCCAATGTTTCTAATTGAACTTCACGAGCAGCGGAACTTAAGCTGCTGGATGAAACAAGGTCATTCTGTTTGTGTGGTCCCTCCGTGGAAGAAGCCTACCTTTCTTAGTTCAGGTTTACACAAAGCTCCCCGACCTGCTCGACCTGCTCGATCACCTCTTCCAAGTTCAGTGCATACCAAACCTTTGACTATCATTTAAAGTGCTTCGCTGAGCGTGACTGATGATGGTTTAACATCATGCATATCTGACTCCAGTATTGTGTTGCAATGTAATGGAATATGGGTCTCACGTTATTATTAAAGGTCATTTCCCTTGTTGTGTAATGATCTACTTGTTCAGCGACTGGCTGTTACTGTATGTGTGTGATTCTGCTAAACACAGGATTAGATATTAAAGGAATCTGATTCTGAAATATATCCTAAGAAGCCACCATTTTGTTTTGTTTTTACATAGAAATGGTTCAGGTAACTTCCTCATAGCTGATATGCCTTGATAATTCGCATGGCATTTAGTAACATGGTGTATTTATCTTGTTGTGTTTCCTGCATACTGGGCATAACTTAACTCAAGCACCAATGACAAGGTATCCAGCTTTACATTGACTGGACCTGGTGCTTGGCAGTCATTTGAATCTAGGACAAAGGCTAAAGACTTCATTTAGAGCAGCTAAAGAGCTCGTTGAGGCCTCGCACAAGCATAAGATCAATATCTAAATCACTGGACGTCAGCGTGTGAGTGCAAATCTGGTTCTGTCATTGAGTCTGATTTCTCCTCGTGTCCACTGGCCTGCCTTCCTGTGGGTTGGCTATCTTTTTTTTTTTCTTTCCTTCCCATTTTGCTATTCTCCTCTTCCCACCCCTTCCTCAATTGCATGTGCTCACTTTTTCCACTCTGTCTGGGGAAACAAGGCTCTCTTTTCTCTGTAGCAAGGCCTGTGTATGTGTACACAAGAGAGTGTGTGAAGTGGACGGGAAATTGGAAATGTTGGTCCTGGTGTGTATTTATTTTCTGTCAAGACTTTGATGTGTGTTTTTCTACCATGATTATCTCTTGTGCTTTGTTTGTATAGCCTCCTTATTTAAGCTCAATTGATAAAGGGTCCTCTTTTTGACTAGAGACATTTGTGATTTATGAACAATTAAATACATTGTTTTCTAGATTGATCGTTTGGTGTCAAATGTACAAAATAGTATTTTTTGTCAGTTTATTATGATATAAAGTAACCAGCAGCACTAAAATACTCTTAAAATACAAACAAAGACTTCATTAATATGCAATTGTTCTATCCAGTTAACTTCAAAGAACACTAGGCACGTTCTCACGTATCCGTGGGCTACTGAGTAACCTCTGACTTTTGGAGAAGGAGGTTAAGAGCTTGCTCAAGGGGCATCTTACTGATGGATGCTGAGACATTAGTGTCAGTCATTCACTTCTACATTTACATTTCTCTTGTTTGTCTTGGATATCAAACCAGCAGCTTACAGAACAGTCTGCCTCTGTTGGGCCCCCCTGCCTCCTACACACTAAATATCCTGAGCCAAGAGTTATGTTCAGCTGCACACGTTTACACCTGAGACTTGTTTACTGCACTACGGCTTGTACTCCTAAACAGCTCCAGATTGTTGACTTAGAGACGAGGTTTCCACCATCAAAACCTTTCAGCTGGGGATAGAGAATACTTAGCTCTGCATTCAGAGCGTCACTCAGCTCAAAATAGCATCTATTCCACCTTTGCATGCTGAGCAACATGCATGAAAATGTATCACAGCATGCAGCACTTCAGTCATCCAGAGCCTGAGCTCAACATTCAGCAGTGAGAAAAGCAACATGAACACAAACTGAAGTCATCCCCTTAGGAATGATTCATTATGTAAGCAGACACATGGAGGCAACAGAATAATCCTGTTCAGCAGAAGAAGCTAAACATCAAGTGTAGTAAAGCACGATGCTGTTAGACTTCAAACATCTGAATCAAAGCTGTGTTACGTGGCTGAAATAACTATTATTAAAAACCCACAAAAAGTGCTGTGTGGATTTTACAGCTGCACCGGGAATGAAGATGTAGGCTGATGTGACCTCTGGTTCTTGCTCTGTGTTTGTCTAACATGAGGCTTAACTGGATGCCCACAGAAAACGTCACCCTTTTGTAATCAGTCACAAGGTCTGATGAAAGTACACGCATACTGTATATCAAATGGAATCCCTTTTCCAGGACTAAACTTTTTGCCTGCTGTCATCTTGCCTCCCAAAAATAGTTCCCCAAAAAGTGTCTTTAAGCCTGGCGGATTAATATTAACTCTGGTGAGACTGTTGTTCAAACAAGAAGCACTTTAAGAGGAAGTGTGCGAAACACATGGAAAACACTTCTGAACAAACCCGTCGGTGGAGCAACTCGGCTGAAATGAAGCAAGCGAGTGGACACTTTTGCAAGCTGTGGTTGCTTTACGTTTTGTACTTTCAAAATGAAGTGCGGATCTCAAAGTGCACTTGGACTGTTTAGCTTGGAGGGTGAATGCACAACTTACTGTATATGGCAAAAATACATTGGGTTTAGGTGAAGAATAACAAATGAATGAAAGAACGTTCTAATAATGCAATTGACTGATTTGGCCTTAAGACAGCCTAGGGCGACACAGAACGTTTTTAAGTTGTAAAAAGGATGGATTTTATTTGCCGAGACACTACTGGGAGATACTGAAAAAAGATACATGTGGTTTAACAAAAAAGAAAAGTAGAAAGGGGAAGCAAACTAGAAATAGAAGAAAAGGAAATACTACAACAAAGATACAGGACTCACAGCAGGCTATATTTGTCCACACATTTATGCCATGGATTAACACTTTGGTAGGATTGAGTGCTACAAAAGTCCTCCAAACGAATGGCTTGACCCCCAAATCTCCACAGCCAGATGAGTATAGACTGTTGGGACTAAGGACCAAACAACCAGGATGAAAAAGCTAACTTTGTGCTAATCTTCTACCATTTGTTTGTCTTTTACCCTAAACTGGGACTCTGTGCTTTTCTTGGAAATGTAATCTTTTTGGTGTTCCTGTTCACTTGAGAACAGGAACATTGAGCTTTATCTTCCCTCATTAGTGGAAGGTAGTTTCCAAAGTGATGTCTTGAGTAAAACTTCGACTTCCTCTTAGTTCCCGTCTGAGGACACTGTTTGCCTCAGACTGTCTTCCTTCTTGTTTTTACGCTCAGCACTGAAGCAATCTAAGTACAGGCTGAAGATGTGTAGATCACTGATGTTCCTCTAGGGGCTTTACAATCATACTTACAGACAGCATACACCACCATCTGTCCTGTGACCCTTATGTGTGTGTGATGTTCTAACTGTGTTTATGTCTTTGTTCCAGGAGGCTTCGGTGAGCGGTCACCATGGCACCCTTCCTGCGTATCGCCCTCAATGCTTATGACGTGGGCACCCTGCCCGCTCTAACCGAAACTCCCATCTGTGCCATCAAGATGAGGGAGTCTGTCAACACGGGTATGTACAGATGCAAACACACACACGCAGTCATCATTTTATCTAGAAAGGGGAGTAGGGGGAACATATGTCCCAAGTGTAAGAGCCTTAACAGCCTCCATCTGCTTGGCTCAAACGTATAAATAAACTCTGAGGGATAGTCACTCCTTTCCTGTGAATTTCCTGAGAAAGAAAAAGTAAAAGATAACGTTTTTTTTCTCCTAATGATGAATCTTTTTTTCACAGAGCGAGGAAAGGGCTTGGTGCAGAGGAAGCCCACCATGTATCCCCCCTGGAAGTCCACGTTTGATGCTCACATCTACGAGGGGCGTGTCCTAGAGGTGGTCCTCATGCAGAGCGTCGAGGAGCCATTGGCCAACGCCACGGTGGACTTGTCTGTGCTGGCAGAGCGCTGCAAGAAGTCCAAGACGCCCAGCCGCACCGAGTTCTGGTTGGACCTGCTTCCCTCAGGGAGGGTCCAGATGGCTGTGCAGTTCTTCCTGGAAGACACGGATGCAGGTAACGCTTTGAAATATGTTGTACTGTTTCATATTTGTGAGTTAAAAGTATTCCTCTAATTATACCTTTCATCAGTTTATTCCCCAAAAATATAACTTCTCCATCAGGATTGTGTGGGTGTGGTTAGATTATGTCGACGTGGCAAAGCAAATTTAGAAAGCAACCCTGCAACCGTCATCACATACACACCGTTTGGCCCTAGTCAGGGGTAAAATATAGACGGACACGGGGAAGTAAATCATTCAAAGGATTTCCATGAAAAGTGTTAGAAACCCTGGTTTTAAAAAGTATTCACCCGGCATTCAAAACAAGTGTTCCCTGACCGGGAATCGAACCCGGGCCGCGGCGGTGAGAGCGCCGAATCCTAACCACTAGACCACCAGGGAGTGATGTCATCTGAAGAAACAAGTGTCGTGCTGTCAGCTGTTGGCGAAAACCCCCTGCCCCTCCTCTCTCTTTCTCTCTTCCCCCCTCTCCTTCTTCTCTCAAGTACACCCACATAAATATCCCTTGAGTTTATATGTAACCCTATGTTTGCTGTTGGAAAGGAATCCTTACCTTGAGTTCATGAATAAGTTCATCCCGAGTTATCTTTAACTTTTTTAGGAGTGAGGAGACTGAATGCTCTGGACTTACTGCTCTGCAAGAAACGCTCTCTCTCAAACAGCGAAGGGTTAATCTGCAGCCCGGTGACACATCTCACTGGGCCTGTCAGCTGACTGCAGGTGTGGCCCTCACGACCAAAGCTCTGTAACAGTCCTTCAAGGTCGCGAAGGAATCGAGCCTCAGGGCTGGCTGTACTTTGAGAGTTTTAGATCTCCGTGCAGGGAAGAGGGGCAAACATGAAACCATTAATTTGGTAAGATAAGGCCACTTGATAAGATGGTCTTCCATTGGAGTTCAAAATCCTATTCCTATCACGATCTGCTTTTGAAAGCCTGTTTTAGTTTCACTTTGGCTGTCAGAAGCAGAAGTTAGGATCCAGACAGGGAGCCCGGTATACAGGACTGTCTCAGAAAATTAGAATATTGTGATAAAGTTCTTTATTTTCTGTAATGCAATTAAAAAAACAAAAATGTCATACATTCTGGATTCATTACAAATCAACTGAAATATTGCAAGCCTTTTATTATTTTAATATTGCTGATTATGGCATACAGCTTAAGAAAACTCAAAAATCCTATCTCAAAAAATTAGAATAGTTCCTCAGACCAAGTAAAAAAAAAAAGATTTATAACAGCAAAACACAATCAAACATTTGAAAATGTCCATTAATGCACTCAGTACTTGGTTGGGAATCCTTTTGCACGGATTACTGCATCAATGCGGCGTGGCATGGAGGCAATCAGCCTGTGGCATTGCTGAGGTGTTATGGATGCCCAGGATGCTTCAATAGCGGCCTTTAGCTCATTAGCATTGTTGGGTCTGGTGTCTTTCAGCTTCTTCTTCACAATACCCCACATATTCTCTATGGGGTTCAGGTCAGGGGAATTTGCAGGCCAATCGAGGACAGTAATGCCATGGTCAGTACACCAGTTACTGGTGGTTTTGGCACTGTGGGCAGGTGCCAGATCATGCTGGAAAATGAATTCCTCATCTCCATAGAGCTTTTCAGCAGACGGAAGCATGTAGTGCTCTAAAATCTCTTGGTACACAGCTGCATTTACTCTGGGCTTGATGAAACACAGTGGACCAACACCAGCAGCTGACATGGCTCCCCAAACCATCGCTGACTGTGGGAACTTCACACTGGATTTCAAGCAACTTGGATTTTGCTCCTCTCCAGCCTTTCTCCAGACTCTGGCGCCTTGACTTCCAAATGAAATACAAAACTTGCTTTCGTCTGAAAAGAGGACTTTGGACCACTGTGCAACTGTCCAGTGCTTCTTTTCCTTAGCCCAAGTCAGACGCCTCTTCCGTTGTCTTGAGTTCAGAAGTGGCTTGACCATGGGAATACGGCTATTGTAGCCCATTTCCCGGACACGTCTGTGAACAGTGACTTTTGATACCTGGACTCCAGCTTCAGTCCACTGTCTTTGAAGCTCCCCCAAATTCTGGAAGTGACTCTTCTTCACAATGCTGTTAAGGCTGCGGTCATCTCTCTTGGTTGTGCAGCGTTTCCTGCCACATTTCCCCCTTCCAACAGACTTTTTGTGGATGTGCTTTGAAACTGCACTCTGTGAACAGCTTGCTCTTTGAGAAATGTCTTTTTGTGTCTTACCCTCCTGATGGAGGGTGTCAATGACGGTCCTCTGGACAGCAGTCAGATCAGCAGTCTTCCCCATACTTGTGATTTAGTTTACTGAACCAAGCTGAATGTTTTTCAAGGCTCAGGAAACCCTTGCAGGTGTTTCGAGTTAATTAGACGATTCAAGTGATTCGTTGAACACCCTACTAGTATACTTTTTCATGATATTCTAATATTTAGAGATAGGATATTTGAGTTTTCTTAAGCTGTATGCCATAATCAGCAATATTAAAATAATAAAAGGCTTGCAATATTTCAGTTGATTTGTAATGAATCCAGAATGTATGACATTTTTGTTTTTTTAATTGCATTACAGAAAATAAAGAACTTTATCACAATATTCTAATTTTCTGAGACAGTCCTGTATGGTATACAGCTGTCTGCCAACATGGAGTGGGATCGGGTTGTATTTACAAACTAGTTTAGTTGAGGGGGGATTTCCGCGTGGGAGCAGCACAGACAGGGTTCACTGTTTAGGGTTGGAGGGGTCATGAGAGGGAAGGGGGGGGGTAGGGGTTGTTATGAAAGAGCCCCACACTGCATCAGCCTCCTACACACTCCACAGGTTTCCTGAAAAGCAGCCTGAAGTATTTTTAGTCATGTGTGAACAGCCCTTTGTGCTGTCTGCCCCCCTCAGTCTGCCCCCCCCCCCCCCCCACGTCTCTCTCGCTCACTCCCACTGTCTTGGCTCAGATCACTTTCCAAACATAAACATCTGTCAGGAGAATGGCAGAGAGGAAATAAGTTTATCTCGCTCACCTCATCACACTTTCCGCTGTCTATCAATAGTCTCATTAAGGCTACTCCTGTCCCTCTATCTCACCCCATCTCCCCCTCTTCTACCCACTCTCTCCTCTGCCTCCTTTGTTTACCTCTCCCACGCCTCTTTTACTGTCTTCTTTGCATGACTTTTGACCCCACCCTGTTTGTTTGCGTCAGTCGAAGCCGCCTATCAAAGATGGCATTTTTCCGTATTTACCCTCCATTAAGCAGCAGCAATGGTGGCCTCCTTCTATTTCTAGTTGTGCTTTTTCACTAAATACCCCTTGGCTATTTGCACTGATGAGTCATTCATGATAATGTGCCCTGTGACGTCCTTTAAGGGATAACAACAAAGCTCATCGGTTAGAGTGTAAAAAAATAAGGTTGTAAAGAGAATAACTAGAAAAGCAACTTTATCATGCACTATCTCACAAAGGAATAGTGTGTTTTTTCATATGCCTTTTTCTCGTTTCAATGGTTTCTAACTTCTGAAAACATTACCTCCTTGGTCGAGATGAATTGGCATCCCGAAAAAATATGTATTTGTCTTAAGCTGAGCTGTTTTAACATCTTTTCAACAGATTAGGAAGACATTAGCATGATTTGTGAATTGATCTCCCCTCTCAGCGTCGGGTCAGCAGTTGGTTCAGCCAACGTTGAAGGGTCCTCCAGAGGAGGGAGTGACGACCCTCAACAGGAGGAGAGGAGCCTTCAAGCAGCCCAAGATTCACTTCATCAAGAACCACGAGTTCTGTGCCACCTTCTTCAGCCAGCCCACCTTCTGCTCCGTCTGCAGAGAGTTCGTCTGGTGAGACGCCGAATCCAGCCTTGGTTACATTACAGCTGTCACTGTTCTGCCACTAGGGGAGCAACTAATGATTCTGTTCAATATCAATGAATCTGCCATTTGCTATCTCAGTCATCCTTACTTAGGTCTAGGAGAAATACTTCATCTTAGTTTCTGAAAGTCCCGGATGATGTCTTTAAATGTCTTGTTTTTACGGTCCCAGGCCAAAAGTATTCCATTTAACCTGATAAAAAAGAAAACTGAAAAAGTCTGAAAACATCGTTTTTAAACCCTTATCAAAAAAAAATAGCAATTATGTTTCTTGTTGAATTAGTTGATTAACAATTGCAGCTCTATTTGTCACCATTAGTTAGTAAAGTTGGTTAGCACATCAAATGCTTTTGATTGAGTATCTGCAGTGAGAGATAATGTTAGTGATTTGCACATTATACTATCTTGGCGAGACTTATCCAGAAGCAGCCACTTTGCCTGTCGACTTGGTTCTCTGCATTGTTATTATCACCAACTGCATGTTCTCCGGTACCAAACAAGACAAAAACATCAGTTATGCAATAAGAAAAGTCCAGCCTGCTCTCCATGCTGTTGAATTCGTAGCGCTTCTAGTTTCCTAAACGGAGCCGTCCTGGGGGGTTTGTAATAGTAGAAACCATAGCAGGACGGGTCTTGGGAGAATGAGTCAGAGTCTAGGGAAATGCCACAGACGCTGTCAAGTTGTCTTCCAACTGTGTCAGCAGCACTAACCTGTGAGCCAAGCCCCTCCCATCCCATCTCCTCTTCAGAGACAGGGAGGGAAAGTCAGTTGTTGTTTTTTCATTATCTGAATATTTGTTTTGCTCTGTGGCCACTTGTCAAGTTTCAGTCTTGTGATCTATGTGGAAGGTTACAGCTATGCTGATAACAAATACAAACGATGAGTCAGTGTGAACTATGCCAACTGTAGTAACAGGTTTATCGGGATTCATCCCATGCTTGTTTTTGTACTAACATAATACTTAGTGGACAGTACAGATGTCATTTGGTAGCTGTTGCATGAAGGAATTGCTAAGTTTCTCCTGTGTAGCTACAGTACAGCACTGTCATAAACACAATCATACTATTGAAAACCATCCTTCCATACATCCTGCATACATTGCTTACATTTTAGCAGCCATATATATTTATATATTTGTATATGTATATATATATATATTTTTTTTTTTTTCTCCACACCAATCTGAATTACAATACTTTATTTATAAATTGGGATTCATTACAGTTGCTTCAATTTGGAATAGATTAAATTAAAAAAAAAAAAATTTTTAAAGAATAAAAACATTAAAAAAACCAATGTGAAATAAAAAGGAAAATTGAATAAACATAAACCTAACTCTTGATGTTTTTATATATATATATAAATTACTTTTTTTAATGTATTAATTATATTCCTTGTTCTACCATACAGGGGTTTCAACAAGCAAGGCTACAAGTGCAGACGTGAGTGTTTCATCAACCGCATTTTCATCAAAATGTACACTTTCAAAAAAGAATTCAAAGTTAACACACTATTTATTTTTTCACCCAGAATGCAATGCGGCAATCCACAAGAAATGCATCGACAAAATCATTGGCAGGTGCACTGGGACGGCAGCCAACAGCCGCGACACCGTGGTGAGCAAAGTTCTCCAACGTCGATGCACAGCCCCCGCTCACATCTCACAGTTGCAATACTTTTTCCCGCTGCGGTTCAATAATGACTTTGTATTCCTTCCTTGTTTCTTTTATGGCATAATAATTAGTCCATTAATCATTATATTGCACAGTATGTTTACTTCTTACTCGAAGCACTGCAAAGTTATTTTTGCAATTCAATTCTTCAGTACAACTTAAATCAGATTCAATTTAAGATAACACACATCAGCATTAGAATCAATAATAAAGTATTAGCTGTGACATTTAGATTTTGTTCTGAGTGTTAAATGTATAGTCCTGCGGCTTTCTGTTGGTTTAATGGATCCCTGTGTGTGTGTGTGTGTAGTTCCAGAAAGAGCGCTTCAAGATCGACATGCCGCATCGCTTCAAGCACTATAACTACAAGAGCCCCACTTTCTGTGACCACTGTGGCAGTCTGCTCTGGGGTCTCTACAAGCAAGGCCTAAAATGTGATGGTGGGTGTAATGCGTTTATTTTACTGCTTCATATCTGCCTTTCTCCTGCCATGCCTCTGACAATCTTCTCTTTGTATTTCCTTTCGCCACTTCAATCAATTCCCCCCCCCCCCCTCTCACCAGACTGCAGCATGAACGTTCATAGTAACTGTAAGAAGAAAGTGGCCAATCTGTGTGGAATCAACCAGAAACTACTGGCAGAGGCTCTGCTTCAAATCAGCCAGGTGTGTACCGTGACATAGTGTGGACTATTTGTACATTTTAAACCATTTGGTGTTTTGTTTTTTTAAAGTAAGATGATTATAAAATGATTCATTCTAGATGTACATATCTGTTCTTCAACCCTAGGAATCTATGAAGAAGCCTGCTCCCAATGCAGAAGATATTGGCATCTATCAAGAAATCAGCGGCGCAACAGTAGACCCTGGTGGTAAGATTTGTTCATTGCAGCGCGCACCTTAATCAAACATTGTGTGATCTAATCAAGTTTGACCATTTAAAGGTTGAACCCACATGTCGCTGATATTCTGTTTACCTTTGTTCACCTCCTCAAATCGGTATCCTTTGTGTGAGTTTGTATTCGTCTTTGCATTCAGATTTGCATATGTATTTACTATGTGTGTGCAAATGTGTATTGATAGCAGATGAGAATGGCGGGCGCGTGGTGGGCCCGACCCCCGCCCCAGTCACACCGACTGTTTCCAGGGTTCGCATCACCATGAACCACCTGGTGTTCCACAAGGTGCTGGGCAAAGGCAGCTTTGGCAAGGTAGGCCCCTTGGTCCAAACGTTTAGTCCTTTCCCTGGATTCAATATGAAATAATACTAATATGGAAACACTTGTTATGCTAATGATGTTATACAATACATATATGGTTAAAAAAACACAATACTCCTTAAATGATCCCCATGTAAATGTTGTTCATGTGAATTTAACCATAGCATTTATGAGCAGAAATACTCCATCTCCAGGTTTTCGTATAGTTTATTGGGATCGTTTAAAAAGTAATTATTCATAGGTCATTAAAAGTGTTTTAATGTATAAATATGTGCAAGAAAAAAACATTTAATTGAATTTGTACAGCTCTTCCACTTAACTTGCACCATATATTGTGTTTCTGTGTTAAAGAGAGTAAGAGAGACACCATCAGTGTAACACAGCAGCACAATTGCCGAGCGTTCACACATTCAAGACTCCCTTTCTTCTTAATCGTGGTGTGTGATCGTGTGCAAAGCCTGTTCGTGTTCTGTTCTCAGTGTAGTAACAGTGATTACCCGTAATCCGTGTCTCAAGCTATGCCATGTTTGGTCCTTGAATGTCATGCTTAAGAAGAAGTAGGAATATCTGCAGTGAGGAATCCATTAGAGGTGACATTGCCACAAAAGATAAATATGTGAAGACGTGTGTAAAAAATGCATTTTTCAACACAAGCAAGCTCTGGAGGGCAGACATCTTTAAGAGGCAGACTCTTATCGTGTAATCTTAGTGAACTTTAAAACCTTTAGCTTTGAATAACTAGTTTTCTTAGATCAATGCATCTACTTCCTGGTAAATGACTTCCCTCACATTGAGGTTAGTGAGAGATGAGTAATGAGCCAAGCCATTCACCCATCACTATGTATTCCATGCTACATTTGACAAAGATATACACCCTGCACGAAGGTTGACCCATTTATGAAGCACATGATGGAGTCATCTATATCCACTGTGGTCTGATGGCAGATCACTTTCAAACACATTGAATATCAAGAAATACTAAAAGAGCAGGAGATATAAATAACCTCTTCATTTGCATATATTTTCGCTACTCCCTGAAACCGCTGTGATCACCTTGATGAAGTGCTCACTCTGAGTCACTCTGACTCCCCAGGTGCTGCTGGCCGAGCTGAAGGGGAAGGGCCAGTTCTTCGCTGTGAAGGCTCTGAAGAAGGACGTGGTTCTCATGGATGACGACGTGGAGTGCACCATGGTGGAGAAGAGGGTCCTGGCCCTCGCCTGGGATAACCCCTTCCTCACACACCTCTACTCCACCTTCCAGTCCAAAGTAAGAGTAGCAGCAATTTGTCCTCGAAAAAATACAAGTTCTCACTCAGGGAAAAAGTCCATTGTCCTGGAACATTATGTTTGTGCAGTTAAAACAAAATATTTTATAGCAGGCAAAAAAACAAAGAATAATTTCCCTGTCTACTAATATACATGTTTATATACCTGGTGGCTGAAGCTGCTTATATAATATATATATAATATATATATATATTTAAAATAATGATTCTAATGATATGAACAAATTGCTTCATTATGTCAATTAAATATGCAATATAATTATATAAAATATAATTATTAGATGCTTTCAAATAAAATAAAATATCTCTAACAGTACCCATAGAAACGTTTAAAAAAGCATTGTAAGGCAAATACCCCAGCAACAGTGACAAGTCCCAGTTGTTGATAAAACACACATGCCCTCTTATCTGTATCCCTCTCAGGCTCACACACACTCTTCGTGTCTCATCTGTCTGTGAGTGAGCTGACAATAATGTGTTGTTTGCACAGGAGCACCTCTTCTTTGTAATGGAGTACCTGAATGGAGGCGACTTGATGTTCCACATCCAAGACAAAGGCCGCTTCGATCTCAACAGAGCCACGTGAGCACGCACTTAGAGAACTATGAGTAATACCTCGACTGTCATTTTCCACCATGGACTATCAGCAGCTTGTTTTAATCGTTGCTTTTGCACATTTCATCCTTCAGATTCTATGGTGCTGAGATAATCGTGGGACTGCAGTTCCTCCACTCAAAAGGAATCATCTACAGGTTAGATCCCACAGCCAATTTCCACTACGGTACTTCAAACAGGATTGTACATTATATAAAACTCCTCTCGTGTCCTTCATCAGAGATCTGAAGCTGGACAATGTGATGCTGGACAAGGACGGACACATAAAGATAGCGGACTTTGGCATGTGCAAAGAGAAAGTGTTCGGAGACGTCAGAGCCACCACATTCTGCGGGACACCAGACTATATCGCACCAGAGGTTAGCTTTGAGTCCTTAAAGATTGAGTGTCTCTCCCACTGGAGGGGGCTTTGGGATTTTAGCCTTTGCAGACTATTTACATGCACAAACACCCATACTGCACTGTACAGGAAGGTGAAACCCCCCAAAAGCATAACAGGACCTCTTTAAAACCAATTTATTTAGCCAAGTCTAGAATATCTCTTTTTGTTTTAAAGAGTCCCTTTCTTATCTCGACATGCATCCCTTCAATCATTCACTTTAAAGACACCTTTAGTCGTCAAAGAGCTTGCATCTACACACGGTGCGTCCTTATTCTGATATGTTCTGTGAACCCGTCTCTCCTCTCAGATCCTGCTGGGACAGAAGTACACCTTCTCAGTCGACTGGTGGTCTTTCGGTGTGCTGGTGTACGAGATGCTGATTGGTCAGTCCCCTTTCCAAGGCGACGACGAGGACGAGCTGTTTGACTCCATCCGGTCGGACACGCCTCACTACCCTCGCTGGATCACCAAGGAGACCAAGAGCCTCATTGAACTGGTAACTACATCTTTTATGAAGCACGCTTTGTTCCACATATTCACAGATTGTTTTTAATTCACACACAAGAATAGATTTCACTACAGGTTTTCCAAATAAAATTTAAAATGCCATCATATTTTAGGACGTTCATAATACTTTAAAAAAAAGAGTGGGGAATAGATTTTTTAGTTTTATTTCGGTTCAAATTAAAAACGTTTGGTGCAATCATATTAATGTTTAATAACATATTGTGATTATTGGAAAGTATTCAATGTTACATGGCTCTGGGGTTATTTCTACGCAGCTACCCCTGATATCTTATTCTAAAAAGATCATATTAGTGTAGCGTAACCTTTATCTGCAAATAAAACACTTGGTTTAATTATTTTTATAGAATTCTACTTTGTGAAAAAACCTTTTCAGTGCAGACCTACGTGGCATTCAGTATTAAGGGGAGCCGTTTTGTGTTATTTCTCTAATCAAAATCTTCTTTCTTCCTTTTTCCAGTTGTTTGAGCGAGATTCCACTCGCAGGTTGGGCGTGGTGGGAGACATCCGTGCACATCCGTTCTTTAAAACCATCAACTGGCCAGCACTGGAGAGGAGAGAGATGGTGCCTCCGTTTAAGCCCAAAGTGGTATGAGCCTTTCTCAATTATCCTGAAATATGAGTTACCTGACATCCATTGGTATGATAAAGATTGCATCCAGGAAACAGATGACTTGAGTGTGCTTTGTTACATTAACTGAAATCCCTGACTGCCCCCCCCCCCCACAGAAATCCCCCAGTGACTGCAGCAACTTTGATCGGGAGTTCCTGAGCGAGAAGCCGCGTCTCTCCCACGCTGACAAGAACCTCATCGACTCCATGGACCAGGCAGCGTTCGCTGGATTCTCCTTCATCAACCCCCAACTGGAAGAGATGATGAGCAAATGAAGAAGCTGCCTTGAGTCTTAGACCAGCACTTCGGAAAAAAAGTTCAACTGGGTGGAAAACAAGAGCATAAAAAAGATTTGAGCTGGACTATGACTTCCTCGGTTCCTCTATCAGAAGAGAAGGATAAAACAGGTCTGAGATGTTTGCTGCCATCTAAAGCAATAATCATGTCTCAGCTGTCAAAACTGTATAGGTGTATAAAATAGTATAAAACTCCAGGAGATAAAGGGAGATTGTTATTAAACGAGGGTAACGATGATTGTTAGTCAATATTTAAATCTGTCTTTTCTTACCTTTCTAATTTTGCCTTTTGTTGACACTTTAAATCTAAACCAGTCATCTAATGTACTGTACGTGAACATTTTGAATTCAAATGCACAAGCATGACATCCTCATATCGTTTCACATTGCACGTGCAATTCCAGAGAGTTTGGAGGTGCATACGGTATTTACTGTCGCCCTGTGTGCTTTCCCTACTGCATGCCTCCGTGTGTTACCACATGCATACAAAACATTTGGGTGTGTGCACGTATATTTTGGATGCAAATGGTGCTACTCTAGTCAGGAACGTAGTCTGTATCCCTCTGCCAGACTTAAAGGCATCATGTGATAGGCTGTAATATAAAGTTGGGAGGATTTATATCAATCTGACGTGAGGTAATGTAATTGCAGAGCTGCATAGTTCCCTGTATTACCCACTGAACTGTCTGGAGAGATTGGAGATGCTCTAGGCAAATCCCAGTCTCACATAACCTGAAAAGCTTTCATTTGTTTTTTAATTTAGCCAAGGATGTCTTCAAGTCTTGTGTGTGCCATTGGGGAGAAAAGCCTCTTGCTGTACATCAATCTAAAGCATAGAACAAAAAATCATTCCATACATAATGTATATTTCATCTCTTATTGGACAGCTATGGTATGGTACTGTACCTTCACATGTGTTTATGTTGAAGGATGTCTTATTTTACATTGAGGGGAATGGGCATTTCTGTGTAAGCATTGGGTGTTTGAACATGTATAACATTACTTGAATGTAGGAATTTTAACATGGAAAATAATAATGCTGTATATGGAAAATTAATATTTACATTCCAATGAGCTGCCTGTATGTTATGGGTTACTTTTTTTTACTCTCCTTATCTTTTACATCTAATTATAAATAAATACATTGTAAACTCTTAAATGTCAGTCCGTGTTGCTTGATTAAATGGTATTTCATTCACACAAGTAACAGACTTATGTATATCACAAGGCTTCATATGTAGAGGCTCTTAGAACAACAAAAATGCTATTGTAAAGACCTGCATACCACAGAGATTCCAGGACTAATCACTGCATTCCTGCTGGTGTGTTGTGGCGCTCATCTGGCTTCCTTTAGCTCGGTTCTTTATTTCCTAATGCCTGAAGTGCACACGTATCCACAGAACTTTACCTTATGATAATGTGAAGTCCTTTTGTAAAGGCACCAACACATTTTAAACAGGGAATTTGTCAACATGAGAGATAGACCTGTCAGGCTTTACTGCTATCTAGCGTTCAGGTGCTGTAACTGCACCGGCAGGCGAGGAGACATTCCTGCAGTGCGCACGGCTCATGACCTGTCCTCGTCCTCTGTCCCCAGCTGTAATCCCCTGCCTGCTGCAGGATGTGGACAGTGAACAAAACACTATCCATCACAGCCACCTGCACTGTGCGACAAAACCTCTCCAAGTGGTTCAGACATGTGCCTTTATGCAAACACTTTGTGCTGCATTAAAGTTGTAGACCCTTTAAAAATTATGAACACAAACAGCAGGTTTTAAAAGCATTTATTCAAGTAATATGTAATTTAAGAAACATGATTTCTTCGGTGGTTTGGAGCTAAAAATAATTTTCCAATATCAGTCGTCTTCTGTTCAAGCTTATAGTGAGAGCCGTTCTACACTTTAATCAAATGACTGAATAAATGTGGACTAAATGCCTGCCCCCTATTGATTTATTCATGGCTCTCCGATTGTTTCGACTGTTCAGGATCAGATCGCTTTTCTGTAGCTCACATGTATCGTACTGTTTCCAGCTCAACGCGTGCTATTTTTTTCTTTTGTTATAACAGGCATCCGAAGGGTTGGTCTGCTGTGGAGGATTATCTGAAACAGCAGCCCAAAAATATATTTATATGGTCCAAGTCAGCGTCAAAAACATGTTTCTGGCTCATGGGGACGCTTTTCAAAACGACAAATACGCGTATTTAATAAAGAAATCACATTTCCAGTACAAAAAAGATGGACTTTGAGCATTGCATTCAGTGTCTAGGCATATTTCCAGCAGTTTCTCCCGCCCTCTCCTCCAAAAACCCCGACTTGATATCGTTGTGCAGCAGAAGTACCGTAACAGGAGGCAGCAATGCCATATCGTATATAATCATTTTATTATGGTCTGGGTATTATATTATAGATTTATTTTAAAAAGTAGGCCTACGTACTTTCCAGTTCTGCCTTTTATTGCGCATTGTGCTGCTGTTTTATTTACTTAACACATATTATGTTGAGGGAAATTAAGGCAATTCGAGGTCACCTTCAGTAACACAATCTGTTTACTACTTCGTTACAGAACGAATAGCTTTTTAGTGACAAATAACAGTCTACTTATCGAAAGTGGGTCGATTATATGTGCAATTAATTCCAGCTCAACCATTAACTAAGTGTTGATTCCGCTGGGGATTACAAAAAAAACCATAACGAGTGTTCGGGTTAACCCTCGTGTCTGTGTGCGAATTAAAGGAAACAGAAATCATTCAGCTTTTCGTTTTGTGTGAGGTTTTTACATATTTTTGGTATTGCTTCTGGTTGTGTGATATTGTAGTGTGTGTGTGTGTGTGTGTGTGTGTGTGTGTGTGTGTGTGTGTGTGTGTGTGTGTGTGTGTGTGTGTGTGTGTGTGTGTGTGTGTGTGTGTGTGTGTGTGTGTGTGTGTGTGTGTGTGTGTGTGTGTGTGTGTGAAGATGGAAGTCGGTGTGATGTGGGCTCAGAGGCATATAGGCGGCAGAACATGCGCAGTGGCCATTTGTGCCATATTGGAATGAGGTCGTGAACGAGAACTGCGTCAAGCTGGCGACACGCAGCCGTAGTGACACCGGAAGTATCACGAGAATAAACCCTTCACACGAAGAGAGCTTCTGTTGCTCTGACGACGGTGGCAACTTCCGCCCTTCTAACCAGAATTTAAATTCCTTTATTCAGGGAAATGTACATTGTTAAAGCAATAGATAGAGTTATAGATGGAGACCAACTAAATAGAACAATATTATACAAAACACAAACGCGTAATATAGAAAATAAAAAGTATTAGGATTTACAGAAGATTTTAGAACATATTATTTTGAAAGGTCTAACCGGGGCTGTCGGTTTTTACTCACTTTATCTTAACGTTGCTACGAGAGAGCAGGCGGAGAGGAACGGCATCTAAAAAACCGACTTGGAAAAACTACTTAGCGGTAAGGTGGGAATTTTGAGACTAAATATTCACGTACTCTGTGTTGTTAGTTATACGTTGCTTGAGGTGTTTTGCACTGTGGAGGCGCATTCGTCTTTTTTCCCGTCTCTCAAAAAGATGAGTCGAGTGTAAGCGCCCTTATTGCTCGGCAGCTCTTATTGCTCAAGCCGTGACGTTCAGTAACTTGACTCGGACACACAGGCGGTTCTTCCATATGTGCAGCGAGTCCCACACGGTGGTAATACATGTAACACGTGAGTTTATACATTAGACTGCATTTTATTCATTAAAAAAAATCGGTATGTGCCTTGTTCTGCTCAGTGTGTGAAAGTTAGACATCGGCGCTGTAGTGTATCTGCAAAGCCTTGACGTTAATGGCCCATCTCTGTTTGTCAATGCAGCACAAGCAGTGCAATCTCAAGCTAGTTTAATGATTGTGTGGTTATTTTACTTACTAATTTGCCCTTGGATAACTCAGAATAATGTCGAAGCCTTGCATAATGAAGGCTTGGACGACCTTAGCCGATTTTTTTTTTGTGTGGAGCTCGCACATAAACTCATGTGTTCATCACTGCTACTCGAGCTTTTAACAGCTGAAGGACGGGAGGAGGATGATTGGGAGGTTTTCAGTTATATGTCTTATTTCACGTTTTGTTAATGCAACCTGTTTTTCTTGTGGTGCTTAACTTCCCTATTGTGCAACTTGAGTGATCCGCTGGCAGTGCTGCTTGCTGACGTGCCGCTATGCAATGGCAACTGAAAGAAACCGACTTGTTTGCTGTGTGCATGAAATGTGGATTTTTTTATTTAAGCTACCGATTTGTAGTGAAGTTATATTAATAGAGGTCAGTTTGAGAGAGCTTATGGGATACCATCCTATTACTTGGTCTATATCGCAACCCTTTGTTGACAACGTCTATATAAATTAAAGTTATATATAAATAAAGGCATGACAAGTCATCATAGAAACCTGATCGAAACCTCAACTTGGCTGCACAATATTTAGCTCTTCAATTTTATCAGGAGTTCAATTGAGTATAAACCGATACCATCCGTTTTTAAGGTTCATTTTTACCTCAAATAACACATTAGAGCCCCGTATTTCCTCCTTTGTCTGCACACTCTAAGTCGATTAGTCAACTAATTGGTGGTTTTGGTTTTATTTAATTAATATGTATTAAGTCAATAATAATCATTGTTATGCTTTGTCCATTAAAAAAAAACCTATTAGCAGGTCTCTGGTAAACACAACAATAAGTGGTGCTTTTGCTTTAGCAGATATGTTGATCAAAGCTACAAATGAAATAATTGTAAGTGTTAGTCATCTTAAGCCGACACTTTGACTTTATGTTCACTTAACTTTTCAAGGTTGCAAGTTTTGTATTTGCATTGTTTACCTGAATACACAGAAGGATCGGAGTTTTGTTTGTAAAGCTCAAAGCATTGAAAAATGTAACACTTTCCAGAAACTCCAACAAACCCTAAATAAACAAAACACTGTGAATAGATTTTCATAGGGTATTCTGTGGAACTGCTCTAATGGAACAATGGTTACTGAGAGGTCTTGGTTTAACAGTCAACACCAACCACCATAAATGAAACCAAGAAACCAAAAGCAACTGCTAAAGATAAGTCAATAGCACTAAATGCACTGTAAGTACACAGGGTTATTCTTGAATAAACTGATACTAGATAGTAACATATCTTTTTGTGCTTTGGTTAAAACTAACTTTTACGTTTTTAAATGGTATAAAACCAAAGCAATGTTTTTGTTAACGTGCTTGAGTTCAGACACCAGCATGAGCACTTACTCATTTTCTGCTTCATTACAGCCTATAATGTAATGTCATTCTGGTCACCAGCAGATGCCATTAAATAGTGTTTGGGGAGATTGTTCAGCAGTTAATTTTATTTTATTGAACATTTGATTTGGATGTATTTCCTGCAGAAGTTGTATACCATGTGTGGATATGTATTTTGTGTTTAGAAAGGCTCAATTGCATGCACAGTGCTGATGAGAATATGATTCAGGAATTGCTAAGAGGTTGGTGTGTGTGTGTGTGTGTGTGTGTGTGTGTGTGTGTGTGTGTGTGTGTGTGTGTGTGTGTGTGTGTGTGTGTGTGTGTGTGTGTGTGTGTGTGTGTGTGTGTGTGTGTGTGTGTGTGTGTGTGTGTGTGTGTGTGTGTGTGTGTGTGTGTGTGTGTGTGTGTGTGTGTGTGTGTGTGTGTGTGTGTGTGTGTGTGTGTGTGTGTGTGTGTGTGTGTGTGTGTGTGTGTGTGTGTGTGTGTGTGTGTGTGTGTGTGTGTGTGTGTGTGTGTGTGTGTGTGTGTGTGTGTGTGTGTGTTTGCGTGGGAGAGTGCACATTCGGCCCTTTCTCTTTTGGGTTCAGTCAGTGTAGCGTGCTGCAGAAAGACTGAGACAGATGCTGCTAGCTGTCGTTCACGCAGACCACTTTCTCTAAATGAAACAGGGGAAGTTGCTTTTCTTCCTGTCTGCCGTACGAGCGGAGGCCGTGCTGTTCTGCAAAGTTAAGTGCTGCAGAAACCCACGGCTTAGACACTCAAATACATTCTAATGATGGCTTCAGAAGTGTTGTAATCAATAAACCTCTTAGAGGGTGAATTCAGACACTAGATTATTCTTTTGAGAATGACTTATTCTGTTTCATCTTGTTTAATTTGCATCAAAATGCTTCACATACTGAAAAACAGAGAAAGGCTCCAGCAGTTTGTAGGTAGACATGTGAGATGTACAAAGAATCAGTTTGAAATCAAGCTATGGCTGCAACCAAGAGGTATATGACAAACAGTTACATTGATTCATCGCTTTGTCAATGGAATGTCTGAAAATAGTGCAAAAATATTTTTATATTACTTGTTCTATCAGTCCAAAACTCTGAAATATTCTATTTATCATAACATTTAACAAAGAAAAGCAGAACATACAGAGAATAACTTTGAACTAAATTGATTATCAAAATAATTTTAAGAATATTTTTTTGTCTTTCAACTTATTATTGAGTTGTTTAAGCATTGCATCTGTTATTTCCAACCACAAATTATATGAATATGAATGTTGGTCAATTTACAGCTTTTGAAAAGGCCATTATTTCTCCTCCTGTCCCTCACTGCTCTTTTTTTCCCACTCATATGTCAGGAGTGTGACCCCGGGGACAATAGAGCCCTCTGCTGTGTGTGTGTGGGTGGGTGGGTGTGTGTGTGTGTCAGAGGGAGTCTGGGGCAGGGTCGCGGGTGAAAGGTGGCGCTGATCCCGGTGGAGCATGGGGGTCGCAGTCGCAGAGTCCGGTCGTCGGGAAGGGGGGGGGGGGGTTTGTTGTTTCTGACGGCGGGACAGGCTTTAATAGAGACGTCAGACACGACAAAGACGAGGCTGACAGGCGAGCTGAAAGGATCTGCGGTGACAGAGCAGCTCTCCTCAGCATCCATACAGCTCTCTCCCTTCTGTCTCATTCATCCCATCTCTTGTTGTGTTAACTTATTTCATCTGCTTTTCACAATGCTGCGGGTCAGTTTGATGTGTCAAAGCTTGTCCACATTTACGTCAAGGCACAGTTTGAGATCTTCACTTCTGGTTGGGGAACGTTTTTAAAAAAAAAGTTTAAATGAGTTTCACAACTAGAGGTGGATTAGATTAGAATAGTTAAATCTATTCCTGCCATCACGCACCATCTGCTGTGTGAGGTGGTAGCAGCCTGGGCCATCTTAATGAATGACATTTGTGATTGTATTCACCACTTGTCCTGGTTTGCATTGACTGGGTCCAGGATCTGATAGAACCACTTGGATGTTGATGTCTAAACTTAACCAGCTTTATCATCAAGGCCTTGGAGACCTTGGCTTTGGAACAGCTGGAGGAGCCTTGAAGGAGGTTTTGTAAAATAAGGCTTTTGAATCTTCTCTCTGAACGCTGCTCTGCTCCTGTTGCTGGTGTATTAACTTAACTTGAACAATTGCAATAAAACAACTGAATCTGAATCACATAATTGAGTAATAACTTAAAAAGGCTTAACATGAATCTTATTTTGAAATTAAATGCATCAACAAACTTCAAACTGAATGCAATATTTTTGAAATTAAGTTTCAGTAGTGTTTCTGATCCTTTTATGATACTGGAAATAAAACTTTCTTCAGTTCTACATTACGGACTTAATGAACGATTATTTTCCGTATCAAATATCAGCTTTACTTCGACACTAGGGCTGAAATCAATGATTATTTTCATTAACAATTAATCTACGGATAATGTTCTCGATGAATTGTCAAATAAAATGTAGAAAAATTGTGAAAAATGTCCTTTCCAGTTTCTCATAGTCCGAGGGGATGTCTTTAAAACCCCACATATTTTTGACTAAATCATCTTAAAATAAATATTTGAAAGGCTAAAAAAACTGCTTTGGATAAAATATTGCATTAAAAACAACTTTATAAATCATTTAATTATTTATATCAAACAACATTTAATGCAGTTTAGGTGTATTTTTAGCAATTGAAATAAAAAAAAGACACATTCAGTTTGTAGTGACATGTATTCCTTCCCATAGATGAGTAATAATACTTGTATTATGTGCACCTGTTGACTGACTCACTGCAGGCTGATATATGTCATGTGTTTGTTGGTGTGCTGTAAATATAGTAGCTAGCTACAGAAAGTCTTGACCTCTTTTTTGTAACTTTGTGCTGATACAATTTGTTTTGTGAACTGCTGAGCGAGCTGTTACAACCCAGCAGTATAACTTCTCTCATTAATCTTATTGTTTTAGAAACCAGAAGCGAGGTCACTGATTATGTTATGATGTGGAGAAAGTGATTTGATTATGCATAGCACAGCATGCTGCATGACTGCGATAGCTGCAGTTCTATGTTATATCCTCTCTGTCGCCATAGTTTCACTCATTCATTTGCTCTCGCTGGACAATAATCCTCCTCCTCTGTTCCTCCTCAGAGCCCCTAGTCTCGGCCTTGAGGGGGCACCAGCATGAGTCAGAAGTTGCCGGAGTCTGGTAAGAACTACTCTGTGAACAGCTGCGTGAAATGAGTATGTAATATGTTGGAAAGCAGGTTGGAAAATACAAATGTGTGTGTGTGTGTGTGTGTGTGTTTTCCAGAAAGAGACTCTGCTCAGGATGCGTCTGACTTTAACTGGGATGAATACCTGGAGGAGACTGGAGCCGTGTCGGTGCCGCACCACGCCTTCAAACATGTGGGTGCTGACAACTCTCACATACAACATACATCACAGGAGGAGCTTGTACCAGCTTCTCGTCATCAGCCACTGAACATCTGTGTAAAGTTGTCAAGATACTGCAAGTTAGTTTAAAAGACTCGGTGACTCAAATGTATGGAATGTGTCAGCTTGTAAAAGCATTGAGTCATAAAACAATCAAGAAGTCACTGTAGCACCAAGAGCAGTAACAAAGCTTCTTTAATTACACATGATTCCTATAGTGGCAGGTAGGTTGGAATAAAAATCAATTACAGCACAGAATCAAATATGCTTTTCTTTTCTGTGTGCACTGTTGTATAAGAAGCCAACTAATGGGGTTAACCTGTGAGTGTGTGTTTATTGCCTCAGGTGGACCAGGGCCTGCAGACCGGCCTGGCTCCGGGCATGAAGCTGGAGGTGTGTGTGCGCTCCGAGGCCGACAGCCCGTACTGGGTGGCCAACATCATCACCACATGTGGCCAGCTGCTGCTGCTGCGCTACGAGGGTTACCAGGATGAACGGCGTGCCGACTTCTGGTGTGACCTGATGACGGCAGACCTCCACCCGCTGGGATGGAGCCGCCAGCACGGGAAGACAATGAAGGCCCCCGAGGGTAAGGAATGGCGGGAGATGTTTTTTAGTTGTGAGAGGCGTAGTGAAAGGAGTAATCACCTCGAAAAGTTGCATTGTGATCTGATTGATCTCAGCACTCGTCAGCTATGAGATGATCGTGTGGGGCAAAATATTAACCTTTTTTTTGGTAAATGTTGTTGAGACTTGATTCCAATTTCGAGGTGTCACATTTTTAACATCTTTAGTGCTTCTAGTTTCTTTTTAAAGTGCTTCAGGGACAGCTGAGTAGTACCGTTTTTAGTACTGTGCACAAAATGCCATTTAACAGTGGAATTAGTGTTAAGTAATTGCACTTTTGTTCAGTATACCTAGGAGTTATACTGATACAGTGCGGTTGCCCTTGTGATGTTTTTGTATTGCATGAAAAAAGAGAAAGATGCTGAAGCACATTCAGTGTTTTTTTCTTACATTTTTTTTATTTATGTCACCTAATTAGCACTTGACACCTCGATATGCAACATGTTAAAACAGCTGCGGAAGCTGCATCAAACCGTTAAGATAACACAGATGAAAGTTGTTAACAGTATGTTGAAAAAGTGCTTAGATCTAATCATTTTGTATCATATCTTCCTGTATTTATTTTGTATTATGCTAATGCTGGTGACTCAGGGTGACTAAGAGGCAGAGGAGTGTATGTGTGATTCTCAGCCCACCTGCTTGTTTGGTTGATAAGTAAACTCTGTATTTATATTCTCCTCCTCAGGTGTGCGTGAGAAGCACCAGGACTGGGAGGCTCTGCTGGAGAAGGCCCTCGCTGAGGAGTGCAGCGTGCCCGCTAACCTGCTGGAACTGGTACGGCGATGTCTTTATTAGTCTCCTCAAGTGTAGGGTGTCTTTCTCTGTACCAAGAACAATCTCAGTACCAAATATATTAATCTGACAACTTCAAAAACACATAATGCAGTTAGATAGAACAACTTGAATTCAGACTTTCTCCTTCAGCTTAGGGCTGCTCAATTAATCGTATTTTAATCGCAATTACGATTATGGCTTGCAACGATTACGAAAACTATTTAATCGAAATAAAACGATTATCTTTTTATTATTATTATTATTTATTTTTTTATTGGATTTTCAGTTGAATTATACTTCAACTTCAGGGTAATCAACTGTTAAAAACATACTGTTCACATTTTTTTTCTCCAATAAATTGATGTTTTCAAAGTAAATGGATAATAGTTTTTAATAATCGTGATATCAATTATTGACCCAAATAATCGAGATTATGATTTTTGCCATAATCGAGCAGCCCTAGTTCAGCTGGCAAGGCAAGTGGATTAATTCAACTGACATAAAAAAACTCCAAGTTGACAGTTTATACACACAGATGGGAATCTTCAGATAGATGTGACTCGGTTTTGACTCACACACACAAACACAACTGTCATATGTACAAATGTTATGCTTTGTTTCTTCTTGCCTTGTCTTTTTGCCATTTAGAAATGTTCAAAGAGACCAGAACTTTACTAAAAGGATTAGGTGCTATCTATTAAGTTATTACGCCACAAATATAAATAAATAGTTCAAAAGTGCCGTTACAGTCATTCCCCAGCTGCATTTATGGTGCAGAGACACTAAAAGCATATGTGCAGAAGACACAGAAAAACTGACCAATCAGAGCAGACCGTTTTTTCGGGTTCTGTTTTAAAGAGACAGGCGCTAAAACAGAGCATTTCAGAAAGAGGTCGAACAGAGGTATATTCAGGCAGGCAGTAGGAGAGAAGAATATTGTGTTTTTTAACATTAAAGCATGTTAACATGTTCTAGTCCCAAAACCCAAGTATGAATCTGAAAATGTGCATAAATCAAATCAAATCAAGTTTTATTTATATAGCACATTTATAAACGATTTTTGGTCGAGCCAAAGTGCTGTAGCCTACATATAATAAAAATAGCCTACAGTAGAGACACTTTACAGCTAATACAACAGCACAGATTGTTCAGAATATCAATATAATATGTCCCCTTTTAAAATGTTGTTTAGAATGAATGCAAACTTGAACTAAATAGGACTTTTTAGCCTATTCTTGCATGCGTATCCTGCATTAAGTCCCAAGTCTACAAAAACAAGGCTGTGTGCTTTTCTTTACAGCACCATGGTCGTGTTGCTGAAAGCAAATTGGCTGTAGGAACATCCTGTGAAATTATTATTTGGGGCTGTTAGTAAGCTTTGAGTGACAGTGCTTCAGTTCGGCCTCTTAGTCATGCAGAGCACGCTCTCCCTCTGCACATTCCTCACCTTGCCTAGGCGTGCGCTTATTTGTGTTTGTGCTATTAGCTTCTCATTTACCCCCCCCCCTCCCTACAGCCGCAGCGGGGCAGGGACCCGGTGGAGCTGCTGTGTGCCGGCTGCTACGTGGAGATCCAGGACGGTGCTGACCCGGGGTCAGCCTGGGCTGCTGAGGTGGAGGAGAACGTTGGAGGAAGGCTGAAGTTGCGTCTGGTAGGAACCGAGGGCCTCCCGGACACACCCACAACCCTCTGGCTCTTTTACCTCCACCCACGCCTCCACCCACCCGGCTGGGCCAAAGAGCACGGCTGCACCCTCAGGCCTCCCTCAGGTCAGTGGCACTCTCTCAGGTCACACTTTATATTTAAGAACAAAAGGATGAAAGGAGAAAAAACAATGTCTACATCTAGAGGTTAAGTGGCAAAGCATCCATGAGTAATAGCTTCTGTCGGGCAGACATGTGAAGAATCCACATGGCACTTGTGGCCTGGATGCATGTCAAGTTTATTTACTACATTAGATCTAACACCCTCTATCTAAGGACAGAGGGGGTCGTTTTTTTTTCTCATACTGATATTCTGAACAATCTGTGCTATTGTATTAGCTGCAAAGTGTCTCTACTGTAGGCTATTTGTATTATATGCACAGCACTTTGGCTCGACCAAAAATCGTTTATAAATGTGCTATATAAATAAATAAATAAAACTTGAAAGGGTTATTACTAATTATCATATGAGTTGCATAAACATTTTCCAATACTTTGATGAATTCACAGTCCTGAAATACAAGGAATTTATTAGACATCTAAATTGATTATACAGGATTAGATGGATCTTTTTTTATGAGGGGAACAAACTGCTTTTGATAAACAAGTATTTCATGTTAAAAAGTTAAAAGGGGAGATATAATGCTTTTTAAATGTAATTAAATGTAACAACAGAGGTTTGGTCTTGTAAATTCTGCATGTTTTTGAATAAAGCCTTTTTTTATCACTGGCGATAAGAAGGACCACACTGTTTTGGGTTTACTGAACTAATCATGGCAAAAATAATTAAAGGTTATTTATACAAGAAAGTCTGAAGTAAAGTCCACACACTTTTGTCTTAGCTTTTCATTAAATACACTTTTTTTGTAAATCAAATGATCCACCAGTAAGTCACGTTTAGATCCTTGTGTTTGTTTCAGACTTGTTGGCCCTGCGGACAGAAGCAGAGTGGGAGGAGGTGCGACAGAGGATCAGCGACCTGCCTCAGGACGAAGCTCTGACTGCAGAGCTCAGTAAGGTACTGCCACCTGTTGTCTCCTGTCTGTCAAACACAGCACTGCTCGAGATCTGATAATCAGGCACTGAGCTAACAGTTGTGACATTCTCCTCGAAATGAGTATCTCAGAGCTGAACTTTAAAAAAAACGGCATGTGTTCTTGTTTTGTGTCTCAGGATCAGCCTGCCATCGCCGCCCATTGTTTCAAAGAAGGAATGAAACTGGAGGCTGTTGAGCCGGCTGCTCCCATTTCCATCAAGCCTGCCACTGTCACCAAGGTAACAGACTTTCCTATCAAACCTGACTCTCCTACACTGCCATGTTGTTGTTTTTCTGGGTGCTGTTCATTAGCCTTAGTTGTGTATGCTTTCTTTCTTCATTTTCACTTAACCATCTACAATGCTGAAACAATGTCCTTTGAACTTTCTATCTAATGCACAGTCTGATAGAATTTCGGAGCATAAGTCTTTGATGTGACTTGGATAGTAAAAAAAATTAAAGCCGTCAATTAAGAACGACTGCAAGTGTCCTAAAATGTCCTCCTCTCCCCTCCAGGTGTTCAATGAGCAGTACTTCCTGGTGAAGATGGACGACCTCTGTGGCATTGAGGAGTCAGACGGTGCCGCTGGGAGGTCCTTCCTGTGTCACAGAGACAGTCCCGGGATCTTCCCTACTCAGTGGTGCCTTAAAAATGGAGTCACTCTCAGCCCCCCACCAGGTCAGATGTTGTCCCTTTTTTTTTTTTCACTTTAATGGTTATCGGTGATATCAGAGACTTGAGGAACAGCGGTGATTAGATTGCATGTGTTCCCTGTGTGATGTTCTTTCTCACTTCTTTCTTTCTTTGATCACAAACAGGACACCAGGGTCCGGACTTTGACTGGGCGGATTACCTGAAACAGTGCGAGGCTGAGGCAGCTCCTCAACACTGCTTTCCAACTGTAAGTCAAGCTCAGTTTTAGCGTTTGTACACCGAGTTCACACCGATCAGGATTCGGTGTTACGGCTGGTCTTTTATACAAAGCCATCAACAGATTCATGTCGGTGAAAGAGTCGATGTGAAAAGAGCTGTTAACATGATCCAAGTGCATTTGGTCCTTCCCTTTGGTCTTTGGCGGAATGGAAATTAAATATGAAATTGTAGCTTACTTTGATTATATAGCTGTCGTTTAAGGCTGCTTGACGTGTGTTATCATGTGCTGTGCCTGCATGAATGGAAACTAATGAATCACCATTAGCAAGCTTTCAGATATCTAGCCTCCTTCCTGTTACTGATGTTGTTTTATCCAAGCAGCGATTCTGGCTACGTAAACAAAATGTTTTTAAATTTCCGTCTAAATTCAATTAACTTGAAAATAAGTATAACCAAGGTTTCTCTGAAAGCTTTGTTCTGTAGCAGCCTCCTGTATCTGGTGATCTCTTGTTGTGTAAACTGTATGTGACGTAGATGGGTTCGGTACGTTTGAAGAGGTTGAACATTGCCCAGATCAATGGTGTAATCCTGCAAAGCAAACAAGTGATCATATTGTCCGTTTTTTCTTTTTATCTTTGTTATAACAGACAGCATTATGAAATGTGATGCAATGAGTTGCAAACAGGTGTCTCAGTGTGACTTATTTCTCTATTTTTGGACAAAAACAAAACAGGAGCAGTGCGACCACAGCTTCAAAGAGGCCATGAAACTGGAAGCTGTCAACCTGCTGTCCCCTGAGAACATTCACGTGGTGACTGTCACCAGGGTCAAAGGCCAGTACATCTGGCTCAGCCTGGAAGGTGAGAGGCGGTAATGAAAGGGAAGAATGTGTTTATTTTAGCGGATGAAAGTAGAACATTAACATTTCAGTGCACAGGCTAATGCTTTACATTTCACTATGTGGATTTCATTTGAATTAAATGGCTTCATGGTTTAGTTGCTGCATTTCTATTGTGTGTGGAGATAAGTGTCGCACACCTCAAATACAACATGTTCATATTTTGCTATAGCATGTGAAAACTATTAAAACTAGGGATGTCCCGATCACCTTTTTTTGCTCCCGATCCGATTCCGATCATTTGATTTTGATAATTTGCCGATACCGATTTTTCCCGATCCGATCTTTATGCAATGCATTAAGAGAAAAAAAGAAAAAAAGCATTCAAGTTGTCCCTTACGGTTATTTTTTAATTTAAATTAGATATTCTATCCAACATGGATATAGCTTCTTTTTTTCACAGCAGCATTGGATCAGTTCAGTTGTGCAGCATTGGATCAAAACAGCTTATCAGTACTCGTTAGCTTACTGCTACAATTAGACACTGCGCCCTGTCCACTCTGTTGCCAGATTTGAGAGAAATAAGCAACCAGGTCTATGAAAACAAGCCCCAAAGAAGCAACACATACATGATGTTGTGTAATTTGAAACCAAAACTAAGGCCTCAGGATGACTTTAAGACTTGAACATGGTCATTTTTGTTTTTTAACATTGAATACAAAATTTAAAAAAAGTATTAAAAAAAAAAAAAAAAAAGAATCCCGATCACTGATTTTTTTCTCCCGATTCCGATCTTTTGAAAATCACGTGATCGGCTCCGATCCCCGATCACGTGATCGGATCGGGACATCTCTAATTAAAACACTTTGAAAACTGTTGATACACGTTTTAAAATGAGCATTTATAAATGTCACATGAGCCTGCAAGTAAAATCAAATCATTTGAATGTTGTGACAGTTGTTGTTTACTTTATTATGGGGAACATTATGTCCAGACACTGTAAATACATCACTATGGCAATGTGCTCATATTTAATGAAATTACAGCACAAAATACTATTCCTCTGAAAATGTGGTTGGACTGTAGATCTCTTCCATGTGTTTCTCTATTTCCTCACAAACCAAAAGTAATAACATTGAAATTGTCCCGTCTGCGTTCTTTATAGGCATCTAAGGCAGCTAAGATAACAACATTTGCGATTAATTTATCGTGTATCCTGCAGTAGATCCTAACATATCGGGTATGGAAGTAATCTGGAGGTTTTCCAGTTCAAAATAAGAGCAAACTTTCAATGGATGTCAGTTGAATCTCAACAAAGGCCAATTGTGCGCAGACAGATTGGGTGAGGCTTGTTTTAAGACTTGCCAATTTGCCTAATATGCTATGTTGCTACTGAAGCAGTTGTTAATCATATAAAACAGTCAATAAAGTTGTTTTTGCAAAAAGTGTGCATCACAGAAACCACGACAGGTGAGCATACAGTCGTAAATGTGCACAAAAATATTTGGCTGATGGTTTCAGTAGTAAGTAAGATAAGCTGCGGATAGACCAAACACATGATCCCCCCCCCCCAGGGTCACTCCTAGCGTAGATAATGTGTGTAAGGAATTAGGGCTGTAGCGATACACTAATCTCACGATACGATACGATACACGATATTGAGCTCACGATACGATATATATCACGATATTCAGCCAACGATACGATTCGATATAATTCGATACACTTACATCATTTTCTGAAATTTTTTAAAGGGACAGTGTGATTTTGGTGACATCTTGTGAGTGATCCATTGACTTGGATTGAATTAATTCAACTGAAAACTGAAAGCATAAATTATACAATATATGGCTCTGACTAGACAGAGAGTCTACAGCTTGCAAATGCTGGACAAAATGACTCAAAAGATGTGGTGAGAACATTTGTACATAAAGTGCAGTATCACAATGGACAATGAAGAATTAAAAGGTGCAGCAGGTGGCCTGTTCTGAACAGATTATTTTACAGCATTTTTAGCTTAACACAGAATATGAGGTAGCCAATAATTCAAGTCACTAAGAACAACATTTAATGTAAAATGTACCTGCCAATAATTCAAGTACAAAAGAGTAACATTTAAGCCAAAAACACTAAACAGAAAGGCTCCTCTCTACATAACTGCATCTACTTGCTGTTGTATTTACTCCCTCCATCTGACAGGAGGGAGCCTCGTTGAGCTGCGAGTGTGGCTACAGACGGAGTTCACTCCGTCGAGGGAGTGGTTTGGGATTGGGCCGATATCTCCGGCGGTAGAGAAGACCCTCTCCAGTGTGGTTAATGTTTGCCGCCATTCTCCTGAACCGCTTCGTATTCACTGCGAGAAGAAGACACCGGCGTCTGTGTATCTAGATTAGAAATGCTCTACAGCGACACTAGCGGCTCGGCTGGCTGACGTAATCGCTCTTCATGCAAAGCGAACGGGGGGGGAATGGGCAGCGAGCAGAGTGCCAGGCGGAACACGGGGGATTTGAATGGGAGTTAATGTATCGATACCCGCGGCTGAAATATCGATACTTTCTCGGGAAACAAAATATCGATATATATCGCAGGATCGATTAAATTGCACAGCCCTATAAGGAATGAAGAATGTCACAGTTGCTGAATTTGGCATCTATGCTAGGGTAAGAATGCAGTCTGGGGTGCCTTTGCCGCAGCTTGTTGTCGGTGATTGTTTAATAACAGTGTGTGTTTTGTACAGGACTTAAGCAGCCTATGCCCGAGCTGATAGTTCATGTGGACTCCATGGACCTCTTCCCCGTCAGCTGGTGCGAGACTAACGGCTACCCACTCGTCTTCCCCATCAAACCTCAAGGTAAAAACATCATCATCATAGTGGACTGTTGATCTTTACACATCTGCCCTAATGAGACTGTTACTAAAGCTCGAACAAACACAACACAAACAAGTTATCACCCTGACATCTAAATGAGTGGCAACATGTCCTTGTGAGACTTGGAACAAAGGAGTCTGTCCTTTTTTTTCAGTTGAAAAAGACAGGAAGATTGCTGTGGTGCAGCCAGAGAAACAGTGAGTATAACACGTTTTCTTGTTGCTTTATTGGTCAAAATGGACGAGACTTATTGACCTTCGACATCTTAACAATCTTTTTCATTTTGCAGTCGATTTCCACCTAAGTCATCATCACCTGACGTCAAGCAGCACATGGGCTACAATTCAGAGACAGGTGAGTGTAATGTCTCTGGTGATATCCACACTGTGATATGTGCTGCCTCATGACTGTCTGTGTAGTCTGTGGTTGTTGTATCATTTGTTTCCTGTTTTGTGTCCATGTACAGGACAGGGGAACGGGAAATACACCTGCCCCAAGATCTACTTCAACCACCGCTGTTTCTCTGGGCCGTACCTTAACAAGGGACGCATTGCAGAGCTTCCTCAGTTCATTGGGCCTGGAAACTGTGTCCTGGTGCTCAAAGAGGTGAGAGGGGCTAGTCCAGCATGGACACCACCAAAAAGTTATCGATTCTAAATCTTTGTTTTACGATGCGATAATACTTTAATTTTTCAGCTATGCTAGTGGGATGACTGGCTAGCAATGTTGGTTTTTGGGTCTGCCTTCATGTGTGGTCATAAAGATTTGTACAGACATTTCTGATTCCCAGTAGATTTACTGAACGCTTTAAGAAAGATTTTCTGTTAGCATTCAGTAAAATGTGTAATTTCAATTGCTGGAGATTCTGATCAGCCTTAGCTCAGCTATGTGTTTTTATGTTAGCTTTTTATCATGCTAAACAAAGATAATAACCATGGTAAACAGTATAGCTGACCATTGTCCTTGTAAACATGTTAGCATGCTAAAGTTAGCGTTTAGCATGGCTGTAGAATTACAAGTGTTCAAGTCGTTTTTTCAAACCCTTTATCTCACTAGATTATTTTAAGAGCACATTTCCCAGAAACCCTACTGCATTCTGACCGAATTAGGAAGTTTCCACATGTGCTTCTTCCTTTAATTTCTCAGTAAATGAATGTTATCATTTCTGAGAATTCTGTGTTTTGCTCAATCTTTCTCTCCTTGACTTTGGGTGGCAGTGCCCTTTCTACTACAAAACAATCTTAATGATTAATAACCAATGAAACACAATATAAAGGCTGCTAATCTACTGACAACAGTCACACCTAAATGATAATGAAATTCTTGTATGGGTATTCATATTTAACAGTTGGATGTTTAAATGCTGCGAATAGCACAAAATAAACAAATCTCTCCAAACTGCAGATAACCTATGAGTGTTGCAATTCTCTGCATGTCTTATTGTCATCTTTTCGTTTCCAGGTACTTACTCTGCTGATAAACTCGGCATACAAGCCCAGCCGGGTGCTGAGGGAGCTGCAGCTGGACCAGGAGAGCCGCTGGCAGGGCCATGGAGAGACACTCAAAGCAAAGTGAGGGGAAGCACCATTTAATCTTCATCTCAAAGTACTGCACTGTAGAAAACCTGCAGGAGTAGCAGCTGGCCTATTTTAAAACACATGCTTAATTTAAAATGTGCTTGAATGCACAAGTGGAAATACATATCTGTACAGCGGAATTCAGCACAAGCGTCTGATGATTCTTTAAAGCAATGATTTAGCATCTGAGTTTCTTTTAAGAGAGAACTTGTTGGATCAAACATGAATATAATAGAAGTTTTAGTGAGTAGGATGAGTTAGTTTTTAAATAATGTTTTTTAACCAAATAGTGTGGAAATGTTAAGGATTCAAAGCTATGTATTTAATATGTAACCTTGATTTTCCTTCAATGTCAGGTACAAGGGGAAGAGTTACCGGGCCACTGTGGAAATAGTCCGCACTGCAGACCGTGTGGCAGACTTCTGCAGGAAAACATGCATCAAGCTCGAGTGCTGCCCGAACCTGTTCGGACCTCGCATGGTTCTGGAACGCTGCTCAGAAAACTGCTCTGTCCTCACCAAGACCAAATACAGTAGGTGGTTTACAGAACTACACCCTGCAGGTTGTGGAGAGGTCTCTTTTCTATCAGAGCAGACTATGAACATAACCTCTAATTGCTTTAATGACTTACTACTCTCTATATTTGCTTGTCAGCCGTGACCTTAATTCTTAACATTATTCAAACGTGTTCTAATTTAATACAAAGCTCATTATTTTTTCCTTTTTAAGAAACCTTCAGCTCTTTTCATTTCTGTTGCTCATGAATAGAATGATTGAGTATGTGAGTGCTCGCCTAATGAATAGAGAAACCCTGCAAAGCACACGGACAGAATGTGTGATTTAGAGATGTCATTACTTCCTACAGGCAATGGATGTATGTTTTGCTTTACACATGTCAGAATTGTCCTCTTTTGTCTTAAACTGAACTATTTTGAACGCAGAAAGTCACACTTTTTTTCTATTTCAAATCTAATTGATGTTTTTACGCTGCAAACCTGGAGCTAAAGACTGATGCAATGTGATAGCAATGAAAACATTTTCACACTTTCACTTCTTTAATATCACTCTAGACAGCACAGTTCCCCTCTTGGGTATTTATCGCTGCTTCCCTTAAGAGAAAACATGTATTACAATAAAAAAAGTATTCAAAACGGTTTGATCGATTCATTTCCATCTATATCAATGGTGCATTCAAATGTTGCACCTAAAATGCAAACATTCCACAACAACCCTGTCGTCTTGTCACCAGCTTATTACTACGGAAAGAAGAAGAGTAAGCGCGTTGGCCGTCCCCCCGGGGGCCACTCCAACCTGGAGGGTGGAGTGAAGAGGAGAGGGAGGAGGAGGAAGAGGAGGAAGCAGCTCTTTGTCCATAAGAAGAGACGCTCCTCAGCCTCGGTGGATAACACGCCTGCTGGGTCTCCACAGGTGACACACGCACTTACATACACCCTGTTGAATGCACCAATCACTTTGATTCTGCCTCTGTGCACAACTACACTGTAGCTGTGTTTAGGACATTTAAAACCTTTGAACAGTTTACTTGAATGTGTGCTAACTGTCCTTTTGACGTACAGGGCAGCGGCGACGAAGAAGATCTGGATGAAGATGACTCACTGAGTGACTCCGGCTCCGACCTGCAGGATGATTCTGAACAGTCGATCGAGAAGTCTCAGCCCGCCACGCCGTGCCCCTCCCCCCCGGCAACACCCAGACCCACACGCCGGCGCAGGAAACCCCGCTCACCCTCGTTCTCCGATGATGAGAACCGCCCTCCTTCCCCAAAGGTAATGAGAAGACACTTTTAAAGACTAGATCATTATAAATACTAGAGACCAAAAGGGTATAGTATGCATGCATGGGCAACACTCTTTTAGAGGTGCAGGATCAGAGAAGAATTTTTTGACAATGCCTGATGAAGTTCTCTGCTAAATCAAATAGTTAATAGTGAATATTGAAAGATAATGGAAATATAATGTTTTGGTATTTATATTACAAATCTGACTGTAGTATAAACCGCAATACAAATACAACTGCCTTTTTTTGTCTAATTCATCCATTCCAATATTGTTTTTACGGTTTAAACTTGACCTGAACTTACCCTTACTAATACATGTAGAAAAACAATAAGACTGAAGCAGTCAGTGTTTTCTATTACAAATAACCTCCTCCTTCTCAGCATGAGTTGGGATACTCTCAGAGTTTTTGTCTGACTCACTGTATCTGTGTGTTTATAGACTTCAAAGATTGAGGCTCCTCCGAAGTTGTGTTTAGACACCAGCCCGCTGGAGTGGAGCGTTACTGACGTGGTTCGCTTCATCAGGACCACTGACTGTGCTCCTCTTGCTCGGATTTTCTTGGATCAGGTAAGAAATACTCAGAGACTTAATGGCCACTCAGGATGAGAGCTCACTCCATTCAACTGCAATAAGTGCATAACACACTTGTTTTGAATCCATGGTCACAGATACAAAACATCACTTTACCCTCCCTGGAAAGCAATGCTATTTTAAGAAACTGTATCTGATGCGAATGTATGTTTTGCAGGAGATTGACGGACAGGCACTTTTACTGCTGAACCTCCCAACAGTGCAGGAGTGTATGGACCTGAAGCTGGGACCGGCCATCAAGCTGTGCCACCACATTGAGAGGGTCAAGCTGGCGTTTTATCAGCAGTTTGCCACGTAGCCGCCGGGGAATGAACATGGACCTGACTGCATACTGTTCTGTGTATTCAAAAACTGTGAAAAACAGTTTTTTCTAATTTTGACTTTTACAACACTGGATGTCCTTTTACTATCATGAATATACTTTGTTGTGTTGGAAAGGAATTAAGAGCTACTTTAAACCTCAAAAACAGTTTAGGCGCCCCTTAGGAAAGACACAGCAGGAAACTGAAAAACGGAAGCGATTCAAGACACTTTGATGTCTTAATTGAGTTTAAATTACAGCATATTTCGCAAAAACAAGGCAAGCCATCATCAAGGACTTACTTAGTTTTGATCAATTATTTTTAACTTGTGTTTCTTCACAGTCTCCCGAATTGTACTCTTTTATTTATGTGGATGACCAAGTGCCAGTGCTACAACTCAGCCTGTTTTGTCCATTGTTGATTTCTCCCTGACCTGCTGTCTGTACAAGGGAATACCACTGAATCGCAGCTTTTACTTTAACCTGGAATATCTGTTATCTGCGATCACTTGGGTCCAATTTGGTGGAAAATACGTTCTAGTTGTTTTGGTGCAGATAAGGCTAGAAGCAGGACATGACAGACCTCCTACATTGAAGCGCTTCAACGCAAACCTTTTCACCAAATCAAGACTAGTGCAAATGCTGTATCTTTAAGCCTTTTTTTTATGGTTTCTAGTTTAGACACATTTTTAACAAAACTTTTATCCCAATAATCAATCATAGAAAGAAAACGGTTTGCATACAGGTGGAACCAGAAGTTTTGTAGGATTATTAGTTTTTTTAAAAGCCAGACGTAATAATAAACTAGAAACTGGTTGTGGAGTTGACAGTGTCCCAAGGTTAAGAGATTGATAATAGTGTAAACACCAGACATGTATGTTGTACTAACACAGTTTGCAAATGTTATACAGATGAATTAAGATACAATCTGTTAAAAAAAACTGATGTCAAGTGGTCCCTCATCTCAAGATTTCAAGTTGTTGTTCAAGCTTATACAGTATGTAAGAGCAGTTTACAATGTAAGGTAATGCAAGCACAAGCAACACCATGTACTGTATGGTGGTATGCAAGTATGACAGTGCATGTTTGTATATAGTGTGTATATATAATCAAATATCTTCTAGTGCAACAGGGTGATTAGAAAAAAAAATAGAAATACAATTTCTACATAAGCAATGTGTAATTCCCCTAAATATACAGTATATTTGCACAGAATACACCTAAACTTTCTCATATGAGCTAATTCAGCTATAGTTGATTATTTCAGCCATTTCTTATTTGTTGTTTTTAACAATTAACTTAATAACTTGGCAGTTTCAAACCAAGAAGGTATTATCAAAGTGCTTTTGTGAATTAGTTTTCCTCTTTTTACCAGTTTTTGTAGTGTGATTTACTGTATTGTTCATTTTGTGTGAGAAAGAAACCTCAATAGGTTCTCTGTTCACTAATTTGCTTGTTTGCGTTATATTAAAAGCAATTGAGCAGCTTTGTTTCTCCTATTCCAAGATGATTCTGCTATTTAAGAGATGACTGCAATTAAATCAATGAAAAACTAAATCTTGCAGCCTCCTGGTGTGTGTTTGTGTGTAGGCCTACGTGTCTATGCTTTTTACAGTATGCAGTTTGAGTACTCATTACTTTTTTAATATATAATAATGTGTTTATCACAGCTGTTAAAAGGTGGAGCTACTTTTTATTGTTATATACAATGCTGCTTGATATCTTAACCTATAATTGTATATCATAGTTTATCTATTCGTTTATATTCTCTTTTAGCTAATAAATCTGAATCTGTAAAGTAACTAATTTAGTCATGTAAACAGTATAGGCTTCCAAATTGTAGTAGAGTGGAAGTATTAAATCGCATAACATAAAAATACTCAAGTACAAGTACCCCAAAATCGTACTAAAGTACAATACTCGAGTAAATGTATTGTTCACTACTGATAAAACTAAATCCTGCATCCACCCGCTGTGTCATACATTTTCCAGGATGCAGTGCGAGGCTACGCAGATCACGTGACCGTGCGTCTGTCAACATGAGTGGGCTCTGCTGGCCAGGGAAGCAGCTGGATGAACGCGAGCCGTGACCTGCAATTATTCATATTCAATTCTCATAAACTAGCTATTTTTTTTTGTACTTTCTTTAAGGCAACGAGGAACCAGGGCACCGGTTTTTCTTAACGCACAAAAGGAAATGTTAAGTTTGTTAGCAGAGTTAGCTTAATATAACTGAGTAGCTAGCTTGGGGGCTAGCTAGGTGTAGCATCTGGATTTAATTTTTACTATGGACGCTTGTCTCTCGCCTGAATCTCACGTGTGGTTGACATGCATTGTACAACACATTTAAAACAAGTAGCACCGGCCCTTTGTGTCTGAGAAGCTGCATGGCAGGTTAGTTGGTATGTCATGAGTGCTGGTTTAGATGGGATACGTTATCACCGCAAAACTAAACCAGCTATTTTATTGATTTGTAATGTTGCAGTCGGTTCCTGCTAACAGCCAGACATTTATAACTTCTTGTAACCTTTTGTCGCTTTTCTTCTCATGACACCTTAGCTATGACTGCCTGCATGTGTGTAGCATGAGTGTGCGCCTGGACGGGAGAAGATGCCACCCTCTTTCACCAAGCACTGTCCGGCTTATCCCATCGATTAGCTGACCGACACTTGCTGGAGAGGACTGGGAAGCTACCGTGGGTGAAAGGCTATTATCAATTACTCTCGTGCTGCTCGTCTGTCTCATGGCTGCTGTCGGCGGTGTGAACATGCGCGGTCCTGCAGGGCTGCCGCCCGCCATGTCCTTCACCAACATCTCGGTGTCCGAGAGCCCGACGCTGGGTACCGATACCCGGGGCTGCGAGAATGGAGCCTTAATGGACCCGTTTGGGATTTTCCTGCAAGGACTGCTGGCTATGATGGCTTTCAGCATACTGATGCGTGAGTATGGACACTCAGATACCTGACACCGGCTGCTGATGTGAACGAGCAATTAACCAATAGCATCACTCTGTCAATCAATGCGATATTGATTTCAGCTGGGAGGCGCGTGCTCGATTCTATAAGAGAAGGAGGCAAACACTACTAAGATGGAAAAACCTTTTGTCTGTACTGAAAAACCTATTTTTTGCTTCAACACAGTGTCTCACTACTCTGTGGTTGTATTAAAATATGCTTACTCTCCACACTTCCTGGTACATGTTCGACCTTCTCTGCTGCAAAATATTAATAAATATTCGTCGAAACTGCTTTGGTTTTCCCTAATAGGGGTTTTGTTATGCAGGTGTCAGCCGGAGTTTGTAAAAAGTCAGGGAGTTAAGGGAGCAATTGCAGGAAAATGGACTTACCTTAAGTGTTTTAGCAAAAACTGTGCCTACACTTCCAATTCACTGTAATAGTGATTCCCTGCTGCTACCATAAAAGCCATAATGTATATGCATTTTAAACAGTGTAATTGTTCTATTTGTTCCGAGCTCTCCATGAGTAGGCTTTACATTAGAGGTGGGCAGCCAACTTCATAACTAGACAAACAGGGAAACATTTGTGTAGGCTGAAAAATCACCCTGGCTCTTTAGCCGTGGTTCCATTCAGTCAGTGTCTGGCACAGCTCTGACAGATGTGTGACCTAATGAGAGCAGCCTCAGTAGTGTGTGTCCCACAGCCTCGCAGCAATGAGGAATGTTCAGCATTTCAGACTCTTTCCCCCGAGGCAGCTCTCTGAGCAGAAGAAGTGGGCTGAGGGCTGTGTTCACATCACACCCAGCTGCACACAGGGTACACACCCTGTGTTAGTCTAAAGTCACGCTTGTGCTCGAAACAGAGACTGAGGTCACACCTCCCTGTTTTGGTCGCCTTCATGAAAACACAGAAAGCCGTGGGAAAAGCTCCACTACTTAGTGCAACTTTTAAGAGGTGACATTGTCAGAATAAAGGGGCTCATGTAGAAGGTAAACGTCCAGGGAGGTATCCGAAACATTTAGAGTATGTCTTAACTTTAGAAAATGTACTCTGATGTCACAACGTGGTAAAGCTCACCTCTGCTGATGCAGCACTGTGTCATAGGAGTTAAAGAACATGGTGTGATGGAAAACAAGCTGCTTTTGTCAAGAAGAGCAAGAGCTTAATTTGTGTTGCTTCCAATAATGATCATGCGTGAAATGCCTCTAACTCATTTTACACAGAGATCAATTAAAGTAAGCAGGTCTAAAAAGCCCATCATTTAAACACCATTTAGTATTTGCAGTTACGTTTTTATCTTTACAACACTCTTATTTTTCAGTTTGATTACAGCTTAATCTTTGTCACTTTTTTGCTTTTTACAAATGTTATCAGACTCTATGTAAGAGTTTAATTACTAAATATTGAAGTGTTCTGAGTGTGATTATCTTCAAAAGGGAGAACCTTTTGGGCATCGAAAAAAAAAACGTTCCTCTGTTTCCCGTTTACTGTTTTGCTGCTAAGAAGGGCACCGGATTCTTCTTTTCCCAGCTGCTGCAGGTTTTAGGTTTTAGTCTGGACCACTAGTTCTGCTTCCTTACTGTTCTGCATTAGCCAGTTATATAGGGCTAGCCTGTATTTTTTTGCCTATCTTACTTTACCCAAACAGCTACTACTTTATACTACTGTTTTACTACTCACAGTTTAACTGCACTAAAAGGGAAGTCAGCCATTGTTATATCATGCAAATGTCAATACAAGGCAGTATTATCAGTTAAACTAAACAGACGACCTTCTATAAAATCAGCAAAATGCTCACCTGACTCATGACAGCTCACAAGAACATATACCTCGGTCAAATCAAAGGGAAAAAAACATATTATATTTGATTGATTCTGTCTTTCATTGTGTTTGTGTGAGTGTGTCATTCAAATCCCACTATCTCTGTGGTACACTCTTTCCCTCACAGTGAAACGCTTCAGGGAGCCAAAGCATGAGAGGAGACCCTGGAGGATCTGGTAATGCTGCTGAGCCAGCTTTAATTTGTTTCTCTGCAAAGGCATCAAATGAATCCCGCTGGAGTCCCTCTGACACTTATCAAATGTCCCGTCCCTCTGCAGGTTCCTGGACACCTCGAAGCAGGCCATCGGGATGCTGTTTATCCACTTTGCTAATGTCTACTTGTCAGACCTCACAGAAGAGGATCCTTGCTCACTGTGAGTCAGTCCTGGATTCCTAAAAGCTCCTTGATTCCACATGTTACAAATAGATTTCCAAGAAACTGTGTTATTAAGATAAGTAGACATGAGGTTGAATTCTAACCGGGAATCGCTAGGCTGTCCAGCAGGAAAGCTCAAGTTACACTTTACTGTCTCTCCCCAGATACCTCATTAACTTCCTGTTGGACGCTTCTCTGGGCATGCTGCTGATCTATGCCGGGGTGAGAGCCGTCAGTGCTATCGTAGAGTGGAGGCAGTGGGAGTCTCTGCGTTTTGGGGAATACGGTGAGTGTGTGTGACTGGTCAAGTGTGCTCCAGCAGATTTTTTAATGCCTGTAATGCCCATTGGGGGGCAGCAGCTGCCCTCAGGACTGCAGTGCTGCAATGTCCTTTCCTACAAACCAGTTTGACCCTCAAACAGTTTCTGTATCACTGAAGCGGTGACATCTGATTAAGATCTGTGCTGTACATATACCTCAGCAGATCTTTGTTACCATATTCTGTTTTCCTGTGTGTGTGTGTAGGAGAGCCGGTGCAGTGCAACGCGTGGTTGGGCCAGTGCATCCTCTACATCCTCATCATGATGTTTGAGAAAGTCCTCATCATGCTGGTCCTCCTCATCCCTCAGTGGAAGAAGGTCAGGAATAAAAGAGTTTCACTTAATTGAAAATAAAGTCCTCAGTTTTGCCATAGTTATCTTTTCAATGAAATACACCGTTTCAATATTCAATACCTTCAGATCCATTATTACTTTCACCCAAACAAGTGGATTAGGCAAGGACAAACAAGCTTTATCTTTCGCACCGTCTCTCACTCCCCGTACTGTTCGGCTCACGTCATGTTGAACAGATTTGGGGGTTTTTGTGCGTTGAAATCATTGTTGTAGGTTTGTTTCGAGAAGAAGAGAGCTCATTGATTTTAGAGTTAGTGTAGATAATTGTATCTTTAAGTGTATTGAGAGGCAAAGTAACATGCTTTCAATATAGCTATCTATCTATACCTTTTTCCTCTAGTAACAACAACATGAACTCAGTGAGAGTCCAAAGCTTCAGGTTAACGTCTCATTTCCATCCCGAATAATCCCTTTAACGAGCAAATGATCCCATATGGCAGACTTGCTTTTACTCTACACTTCAACTTTTCCCATTTGCAGACTCTTGTGGTTACGTTTAGTAATGTCTGGCAGATTCCAAGTTGAGGTGTGAGCTCTGGCGGACTGTCCTTCTACTTAATTATCCTTCAACTGGTGTGTGTGTGTGTGTGTGTGTGTGTGTGTGTGTGTGTGTGTGTGTGTGTGTGTGTGTGTGTGTGTGTGTGTGTGTGTGTGTGTGTGTGTGTGTGTGTGTGTGTGTGTGTGTGTGTGTGTGTGTGTGTGTGTGTGTGTGTGTGTGTGTGTGTGTGTGTGTGTGTGTGTGTGTGTGTGTGTGTGTGTGTGTGTGTGTGTGTGTGTGTGTGTGTGTGTGTGTGTGTGTGTGTGTCGCAGCTGGCTCTCCTCAACCCCATACAGAACCCAGACCTGGAGCTGGCCATCGTCATGCTCATCGTTCCGTTCTTCGTCAACGTAAGTCCGCTCTTACTTTGTGTTTCTCTTTGTACCCTCATTTCACTGCTCCGGCTTCACCAACGCTCGACATGTCAAGTTTCATTCAGATTCATCCTTTTTTGTTCATACCATGTTCATTCTCTTGTTTGTTTATGAATGTAAAAAAATCACTTCTATTATTTCCCAGTGGCGAGATATAACTCACTGAAGTGTTTTCTGTTTGCTTTTAGGCCCTCATGTTCTGGGTGGTAGATAATTTCCTCATGAAGAAGCACAGGACAAAAGCAAAGCTGGAGGAGAGAGAGGAGGACTCGCGGGGGAACAGCAAGGTGCGCTACAGACGAGCTCTGTCCCATGACGACTCCGAGTCCGAGGTAAGTGTCACTTCAGTTCAATCAGCAGAGACTAACAACCCTCACTCTTTAGCGATAAGACCCCAATCATGATAGCACATACCTTAAAGGGGATGTGCAGCATAGGATCGGAACTCCCCCGGGGTCTAGGCCGCAGCATCAATGCCTGAAATCACAGCTGACTGCAGGAGAGAGTAGAACACATTTAAATGTTGACTGCAGAACGATGATTGGCTGCTGGAGATTGTGGTCAAATGTAATTGTCTAAGAGTGGTTTCCCATAATGAACTCTTCTTGACTGAACTAACGCTTTAGCTACATTTAAACAACTGTCGGCACACCTGAGTTGAAGGTGACCAACAATCAAGGATTTAGACTCCAGCCACAAACAGCCTTTCTGAAACAGTCTCAGTATGGCACACTGACCTTACTGTTTAAGGCCTTGTGGGAATGCATTATTTGCTTTCCTTTCGTGAAGGATGGTCAGCGTATCCTATGCTGAAGGAGTTAACTAATGGCGCGTTTGCACTGCAGCGCGGAGCTCGCTTTAAGCGTGCCGAGCCGTGCGGGGCCCGTTTTTGGTTGCGCTTCCACTTGGCCTAGTTTTGGCCCGGGGCTACTTTTTCACCTTTTTTCTGGCCCGACTAAATCGTGGTTCTATCGAGGCCAACAAACAGGGCTGAGTCGGGCTGAGTTTGCTAAACTAGAGAGAGAATCGCTGGCCAGGGGGCTACAACTACAACAAGATGAACATATTTGACCGTGATTTAATTGTAATACACGTTTCAAAATGATGCCGAAGTAACAACATACTGATACCGCTTAGTAAAAACCATGAATTAATGCTTTGACAAGTCTGCAGACAGACGGCAGGCGAAAAACATTTTAAAATGCGTGATCTTCTTATTATAGACACATGCATTTCCAAACATTTGGTCTACCTACGCAGTAAAATGTATTATCTCTTCGATTTACACACGCCTGTCTGTCCTGGGAGAGGGATCCCTCCTCTGTTGCTCTCCCTGAGGTTTCTCCATGTTCCCCTTTAAACTGTGGATTTTTCTCCGGAGGTTTTTCCTTGTACGATGTGAGGGTCTAAGGACAGAGGGTGTCGTTTTCTCATACTGATATTCTGCAGAAACTGTGCTCTTGTATTTGCTGTAAAGTGTCTTTACTGTAGGGTATTTTTATTATATGTAGCACTTTGGCTCGACCAAAAATCGTTTAAAAATGTGCTATATAAATAAAACTAGATTTTCATTGTCTAAATGGAGATCGGCTAAGCTAACGCAATAGCTATATGCTCCGACCGTCCACACTCACAACGGCCTATACAGACATAAATGAACCAGCGACTGTATTCGCCATGACACAGACAGTCAGTGGTTTGTACTTGTTTAACTTGTGTCTAGTTTCTGAACAGATATGAGGAGCTTGAGTGCAAACAGCTAACGGCTGATGTTGTTTTTTTCTGGGGTGCTGACGTGTGCTCATTGAAGATGATGTCACGGCTCCGCCTACACTGCGTTACTATAGTTACTGCCCCAGCTCCTAAACTGTAATGGAAGCGCAGCATTAAAGGGAACCGAGCCTAATAAGGCCTAACCAAACCGAGCGAGGCCGAGCGAGGCCTGAGGTGGAAATGCGCCATAAGAGAGCATTGAAGCAACTTTCCTTATCAAAAGCATCCTCCCCTCCGTCATGAACCTTGGAGTGACCTTCACTAGCGCTTTTAAATTTGATAAGCAGGTCAGCACCGTAGTCAAGACCGGCTTTTTTTTTTTAAATACAACTATTGGCCAAGACCAAGTCGTTTTGATCTTTTAAAGACTTAGAAAGGGTTATTAACGCCTTTGTTTCCTCGAGGCTGGATTACTGCAACTGTATGTGGGTATGGACCAGGCCTCAATTAGACGCCTGCAGCTAGTTCAGAACGCAGCTGCTCGTCTTCTCACTGGCCACAAAAAGCGTGACCACATCACCCCAATTCTGGCCTCACTGCACTGGCTTCCAATTCGGTTCAGAATTTATTCTAAACTTCTTTTATTTGTTTTCAAAGCCCTAAATGGGCTGGATCCGGCCTATATAGCCAAACTCCTCCATCGCTACACCCCAGCCAGAGCCTTAAGGTCTGCTGACCAGCTGCTGCTGATAGTGCCCAAGACCAGGCTCAAAACCCGAGGTCACCGAGCCTTCGCAGCAGTTGGCCCCAGGCTCTGGAACAGTCTGCCCCTCCATGTGAGGTCGGCCCAGACCCTAGGGGGTTTTAAATATACACTAAAGACTCACTTCTTCTCTCTGGCCTTCTAGTCAGAGCGGAGCACGACTCCTGACATTTCCCTGTGTTTGATTTTTATATTTGCTGTTGTAATTGATTGTCTTCTGTTTGTTATCGCAATAAAGTGTTTTTATTACGTGTACAGCACTTTGGCTCGACCAAAAATTGGTTTTAAAATGTGCTATATAAATAAAACTTGATTTGATTTGATCAAGAGAATTCAAACAGTTCTTATCTTGGCTGCCATTTAGGTTCTTCTGGGTCATTTCTCTCAGTTAGGAACCTTTTTAAAGGGGCTCCATTATGCTTTTGGGGGTTAAACCTGAAATTGAGCATAACATCTCCTCTTTAGGCAAGAAAGACCACCCGAAGCACACCCCAATGTCCAGGCTCTCAGACGCAGTGCATTGTGGGGCGGTCGAGTAGGTAAAAAAACCCTGGGCGCATACTCAGATCGTGGCAAAGAAGTAGTATATTTTGTGTATGAATACTTTTTAAGTACACAAACCCTCAGTGAGAACAGAAAGGGAGTATGAGGCAGGCTGCTGATTCCTCAGTGTTATAGTTTCCTTTAACATGTATAAACGTTGATGGCATAGAGTTGTCCCCTGACCGATTATCCATCAAGGATATTCTTCTTTGGTATTACTGATTATTGGATATTGAATGCTTGGAAAGTGACAGGAAATGCTAAGGAAAAGAGTGTCATGCAGCATAAGGCCCTTGAAGTTCTCAGCGTACTAAAAGAATAACAAAATGAAAATACTCAGTTAAAGTTCCTACTTTGAAAATGTTACTCAAGTAGAAGTACAACAGTATTATTAAGCATCAAAATAGACTAAGTTAAAGTTTTTTAAAAAGCACTCAGAGGCCCATGTCAAAATCATATACGTTAAGTTTTTAGATTATAATTATTGATGCATAATCAGAATCAGAATACCATTATCTGTCCCAGAGATAATGTGTTTGTTGCAGCTGGTAAAGGATGAGCTAACTTCATGTCTGTATTTACTGCTGTGTAGCTGGTAGAGAAGAACAGGTCAGGCATAACAGGAAGAGGAAGTATCAGGTATTCAGGTTTGTGTTTTTTGCTGCTCCTCTGTGTTTTCTGGTGTAATGGATAACACATTGATTTGACTATGAATCAGAAGATCCCGGCACTCCTTCCTCCCCGGCTCGTGAATTACTTTTGACGTTAATTTGTCCGTCTATCGATCCATTTACTTTCTTGGTCTGAAGCACTGTCCTTTTCTAGATTTATCCAAAATCGTTTTACTAGGAAGTGTTTAGAGTGGTCAAATGATTGCAACGATTAAACCCAGATTACACACTTGTAGTTCACACATGTCCCTGCAGCTTGTCTTTGTAAACCGGATTCGCCATCTCCTTTCTTTCCCTTTTTCTTTCAGTTCAAACACCTTTGAACCCAAGTTGTCTCTGAGGTTGTGGTCACACATGTAAAGTGACTCACTGTACCAGAGGCAGCGAAAGTAGAGGCAACCTAAAGTCGCTTTTGCCTTCTCTCTTATATCTTAAATATCCCCTATTATACTCTTTTTCAACAAAAATATTATAGGTCTCAGATATATATAAAACACAGCTCTAAAGTGTTTGGCTCGAAATACCAAACAGATCGTGCATTGTAGCATCCCATAATCCCCTCTGTTACAGCCCTGTTTCAAAAGTGCTGATTATGTGTCTGTAGCTTTAAATACAAATGAGCTGCTGCTACTTTAACCCTCCTATTGTCTTTGGGTCAAATCTGACCGATTTACTACTTCCATCAATCTTAACTTTTTGGTTTGACATTCGATTGCATTAAGGCTTTATGATATCCTTCACAGTAGACATTTGAACATATAAAATTGCCGATCCCCACTTTCATTGAATTTTGGATGATTTTGTCAACTTTGTAACAAAAAAATGGCCGCCATAAAGAAAAGGAATTGCTAACCATCCAGATCAGATAAAACACACACACACACACACACACACACACACACACACACACACACACACACACACACACACACACACTCTGTCTGGTCTGCAGTCACTTAACAGTTTAGAGGTCTATGCATGTCACATTCTTAACATCAGAGCCTGCTGAATGCTGCTTCATGCCTGAACATCTGGAGCTCTGGATAAAAACAGTCCAAAAACTAACCAACAAAAAGACAACTAACACCTGCTGGTAATTTCACTCAGGCACATTTTTGTAATCATAAAAAAAAGTAAAAACTATCACACAAAAAGGAAAGGTGAAAGCTGGGAAATTGTGCAAGAAATGGTTCCCATATCTGCTCTCCCTGTTGGAGTGAAGGAATAAAGAACACTTTTGGAACAAGCATAGTCACCTTTTTGGCCCGAAAATAACACAGAATTCTATACAAAAAAAGATCCCAAAAAACGAAGACGAGACAAAAGACATTTCAATGACAAAAATACATCGGTAAAACGACCAAAAACAAGAAGACACATGCCGAGCTGATATTCGAGGGATGTTGCAGTCCTACAGGTCTAACAGTGGAAAGTACTGTGTCAATAGATACAGATGGAAGGCTGCTGCAAGCATTAATGACACGAGTAACATTACAAACAAGATATGCAGTAGTTTAGGGAGTTACTGTGCTGGAAGAGTTGCATAAGTACAGTGATTCAAACACTGACAGAATGCGTAACGGTTTGTCCAACTGTACACACACACACAGGGCCGTCCCTCCCTGGGCGACCATGCAGACTGAATGGGGCCTCACCTTGTGGAGGGGGCCTCAACTGAGCCGAAAATGCGGCACACCTATTAGTGTGACGTGGCACGGTTTCGCCGCTGCAAGGCTCCACTAGCACTACCCCCCCCCCCCCCCCCGTCGACGCTCGTGAAACAGAGGGCCTCGTCATATACATTTGCGTGGGGCCTGATGTTGGCCAGGGACGGCCCTGCACATACATACATACATACATACATACATACATACATACATACATACATACATACATACATACATACATACATACATACATACATACATACATACATACATACATACACATACACACACATACACACACAAATCACAGCTGACTGCAGGAGAGAGTAGAACACATTTAAATGTTGACTGCAGAATGATGATTGGCTGCTGGAGATTGTGGTCAAATGTAATTGTCTAAGAGTGGTTTCCCATAATGAACTCTTCTTGACTGAACTAACGCTTTAGCTACATTTAAACAACTGTCGGTACACCTGAGTTGAAGGTGACCAACAATCAAGGATTTAGACTCCAGCCACAAACAGCCTTTCTGAAACAGTCTCAGTATGGCACACTGACCTTACTGTTTAAGGCCTTGTGGGAATGCATTATTTGCTTTCCTTTCGTGAAGGATGGTCAGTGTATCCTATGCTGAAGGAGTTAACTAATGGCGCGTTTCCACTGCAGCGCGGAGCTCGCTTTAAGCGTGCCGAGCCGTGCGGGGCCCGTTTTTGGTTGCGCTTCCACTTGGCCTAGTTTTGGCCCGGGGATACTTTTTCACCTTTTTTCTGGCCCGACTAAATCGTGGTTCTACCGAGTCCAACAAACAGGGCTGAGTCGGGCTGAGTTTGCTAAACTAGAGAGAGAATCGCTGGCCAGGGGGCTACAACTACAACAAGATGAACATATTTGACCGTGATTTTATTGTAATACACGTTTCAAAATGATGCCGAAGTAACAACATACTGATACCGGTTAGTAAAAACCATGAATTAATGCTTTGACAAGTCTGCAGACAGACGGCAGGTGAAAAACATTTTAAAATGCGTGATCTTCTTATTATAGACACATGCATTTCCAAACATTTGGTCTACCTACGCAGTAATATGTATTATCTCTTCGATTTACACACGTCTGTCCGTCCTGGGAGAGGGATCCCTCCTCTGTTGCTCTCCCTGAGGTTTCTCCCATGTTCCCCTTTAAACTGTGGATTTTTCTCCAGAGGTTTTTCATTGTATGATGTGAGGGTCTAAGGGCGAGGCCGAGCGAGGCCGAGCGAGGCCTGCGGTGGAAATGCGCCATAAGAGAGCATTGAAGCAACTTTCCTTATCAAAAGCATCCTCCCCTCTGTCATGAACCTTGGAGTGACCTTCACTAGCGCTTTTAAATTTGATAAGCAGGTCAGCACCGTAGTCAAGACCTGCTTTTTTTTAAATACGAATATTGCCCAAGACCAAGTCGTTTTGATCTTTTAAAGACCTAGAAAGGGTTATTAACGCCTTTGTTACCTCGAGGTTGGACTAATGCAACGCTCGGTATGTGGGTATGGACCATACACACACACACACACACACACTCACTCTAGATGTGTGCCCATCCCCCACATGGATCACACCTGGCACACGCAATACATGTTCAGTGTCTGTTCTTTGTATATTTACTGCAGTTTTTCATGTACACCAGTAGTCTGATACAATATGTACAGTTTGAAAGGGTGTTAAATGACATTTGGTGATGATTAATTGTTTTTGTGTTAATGTAACCAAAGTAAGGGGGGGGGAAACGAAGACAATAGGAGGGTTAAGTCATGAAGAATCTGAAGTAGGAAAACATGTTATTTGCCATTCAAATATAACTGCTGGTGACTGCTGTAAAATATCAACAGTGTTGTTTTTGTCACAAATAGTGGTGCAGTCCTTGTCAGTGGCCCACGCTAGTGAGGAAATGTAGAGCTGCTTTTCGAGGCATTTTAACATTTGAATGGTCAAAGCATTGCAAACAAAAGCCAGCCTCATGGCCTGTTGCACTGCATGCTTGTGTTCTGCAGCTTCCTGGTAGAGAGCTCGCTTTCTGCTGCGCCTGAGCTGTGGGGGAAGGGCAGAGCTGCTCCAGCTTCCACAAATAGCTCACAGCAGCAGAGAGTTTCACAGCGGGCCAGTGGCGCAATGGATAACGCGTCTGACTACGGATCAGAAGATTCTAGGTTCGACTCCTGGCTGGCTCGTGGATTTTTTTCGTTGTGTGGAATCGAGCTTTAGCTGATCTTATTATCAAAATAAAAGTATTACTTGATCATGTTTTTCAGAGGAAACGGATTTAGAAGCATGTCAGTCACCGTGGTTTCTTCCCACAGCATATACATTACTGAGTAACACAGAAACAGGACTTCTCTGTGCTTTAACATACATAACTTAACATACAACACACGTGTTATGTTTTCTGGGGGGGGCTTCATCGACTGTGATAATAACCTTTATGTCATGCGGGTTGTTTTTGGTTTGGGCTTTAGGCATAACATTTCAAACAGAAAGCGTGCCTTACAAACGGTAGGGGGAAGGGTTTGAAATAAGTGAGGCAGAGAGAGTCTAATAAAAGGTGTTATCTAGCTGTGCCCAGTGTTTTTAGAGGGTGATCCATTCTGTAGAGGTATGGAGGGTAACTGCTGTTTTGAGTTTACCACTCGTTTTACATTTTCTTGAGACCCACAACCAAATGTGAAAAACAATATTGTTGGACCCCCTTTTGAGTCACAGCAGTCATCATATCCTCAGTTGAAGTAGAAAAAACAGCAAACGTTATGTATTTAATGAACTCTTGTCTCTCCCCCTAAACATGGCTTATTTCCTCGTTTAGCTTTGCAATATATTCCAGTTTTTAAGAGTTGAAGAAGATCCTTGGATTCACCTCAAAACATCCAGCCATTTATCTCAACAAATATATAAAAAACAACCCAGATATTGTAAAGATTGGGCATTTCTGAAGTGCAGTATCCCTTTGAACTCAGCCTCATGAACATGTCTCCCACTTTGTTGTAATGGTTGCTTATCTCTCTTCTCTGTTTCATAGATCCTTTTCTCAGCAGACGATGAAATGGACGAGTCGGACGAAGACGATGTTCGCCGGCTCACCGGCATGAAGACGGTGAAGAAGAAGAAGAAGAAGCTGCGCATGGGGATCCCTGTTTGACCCGTGAGCACAGGGTCAGATTTCCTCTGGGAGCTGCTCACCTCGCATATACACTCCCCTTCCCTCCACAGATGCCCTGCGACGACAGAAGAAAATACTGTAACTGAATTCCCTTCACTGTGACTCCTGGAGGACGTCCAACCTGGGATTTCATTTGACTCACTGGGAGACATTCGTTCAATTCGCCGGGTTCTTCGGATCCCCGTTGCATTTTGACGTGGCACATCTGGGAGTTTCGGAAAAGGAATCCACCATGAACAACTGAAATATCGTTGAGTCCTTTATGTACGTGTAATAGGAAACCGGTAACACTGGTTTAATAAGTTTTGGACTTCAGTGTGTGTGGTTGTGACAGTAAAAGGCCACAAGGAACATCATGCAAACAAACTGTCCTATGGGTTTGTTACCTCTGATATTCTAACATTTCCATTAAGGTGATTGTATTCCTGATGTTTATGTAAATGTTTTCTCACATAGATGTACCACCATTGCCGTGTGTATGTATGTATGTATGTATGTATGTGCAGGGCCGTCCCTGGCCAACATCAGGCCCCACGCAAATGTATATGACGAGGCCCTCTGTTTCACGAGCGTCGACGGGGGGGGTAGTGCTAGTGGAGCCTTGCAGCGGCGAAACCGTGCCATGTCACACTAATAGGTGTGCCGCATTTTCGGCTCAGTTGAGGCCCCCTCCACAAGGTGAGGCCCCATTCAGTCTGCATGGTCGCCCTGTAGGGAGGGACGGCCGTGTGTGTGTGTGTGTGTGTGTGTGTGTGTGTGTGTGTGTGTGTGTGTGTGTGTGTGTGTGTGTGTGTGTGTGTGTGTGTGTGTGTGTGTGTGTGTGTGTGTGTGTGTGTGTGTGTGTGTGTGTGTGTGTGTGTACGTGTACAGTTGGACAAACCGTTACGCATTCTGTCAGTGTTTGAATCACTGTACTTATGCAACTCTTCCAGCACAGTAACTCCCTAAACTACTGCATATCTTGTTAGTAATGTTACTCGTGTCATTAATGCTTGCAGCAGCCTTCCATCTGTATCTATTGACACAGTACTTTCCACTGTTAGACCTGTAGGACTGCAACATCCCTCGAATATCAGCTCGGCATGTGTCTTCTTGTTTGTGGTCGTTTTACCGATGTATTTTTGTCATTGAAATGTCTTTTGTCTCGTCTTCGGTTTTTTGGGATCTTTTTTGTATAGAATTCTGTGTTATTTTCGGGCCAAAAAGGTGACTATGCTTGTTCCAAAAGTGTTCTTTATTCCTTCACTCCAACAGGGAGAGCAGATATGGGAACCATTTCTTGCACAATTTCCCAGCTTTCACCTTTCCTTTTTGTGTGATAGTTTTTACTTTTTTTTATGATTACAAAAATGTGCCTGAGTGAAATTACCAGCAGGTGTTAGTTGTCTTTTTGTTGGTTAGTTTTTGGACTGTTTTTATCCAGAGCTCCAGATGTTCAGGCATGAAGCAGCATTCAGCAGGCTCTGATGTTAAGAATGTGACATGCATAGACCTCTAAACTGTTAAGTGACTGCAGACCAGACTGTGTGTGTGTGTGTGTGTGTGTGTGTGTGTGTGTGTGTGTGTGTGTGTGTGTGTGTGTGTGTGTGTGTGTGTGTGTGTGTGTGTGTGTGTGTGTGTGTGTGTGTGTGTGTGTGTGTGTGTGTGTGTGTGTGTGTGTGTGTGTGTGTGTGTGTGTGTGTGTGTGTGTGTGTGTGTGTGTGTGTGTGTGTGAGATAACTGCATGTACTGGCGTGGGCTGTATGAGTGTGTGTATAGTGGGTGTGGCTGCTGGTCCTCTTTAAATTAAATGGAGAGTGACATATACTGTGATGGTGATGATTTCATTATGATGTTTTTGGCATGTTGGCAAGGAACATATGAGTGCGCATTTTAAAGGAGGGCAATACAGAATTATGCAGCAGCTTTGGGAACTCAATCGGGACAAAGAGGGCTTTTAGGATTTTTCAAAGTGAAACAAGTTGCTCAAAGGTTTTCAAAGTGACCGTGTGGGCTCCAGGAGGAGCCCCCAACAGTCTTTAAAGAGGCTGAATGAAAGGAAGATCACACACCCACAATGTGTGTGATTTGATTGGAAATGGTTCAGATATTCTGCAGTATTTGGGGATATTTTAAAAATGTTTCCACTGTCAGGAACTATTCAATTCCTAGGATATACCCTTTTTACTTATTTGCTTTAGTACGAGGCTATCTTGACTCAATTGATGGCTGACTATGTTATCAAATAATATATTCATCAGACCATAGGCATCCAGCCATTGAGCTAAAGTAAGGAACTAAAGTAAGGGGGGGGGGGGCAGACAGAGGGGCTACTTTCTTTTGTGTTCTGAAGGGAGGCCTACTGTCCCACACTTTGAAAACCACTGCTATAGATGAGAATAAAGAAACGTGATGGAGGTAAATTATCATTCTAAATGCTTTTCCAATAAAGGATGTGATACTCTACCTTGATAACGGACTACTTCAGTTTATTTCACGGTTTCAGTTTTGTGATATGGGATTCCAGAAAAGGTGTGTTTTGAACTTGTATGTGTGAGTTTGATGTCTTCACCTCTGATTCTTCAGGATGAAGTGGCTTCAGAGAGTCTTCCTCCGCAGGGCTACACCGTCAAGCTGGAGGGAAAAGAGAGCGCAACGTGATCCATCTCTCTGTGGTACACCTTCAGGGTGGATGATCCCCACACTGCATGCAGGTCAGCATAGGGGCTGTTTATAGACATGTGCTTGTATTGGAGCTCAACCTGTTATAGGCAGCACCCTAAAGCCTTTAAACTAACATTTAGTTTAAGGTGAACCAACAAGAAGGGACTGCATGACAATTGGATTTTTTTTCTTCACAGCTCTAGTTTAATTTCTTTGTTAACTGGCTGCTCATTTCACTCAGTGATATCATTTCCTGTGTATAGGTAGATTGGAAAAGGCATACAAATGTGGTCCCTTCATTTCTTTATTTCCATATTTATTTATACTTATGTCGTTTTCTGTGCTCCATAATGGTCATAGCACTTTTCATAAATTCTTTGTTAATGCATACTGTAGCTGTGCTGCTGTTTTCAGTCAGTCATATGGTTTTCTGCCCTTACTTGTGAGGGCGTGAAGTTGCTGAATAGTAACAACTTGCCCACCAGGGTGCGGTATAGGTTAACATGGAGAACAATACAGCTGCAACTGATACCAGCTAATTAAATCATCATTTGTAAAAAGGTTTGTGTAAATAAACGTGTGCGCATTGCTTGTTCTTTACCAGCTGGCAGATTCACACCGCAGACTGACAGGAGAGGCGCAGTCGCCACTAGAGACGCCCATCCTTCAGTCCTGATTGTATATCCAAAAATAGATCCAGATGGTACTTATAGCTTCTTACAAATACCTAAGGGAAGACACACACTTAGCATCAGGCGTCATGGTCATCCTTCAGGAGCTCTTGAAAAATACTTGACATCCTGCTCATCAGCTCCAGATAACATATAAGCCAATTTTCCATAAAGTACTTGTGACTGTGTAGGACGTGATTTCAGCCCATGTCGAGAACAAGCATATCAATTGTTGTGTTGGTTGTTTTTCTTCCATACATAAGTACAGCTTATAAAGGAGGTTATGGGACGCATGTGCAATTACCTTAAGCCTTGCATTTTTATAATTAGCGCCTGCATAAACACTGTTAGCTTGTAAGACAAACAAATGGCTAGTTTAGCATTTTCTACCAGATTCAGTGGGAATAATCGCACACATTAGGAGTTAGATTCTTTTTTTTAATAATGTTTAAATCTTGATGTTATGACAGATTCTGTACTCTCCCATTTTAAGGATTGGCCAACCATAAGCTTTAATTGAATATATCCAAACTGTGATGCTGACTAAATGAGTTTGCAGCCTTTCAGATTCTCTGTGTTGCTCAGTTTGTAGTTTTAATATAGTGAGTCAATTTCCCGCAGTTCACACCTCAGTTTCAGAAAGTGATGCCGAGTTTTCTGACTGCTCAATAGGCCTATTGACTTAACTGTTTTGCTTACTGATGTCATCTCAAATATATATTTTAAGATGACATCAGTAAGCAAACCGCTTACAGGAACCCAATGAGTGAAACAAGTCACATAGACGCAAGCAAATGTGTTTGGTGTCAGTCCATTTTTTTTTTTTTTTATTGTATTCATGGTTTATTTTAACTATTTGATTGCCTATATAAGTGGGCCCAATGTGAGGGTTTTCACTTCCTCTATCGTAACCTTCTAAATTACAAGTGTATATTTCTGAACTAGACGTATACCATTTTACAAACTACATATTTTCAGATGGAGATCCCTGTAGAAAAATCGTTTCAATTGCCCATGGGGCCTTGACATGAAAAAGATTAAAAAAGGAAACACTCATCAATTGCAAAACATGATCACATTTCAAATAAGGTTTAATATTTAGAGCATGATCAGAGTATCCTTTTACATATAACTTCCCTCCTTGATTTATTTAATATTGTGAGGTTTTGCTTTCACCTTAACAAGGAGATTCAAGTATTTCCTGAAACATAAGACATTTTCATGACTGAAGTTTAACACCAAATATAAAATCTGAATATAGACCTGCCTAGGCTAAACATTTTGTACATAGGTTGCCTATTACTCACAATAAAAAAGCACTAATGACCTTCCTGTGTGACTCAAACAAGGTGGTGGGAAAGTTTTCTTAGCTGTCTTTTTGGTTAAGCCCTAAATGTGTTGGGTCATGTGTTGATGTTGACTGTCTGAAAATGCTTTTATCAAGATCCACAATGTCCTCAGGCTTGAATAAAGTTGCAGCAATAGACAGGCGGACTCCCAGGAGCTACAGGGAAGAGGTGACGATCCGTTGTTAGTCACACAACAACATTTAAATATGGGGTGTCTCTGCCAGGAGAGGAGGGGGCCGACAGCCACTTGTGTCCTGCATTATCAGCTGTTGACCTGTAAGCTTATCGTAAAAAAATGGGAGACCCGTTCCAACTGTAGGATCCTTCACGTCACACCTAATAATAAACACTGACAACAGACAGAGTGGGACAGAGGGTAGGGGTCTGACCAGGACTATATATACTGTCTGGCTTGCTGGTAGACAAACACACACACTAGAAACTAACAACGGATCTATCACACTGCAAAGAGGCTTCTGTGCATTCATTTAACCAGCTTTAATCAAGATGTCACAGGTATGTTTTGTCTGATAATGGTGTTTGGGTTATTTACAGTGCATTATGTGTGATGACAGGTTGTTTAAACTCTTAGCTTTCCTGCTTTTTACTCCTAACATAACACCTTTGTACAATTCACTCCAGCCAGATGAGGTGAAGAGGAAGAAGCGTCCCCCGATGAAGGAGGAGGACCTGAAAGGAGCTCGCAGTAAACTGGGACTGAAGGGCGAGGTCAAGAGTAAGACCTATGAGGTCATGGAGGAGTGTGGTGAGTAAAGCCTTTTGTCATTCTTCTGAAAAACAAGACAAGTGATGCAACTCCTTGTCAGATGTTAAGCTCTCTTATGTAAAGATATTTTGAGGCGCTTTCTTTACAGCAGTTACATTTCTTTTATTTATTCATGCTTGGTCTGTAGACTTAAAATAATATGTTTTCTTGACAGTTTGATTATATAGCTTGACTGTCTTATTAACAACTGAAGAGACTTTATCTAACATTGAGTCATTTGAGGTGGATGAGTCTCTGTTTTTAGATGCTATGTTCCATAGAGCACACATTTATTCATCAATAAATAAATATATTCACCGTGAAATAAACACATTTTTTATTTAGCACATTTGAATAAATAAAAGGCTAAATACATCAAAGCTGAAATGATTACATTGATACATATGCATAATTAAAATGTGAAAGGAAGAAAAGGATACAAATGTGAAAGAAATGAAGAAATTAAAACGTTTTTCCCAACATGTATTTATGCATTATGTCAAAAATGTATTTATATATTTCCTTTTGTAACAATATAATTAGCATTATAGCTTTATTTATATATTTTTTGAAATGTATATATGTTTTGAAGAAATGTATATATGTGTTGAAGACTTGTTAGGCAAGTTAGGCATTTGGTATCCCCCCACCACTACTGATCTGATATAATGAAGCATTATCGCTTTCCTGTGTCGATCAATGAGAAGGCATAAAACAGTAGTTCCCTGACCGGGAATCGAACCCGGGCCGCGGCGGTGAGAGCGCCGAATCCTAACCACTAGACCACCAGGGAAGGATGCATTGAAGAGTGGACGTATTGATTTTTTTTACAATCTGAACATTAGCGAAAACCTAAAATCTAGTAGGAAGGACGCGTTTTCTATAACATTTAGCTGCAAAGATACCAGTTGATACCATGCAAATGTCCTTGTAAATTAGACCTTATATAGACCACTAGTGAAACTATCATGTTGCTATATGTTTTGAAGGTTGGCTATGACTGTAAGGATATTGCTACACTGTGACATTGCTAAAGGCTACATATTGTACGTAAAGGCTGAGAGTGCATATACCACCACTCTTTACTCTAAAACTCAAGTCAGAACTCGGTCAAAATAAAGATCAGTATGGTAAAAAGACTGATGTGCTAACTATTATGTATAACTATTATAGGTTAGGACCAGGGGTTAAATTGGGCGGGGGGCTAATCCCGGCACATAGGGCGATGCTCTGACGTCATCACCCTCGCTCGTTTGTCATGTTTACAAAAAACGATATATATGTTAAAACTTTTCTTAATATAGACTATATTTAAGGGCGATATGTGTTGACTTCACTTTAAAATAGCAGATCTCTGTGACCGGATATAGTTTTTTCGGCTTAGTGTGCCTCTTTCTCCTCCGCGGCTCCTCCGTGCAGAGTCTACAGCGGTGTGTGTGTGTGTCAAAAATATAGCCACAGATAACACCACACCCCCTACTCTTGCACAACCCCCACCAACTGTTGGTTTGCTTTAATGCCCTTTCATCCTCAAATATTGCCTCACCGATCTTAAGTCTATAGTTGTGAGTTTGGTTAGAATCCAAACAAACAACCAACTTTCAGTAGGTCAATGAGTTGAAAGTGCTTTCTGAATCTTGCTTGGCGGTAGTGTCACAGAATAACGTGTGTATTGGCTACATTGTCCAAAATCAGACTTCATTCACGAAATGTGACAATATTTCTCATTGAAATTATTAAAAGAGGTTATGTGACCTGGACATAAGAGGCAGGGATTACTGTAGTTTAGGGACATCACAATCACAATTCAGTCAAGAGTATAGTGCTGAAAGACAATCGACCTCTCAAATACCTAATTTAAAGATATCCCAAGTGGAATTATTTTTCTTTTTGATTTGCAGTCACCTGGTTTAAGCATCTGTTTTTCTGACCTTACATATCTGTTTGTCTGTGTTCAGAGCGTATGGGCAAAACGGCTCCTTCGGTGTTCAGTGGAGTGAGGACGGGGACGGAGACGGCCCTGGGGAAGCCTGCCGCTGCCAAAGCTCCTGGAGCCAGTGTGTTCAGCAAGTAGACAAGAGCACTGAAGAAAACACACTGTATGTTCTTATGGTGATGCTGCTTTTTTAATATAATAAAGAAGGATTTGATAGGTAAATGATTTAACTTTATGCCAGGTGTGTTGACTTTACTGCTATGTTAACAGTTTTTGTACTTTGTTATTTGTGTAGTGCAGAGGTGCCCAGTACGTCGACCGCGGTCGACCGGTCGACCGCGGGGGCAATGCTGGTAGATCGCGAGTCATTCATAAAAAAAAAAAATCCAGCTCCGTTAAAATAGACAAAACAGCTTTTGATTCCTCCTCCCTTGGCCTCCCTGCCACTTAATTCAGGAGTTTACTTGATTGACAGAAAAAGCGACCTATTGCTTTCCAGTCTGTTAACCCAGAATGCAAAGCGATACAAAATCAGTCAAGTGCCGGGAGAGACAAACAACAAAATGAGTGCGGGAACGAGCAAAAAGCTAAAGACATACCACTTCCACACAGAATGGGAGGGAGAATCTTTTTTTGTGATGTCACATTCAAAGGTTATTTGCCTTATTTGTAAAGCAAGCGTCGCTCTGCCAAAGAAAGGTAACGTGGAGAGGCATTATCGGAGTGTTCACAAGGCATATGGCAGCGACTTCCCTCCGAGTAGCGAGTTGAGAAAGAGAAAGGTCATGTATTATTGCTACACAAACATTATCTCTTAGTCTTAGTGTCGCCAACTCGTTTCTAACATGCAAAAAGACAAACAAATGCGTCTATGGTCGGTGTATTTTCTATCTTTCCAATCCAGAAGAGATCTCTCTCTCCCCCGTCTGTTTGCAAGGGGGCGGGGCAGTTTACACACACGCAGCTCCTACATGCAGCAACACACGGAGGAGATGGTGGAGAGAAGCGCTCCAAGGTGTGGTTATATGTTACCCGTCTTGAGGTGGACAATGCTCATCACCAAAAGTGTTTAGCATGTAAGGGCGGTAACACGAGCAATTTGTCTAAACATTTAGCAAAAGTGCACCACATTCAGACGGAGGAATGCACCGGGTTCGACTGTCTTTCTCGTAGCTCTGTAGCCCCATCCACGAGTAACGTTTCCACGTCAGGTGTTATGTATGCTAGCAGCAACACACGGAGTTAACTACATTATACAAACATGGGTTAATGATTAGACTTAGTAACTGAGTTATTTATTTTGTTAAAGTTTCAGCTATTCTGTTTACAGTTCTGTCATCACATTATTTAATACGATTTGTTAAAACATTGTTGTTTCTTTTGATGTGAAATATTATTTATTTAATTCAAATAAAAAGCAATGTTAATTTTGTTCACAATTTGTTCAGTTAATTTAATAATATATGTATTTTTGAATCAAGTATTCATCTTTATTGTCTTCATTGTTAGTTTCCACATGCCTAAAACAACCTCAAACTAAATCTAAAAGTTGATGGCTAAATAAGAGCGTTTGAGAAATTGTGCAAGGCACACAGCAGTAGTCCGAATAGTCGATTAATCGTTTCATTAATCTATAGATTAATCGATAATCAAATTAGTCGTTTGTTGCAGCCCTATTGTAGTTATCCCATGTAAAAATAAAACGTGTTATTCAGCAACCCTTGCAATTTGGGATTTTATTTTTGGTTGGTAGACCTCGGTTAGCTGGTCATTTCAAAAGTAGCTCACCAGCCAAAAAAGTGTGGGCACCCCTGGTGTAGTGTATCAGACTTGGCTTGGATTAATGTGGCTGATGCTCTGAAGGAGTTGTGAAATGTATTTATGTTTGTTGAAACATTTGATTTCTTCTTTTTTTAAACTGACATTTTTCCTAAATAAATAATTTCCCCCTGTATCCCCATGTATTACATTTTATTTGGAAGTAAATTATAAAAAGAGATTCATTTCTACGAAGAAATGGTAAACCTGATCAAGTAAACTGGTTAACCTGATGACCTAAATTCCAACAGCCCAATTTAATTTGCCAACATAAAGTGCATAGATTATGTTTGCAAGCATAATAAGGCTAAATACATATAGCGTCATCAGTGAGAGCAAATATCTGCCTTTAGCCCAAGTATACAATAATTTTGTTTGTTTATATCTTTACACAAGATAAATATGCTGACCAAAGCTAAATCTAAGCAATCTATTACTGACACTCAAAGGTGCTCTGTGGTCATTTTGTCCCGGTATCACATCAAAACGCTCTGATTCATACATGCAAGAGTTTGCCTGATTTTCTACACTATTCTACTGTCTGCTTGCTGGTAAATGTGAAAGGACACAAACACACACTTATACTAAGTGAAACAAGTGGTTGAGGGAAAGAGACTGGCAAAAGAGGAGAAAACAGGTCATGGTGGTGGGCTGCTACAGGGCCCCCTCGGCTGTCAAGGACTCCTTATCTTCATTGGCAAACTGTTATCTCAACATTCCTACAAGGAAATAGTGCTGCTTGGTGATTTTAATTGGGACTGGTTAACTTCTGTGTCAGAGGATTTTAAAAACCTGTGTACCTCTTTGAACATTACTCAGATTATAGACAGTCCTACTCGCCCAAATATTAAGTCCCCCAAATAAATCCTCCTTAATGGATCTAATTTTAACAAATGTTCCACATAAATACTCATCTGTGGGAGTATTTGCTAATGATGTGAGTGACCACTGTGTTGTAGCCAAAATTAGGGACACTAAGGTCCAAAAAGTTAAACCACGCATCATCACAAAGAGAGATAAAAAACACTTAGTGGAGCAGGGTTTTTTACATGATCTGTTTGATTTTGATTGGGGAAAAATCGATCTGTGTGCTGATGTAGAAACTGCATGGTCTTATTTTTATCTTGGTTTTATAAAAATTATAGATAAACATGCACCTCTGCGTAAATTTAGAGTGAAGGGACGAAACAATCCCTGGTTTTCTGCTGAACTGTCCAGTCTCCTTCATGAGAGAAACAATGCCTGGGCAAAGGCTAGGAAATCAGGCTCAGAGGTAGAATGGCTACGCTTTAGGCAGCTAAGGAATAGCTTTACTTCAAATGTCAAAAGTGCTAAGTCAAAGTA